>NC_053395.1:121612058-121916109 GCF_905171765.1 Bufo bufo | reverse complement strand
GTTGGTATTAAAAGGCGCTCTACAGATTAGGAGCGCGCATGGAGAGGGCAGGTGCAATCAGGTTGTGCATCTGCTTTTGCCGCAACAGGGACCCCATGCTCGTAGCGGTGTAGGCCAGCATGGATCCATGTGCAGCAAGGTGTATACCAGCCTAACTGTATGCGCAGAAAGTCTAAAGGCCATGTGCATGAATGGTACGCAGGCGCAGGCTAAGGCAGAAGGCCCTAATTGCTGATTAACGTGCATGTTGCCCTTGATGTAACATCCGGGCCACAGCGGCAGCAGCATGACAGAGAATGAAGACAGCAGCTCATGAATAGATGAACAATAATACATATATACACAGAGCCTTAGATCATCAATCAAACAGCGGCATTGTGGCGGCAATTACCCCCCGCTTCCCTTCCACTTGATTTTTCAGAGGAAGCAGGAGTAGTTCAATCTCTCGTTCATGCCCAGGGGTGCCGCTGTTTTAAGATTGAAGATCCAACGCGCCTCACGTTGGAGGAGGCTCTTATCCCAGTCCCCCCCTCTTGGAGGGGGTTTCACGAGATCGATGCCCATGAATTTCAACCGGGCTTTACCATTATGGTCGGTGTGCACATGTTTAGACACCGGGGTGTCCCTTTTGTGTGTCACGTCCCCCATGTGCTCACCGATCCTCCTCCGAAATTCCCGTATGGTCTTGCCAACGTATTCCAGCCCGCATTCACAGAGGATGCGGTACACCACTCCTCTGGATTTGCAATTGATAAAATGCGGGATGGAATACGCTTTGCCAGTGACCGTACTGGTGAAAGATTTGGTAGTCAAAATGTGTTTGCAGGCAACACACCTGCCACATCTATGGCTACCTACCAAATTGCACCGCAGCCATGATGAGTTTTTGCTCACAGATGAAAAATGACTGTGTACGAGTTTGTCACGCAAAGGGGGGGACTGGGATAAGAGCCTCCTCCAACGTGAGGCGCGTTGGATCTTCAATCCCTAAACAGCGGCACCCCTGGGCATGAACGAGAGATTGAACTACTCCTGCTTCCTCTGAAAAATCAAGTGGCAGGGAAGCGGGGGGTAATTGCCGCCACAATGCCGCTGTTTGATTGATGATCTAAGGCTCTGTGTATATATGTATTATTGTTCATCTATTCATGAGCTGCTGTCTTCATTCTCTGTCATGCTGCTGCCGCTGTGGCCCGGATGTTACATCAAGGGCAACATGCACGTTAATCAGCAATTAGGGCCTTCTGCCTTAGCCTGCACCTGCGTACCATTCATGCACATGGCCTTTAGACTTTCTGCGCATACAGTTAGGCTGGTATACACCTTGCTGCACATGGATCCATGCTGGCCTACACCGCTACGAGCATGGGGTCCCTGTTGCGGCAAAAGCAGATGCACAACCTGATTGCACCTGCCCTCTCCATGCGCGCTCCTAATCTGTAGAGCGCCTTTTAATACCAACAACTGTTGCCGATTGCAGGGTTATCCGTGTAATCGGGACATAAAACTTTGATCTCATGTCACTCTGCCGGGGGTTGCACCCCCCCCTTCCCCGGCAGCAATTCGCTGCATTGATCACCTGTCTGCCTATGACTCCTGCACCAAATGCCATTAGCCGTTTCTAGGCTTTACTACTTTGTTTAACATCAATGGTGACGCATACCCTGTGCGTCCCACATGATCATCAGACCATTTGACCATTGGCTGTATGATCGCGGACTCCGCCCATCTCCTATCGCGCTCCCGCCCATCCCACGTGACGTTGCCGACGTGTGACGTCACCGACGGCGTCTGCCTCTTGCCCTGTGGATGCTGCCTCGGCGCAGGCTCTCTGACGCTGGGGTCACGTGACCGGGTAGGAGCGGCGCTTCAGGTAGGCGTGACACTGCGATGACACAACTGAGAGGGAGGGGCGAAGGACCTGGGGCGCGATTATTTAAAACCCATTACTAGGGTACATCACTGCGGCTGGTTCATTGCATTGCTACCCCCAACCAGAAGGGTCTCATTTGCCTGGGACCATTGTGTCTCCCGGACCGTCCAGCACTGGACTACCCCTCCAGTGTAATACTGCATCCTACACCAGGATAGCAGCACACAAGCTTCCCAGCTTGTCTCTCTTTCTCCAGTGTGCTATTGAGCCCCAGGCTAGATACCTGTGGCTCGCTACCCCCCTGTCTTCCTGCAGTCTTTCCCTGAAGAGTCACGGACAGAAACGTGCCACGTCGGGAGACCTTTGGAAGCACCTTTAACAACAATCCACTGGCATAACTTCTGTAGTTTGTAGGGTAAGGTCCACCTTAGGGACAGGCTACCGGACGGGGTCGTCTTTTTCAAGGCGAGTGCTCCATGTAGATAGGTAGCAGTATAATAGCCCCCTTCACCTTAGGCAGGGCTTGCTTAGGAATCTTCCTAGTGCTCCTCTGCACGGTTCCATTGTTACAGCACCCATTCCCGAACGGCTTGGTCATCACGTTTCCTGTCTCCTTATCCGAGGACCTCTCCCACTACCTACAAAGGGTCTGGTAAGACTGTTCACGTCTCCCCGGACGGAACAGTATTTTGTCTTTACCAGCCGGGTACCATTCCTTTGGTCCCTATGTGTATGTATGTCTTATTTATGTAGTGAGTTTTATTAATCTGATATTTTTTGACCTTATTAAAAGTTACATTTTAAATAACGATACTCCCCCCTCCTGCTATAGGGGCCCATTGTCTGTTTTCGCCTTGGAGTGTTTACATAGCCTGAATTGCATCAGTGCTCTGAACAATTTATTGCTTACTCTTCCTCCTCCTCCTCAAAGCCACATTCCTCCTCCTCTTCCTCTTCCTCTTCCTCAGACTCTTCCAGCGTTGCCGCAGGTCCAGCAAGAGATGCTGATACGGCTGTTTCTGGTGGTGATGGTGACCACAACTCTTCCTCTTCTTCTTCACACTCATCTACAGCCTGATCCAGCACTCTTCGCAGGGCACGTTTCGGGAAGAAAACAAATGGGATGTTGTCGCTGATGGTGCCTTCAGTGCGACTGACTAGGTTTGTCACCTCCTCAAAAGGATGCATGAGCCTACAGGCATTGCGCATGAGCGTCCAGTAACGTGGCAAAAAAAATTCCCAGCTCTGCAGAGGCTGTCCTAGCACCCCGGTCATACAAATACTCGTTGATGGCTTTTTCTTGTTGGAGCAGGTGGTCGAACATTAGGAGTGTTGAATTCCAATGTGTCGGGCTGTCGCAAATCAAGCGCCTTACTGGCATGTTGTTTCGCCGCTGGATATCTTAAAAGTGCGCCATGGCCGAGTAGGAACGCCTGAAATGGCCACACACCTTCCTGGTCTGCTTGAGGACGACTTGCAAGCCTGGGTACTTATGCACAAAGCGTTGTACAATCAGATTCAACACATGTGCCATGCACGGAACATGTGTCAACTTGCCCAAATTCAATGCCGCCAACAAATTGCTTCCGTTGTCACACACCACTTTGTCAATCTCCAGTTGGTGCGGAGTCAGCCACTGATCCACCTGTGCGTTCAGGGCGGACAGGAGAGCTAGTCCGGTGTGACTCTCTGCTTTCAGGCAAGTCAACCCCAAGACGGCGTGACACTGTCGTATCCGAGATGTGGAATAGCCCCTGGGCAGTTGTGGGGGTGCAGTTGATGTGGAGCAAGACGCAGCAGCAGAAGAGGACTCAGCTGAGGAGGTTATCGAAGAGGATGGAGTAGGAGGAGTAGAGGAGGTGGCAGCAGGCCTGCCTGCAAGTCGTGGCGGTGTCACCAACTCCTCTGCAGAGCCACGCATTACATGCTTGACAGCAGTCAGCAGGTTTACCCAATGCGCAGTGTAGGTGATATACCTGGCCTGACCGTGCTTTGCAGACCAGGTATCAGTGGTCAGATGGACCCTTGCCCCAACACTGTGTGCCAGACATGCCATGACTTCCTTTTGCACAATCGAGTACAGGTTGGGGATTGCCTTTTGTGCAAAGAAGTTTCGGCCGGGTACCTTCCACTGCAGTTTCCCAATAGCTACAAATTTTTTAAAAGGCCTCAGACTCCACCAGCTTGTATGGTAAAAGCTGGCGGGCTAAGAGTTCCGACAAGCCAGCTGTCAGACGCCGGGCAAGGCGGTGACTTTGTGACATTGGCTTCTTATGCTCAAACATGTCCTTGACAGACACCTGACTGTGGGCAGATGAGCAGGAACTGCTCAAGGCGAGAGACGGAGTGGCGGATGGTTGAGAGGGGGCAAGGAGGACAGCAGTGGTTGACATGGCTGAAGATGCTGGACCAGGAGGAGGATGGCGGCTTTGAGTTTGTGTGCTGCTTGTACTCATGTGTTGATCCCATAGGCGTTTGTGATTTGAGATCATGTGCCTTCGCAAAGCAGTTGTACCTAGGTGGGTGTTGGACTTACCACGACTCAGTTTCTTTTGGCACAGGTTGCAAATGGCATCGCTGTTGTCAGAGGCAGACACGCAAAAATAATGCCACACTGCTGAGCTCTGCAATGACGGCATTCTGGTGGTGGCAACAGCATGCGTTGATTGGCGTGCTGTCTGGCTGACCCCGGGTGCCGATGCATGCTGTCTGACTGTGCCACTAGCTCCTTGCGACGACTCCCCCTGCTTCCAACTCGTCTCCTTCTCCTCTCTGTCTCCCCATCTGAACTTTCCCCCTGTTCTTCTTCTCTTCCAGCAGGCACCCACGTGACATCCACGGACACATCGTCATCATCAAACGCTTCACTTGTATCTGACAACTCAGCAAAGGAAGCAGCAGCGGGTACAACATCATCATCATCACACCGTACGTCCATATGTGTAATGCTGCCCGACTGAGACATATCCCTGTTATCTACATCCTCTGGCAATAATGGTTGCACATCACTCTTTTCTTCCAACTGATGTGTAAATAACTCCTCTGACAGATCAAGTGAAGCAGCTGTGTTGCTAGTGTTGGTGGTGGCGGCAGGCGGGCGAGTGGTAACTTGAGAGGTGCTTGAAGCTGAGCTGGAGGAGGATGGTGCGTCAAGGTTCCGCGCGGAATCTGTAGAAGATTGGGTGTCCTGTGTTAGCCAGTCAACTATGTCCTCTGAACTTTTCGAGTTCAGGGTACGTGGCCTCTGAACACTGGGCATTATTCTAGGGCCAAAGAGAATCACAGCACCACGACCACGACCACGATGGGCCCTGCGGGGTGGCCTGCCTCTGCCTGTCATTTTTTTTAGATTAGTTTAGTTGTACTATGCGTGCAAGCTACTGTGACACCAGATATGAGTGGCACTGTGCACTGGCAGAAGTTGGCAGAGTAGACGCTGTAGGCCTGACACACATGCTTGCAGACAACTTGACGGAGGTACTGGTTAATACCGCTCGACTCCCCATAGTCATACCCCAACCCCACCTCAATCAATATGCCTGCCTTGAAGCCCTAAAACCCAAAACAACCGTGCCGAGGTGAGCCGACTTACCCCCAGCCGTTGACCACTAGCTCGGATGCCCCCCTGATGGCTCACCCTGACAGTTCTGCCACATCCGCCCAACAATCCTGGGAGCCCAGTCCCACCTGTAGGGCCCTCCCATCCTTCTTACCCTCGAATCACAACGACTCCAAGGACCTCCCACCGCCACAAACGCACAGGCTTGATTTCCCTCAAGCCCGTGCGTCCCTCCACACCTGCACCGCAATCTCCATGCCCTCCTGAATTGCCAAGCTCCACATATCCAAACCCAGGGCGTTGAGGTGCACCCCGTCACTCTGCCAGAACCCCCCAACACCCCCCTCCAGATCCCGATGCCGCACCGCTAACCCCCCATTTCTCACCATGAACCTCCCAATAGCCCTATTAACTTTCACCCGGGCCTTGTTCAAACTCTCCACCAAGCGAGCCCACCGCCAAACCGTTCTTGGCACGATGTCCGACCATACCGTTATCATCCCCGGATACAATGCCCATAACCGTAACAAATCAAATTTTACGTCTCTCACCAACTCCCTAAAGGGCCTAGCCCCCAAATCATTCCCCCCTACATGTAGAATCAAAACATCCGGGGCCCTGTCCTGCCTAACAAATCTGTTAAACTCCGGAAGAACCCCACTCCACATCATTCCCCGCCTGCCAATCCACCTTACCACCGCCACTTCACGAGCCAAACCGAGTTGTAACCCGTCCGGCCTAACCGCAGCCCTGGCAGCTCCCCACCACACATACGAATGACCCAACAGCCAAACCAGTGCTGGGTCCGAACCTGCAACGACAAAGGAAACAAAAGAAAACAAGAAGCAACCATGCCACCACCCCTGAACACATTTCCCCAATTCCTCTCACCAAACTACACCCTCTAGCCTTACATATGACCTGAACCGTACCGATTCCTACCTACCTATCCTTTTTATGACGTTGTCGCCTAACCCCCATCTAGCCGCCTCCGTCGCCGCCCCAATTCTAAATGAGTGGCTGGAAAAACCTAACTCCCCCACACCCAACTCGGCCAAACACTGCCTAAAAACTGCTGAAAACTGAAACCAAGAAAGAAAGGAACCATCCTCATGAATCAATAACGGGTTGAACCCGTCTCCCACCCTGTCCCCGATGAAATCCCGTGCGCAACGCAGCGAGCACATTAAACAATCCGGGATTTCAAACAAAACAACCTGCCGCCCTTTTCCTTCCATGTCAGTCTTAGATTGCCTAATCACGAATTCCACCCTATCAGGCAAAACATCAACGTCATCCCTAAACAACCCCCCTTTTCTATCCACTGTCGGGCTAACTAATTCACCGAGCCGCAGCTCCCCAAAAAACGCCAGCGATAAAGCCAGTCTAAACAACTTTACTTCCCCAACTGACCTGCACACCTTCCCCAACTGCTCTCCCAGCTTAATCAACAATGTAAACGACACAGGCCGCCCAGAATAAACCCCTGCCTTCTCCCGCCGCCAACCCTTCATGGCACGCACCACCAAAAACGATTTAGTCACGTCCCTTAAATTCCTAAGCCGAAAACCAAAAACCAGCCCTGCCAAGCAGCTATTCATCCTAGAAACGGACCAACCCTCATCCCTGCAATGCCCAATAAACAACAACATCGGTATTTCTAAATCCTCGTCGCCCACACCCAAACTCCCCTTCCACTGTTCCCAACACTCCCAAAACCTCAAATACCTTTCCCACGTACCAGGTGCCAAAGATGATCGGATAAGGCCCGCTACTGCTACTCCAGAACGTTCCACAGCGAGGCTGGACATTCTACCCCACCTCCGCCGCGCCCGGAGCTAGCTGCCGAAACCGGTCCCACTGTGAACGAGAGAGAGCATCAGCGATACAGTTGTCAATCCCAGGCACATGCACAGCCACCACCCAGGCATTAAGTATCAGACACTTCAGCACTAACTTCTGCAACAACCGAATCACCAATGGCGATGAGGCCGATAACCCGTTAATCGCCTGAACTACTCCCAAGTTATCACAATGAAAGCGAACTTCCCCCAAAACATTACCGCTACTACAATCGGGAAAAGTTCCAATAGGGCCAGATTGCGTACCCAACCCCTCTGGACCCAGCTAGCAGGCCACACTCCCGTGCACCGTTGCCCACCACAGTACACGCCGTACCCGCAACCCCCTGCCGCATCTGAAAACAACTCAAAATCCACTGCATCCACCACCTCCCCCATAAATAACGACCTACCATTATACTTATCTAAAAACGAACCCCAAACCGCTAGATCAGCCTTCAACTCCCGGCCCAACCGGATGAAATGATACGGAGCCCGCACCCCCGATGTCGCCCCCTCCGAAACTCCTACAAAAGATCCTGGCTATTGGCATGATCCTGCATGCGAAGTTCAGCTTACCAAGGAGCGACTGAAGTTCCCTAAGCTTTATTTTTTCCAACCGCCCCGCCCTGGCCACCTCCCTCCTCAAATCCTCCAATTTATCTACAGGTAGCCTACACTCCATCCGCTCCAAGTCAATCATGATCCCCAAAAAACTCAACTCAGTTGTAGGCCCCACCGTCTTTTCCCCCGCCTACGGAACCCCAAACTGCCCAAACAACCCACATAACGTGTTTAACAAAACTAAACAAACCCTCGAACTTGCTTGGCCCAATCAAAGGAAGTCATCCAAGTAATGGATGACAGAGCTACAACCCGACACATCCCTAACCGCCCATTCCAAAAATGAACTAAAGGTCTCAAAATACGCGCACGACAGGGAGCAACCCATTGGTAAACAAGAGTCTACAAAAATCCCCCCCATCCAAAAACACCCCAACAAATGCAAGCTATCCGGATGCACCGGCAGCAGACGGAACGCTGCTTCAATATCCGTCTTTGCCATAAGCGCCCCCTTTCCAAACCGCTTCACCCATGCCACTGCCGCGTCAAAATACGTATAAACCACGGAACACAAAGCCGGGTGTATGCCATCATTGACCAACGTTCCCCTAGGGAAGGACAGGTGGTGAATCAGCCGGAATTTATTGGGCTCCTTCTTCGGGACCACCCCCAGCGGAGAAAGACGCAGGTCCGCTAGCGGCGGCACTGAAAAAAGGGCCGGCCATCCTGCCTAACTTAACTTCCTTATCCCAACTTATCCGTAACAACCCCCGGGTGTTCCAACGCCGAATGCAAATTCTTTTTAACTAAACGAGCGCCGGACTGAACAAACGATATCTGAAAACCGGACGCAAACCCTTCCTCCAACAAAACCGCCGCCTGCCTACCAGGGTACCTATCGAGGTAAGGCCGCATCCTTTCCAGCCGCACTGGCGTCTCCCCATTTACCAAAACCGTCCGCCCCTCTCTGCTTACCTCCCCGGAAACATCGCGTGGCTCTGTGTGACCCGCCGCAAGTTGAGCATTCGTGCTTAAACTTGCACTTTGCCCCAAACTTGCGACCCCCCTCGTTAAAAAGGAAGCACAGCCCCTTTGCAGATGCCACTGCAAATCCGGACTGCCCCCCCCCACTACTAGATTCCCCCCGAAAGGACTGCCCTGCTCTAACCGGCGCTGTCACCTTTAACCACAAGGCAATATCCTTGTGGTCCCATTTTATCTCCGGACGCACTGCCTTCCGCTGTCTGAACTGCTTGTCGTAACGCAGCCACGAAATACCCCCATACACCCTATACGCCTCCCCTATATCTTTTTCCCCAATGACACTAGCCAAAATTGCGAACGCCTGCAACCAATTGGCAAACGTCCGCGGAATTAACCGGTGTCTCCGTCTCTCTTCCTCCTCCTTCTTGCCCTCATCTCGCTTTGCTCTATCCAAATTAAATTTTTCTAAGGGAAGCAGGGAAAAAATATCCACATACTCCCCTTTCCATATTTTCTCCCTTACCTCCTGTTTTAAATGGGCACCCAACGGTCCCTCAAAACAGACGTACACTTCACCTTTAGCCCTGTCATCCAACCTCGCCACCTCTTCCTCCCCAGACCCCCCCGCCTGCGTTTGCACCCATACCGTACTCGCCCGCGCCTCAGGAGCCCCCGTCCCAACGTCCCCAACCCCGCCAAGGCCCCCAACACCCCACGCCGGTAACGGGGACAGCCCCCCCCACCCAAGCCCGCAACCAAACCCACCAAGCCTCCCAACAACTGACCTAAACCCCTACCTAGATCCAACTGGGACCCCCTACCTAGATCTGACTGGGACCCCCCATCACTGCCCACTGAATCAACCCCCAACTGCACTACAGAACACCAAGGTGCCTCACCTGGCTGCGTGGGTGCTGTGACCCCACCAGCCGCAGATCATGAATCCAGACGTCCCGACCTCCTTGGATCCTCTTCAGCCAGATGTCCCCTGACCGAGCTGGAGTCAGGGACGTAGCTCTCAGATCGCACCAGACCATCTTCAGAGGAGGCGGAGCCTCCCTTCTCCACTCTGGATGTTCCCGCCGAGGGCCTGCTGGAGCCGGTCTCCTCCCTCGCAGCAGCCCCGTTCTGTCCTCCATCTTTACTGTGCCGAGGTCCCCCAGCCACCGATCTATAGGCTGGGGCCGCCGTTCCTGGTCCGGACTCCAAACGCCAGGTCAACTGCCGGGCAGACCTGGCACGGCCTGCGGGTGGGCTCCGCCGATTCTTCGGATTCCTCCCACGTCCGGGGGTGCAGGAAGGCACTGAATCAGCTGCCCCCCGGCGTGAAGGGTCCCTGGTGGGGCTCCGTTTCCGTCGCTGAGCCCGAGGGGATGCCATTTCCGGGCTGGGGTGCGCCGGCGGCCTGGCCAGCCGCGGCCGGGATGCCACAGGCGGAGGCACAACTGGAACCTCGCCTACCCTCGCAGCAGCTCCTGTATCCGTTTCTGCAGCCACCCTTCTCCACGCTCCGCTGCCGCCCTCCGCAACTCCTAGATAATCGCCTCCATGCCGGTGAGTCAGGACCTGGCGCTTGTCCGCTTGTCACACAAAATGGCCCCTAATCGGCTGCTGCTTACTACTTTTAACCCCTCAGACACCCCCACTAAATCAAACCCACCAATCCCTACACTGGGGGGTCTCGCTAACCACCCCCCCCGTCATGGTCGCCTCCCCTAAAGGCTCCCGCCCCCCAGTCCGGCTCTACTAACTGCTATTCAATCTATTACTGTCAAAATTGTTTTTTTTTTTTTTTTATTTAATCTACTGTGACACCAGATAGGAGAGCACTGGTGAGACTATGTACTTGCAGGGCCTGAAACACACACGCGTGCAGGCAACTGACTGCTATTATTTTACAGTCAAAATATAATATTTTTTTTTTATGTAATCTACTGTGACACCAGATAGGATTTGCGCTGGTGACACTATGCACTTGCAGGGCCTGAAACACACACGCGTGCAGGCAACTGACTGCTATTATTTTACAGTCAAAATAGTTTTTTGTTTTTTTTTATGTAATCTACTGTGACACCAGATAGGAGTTGCGCTGGTGACACTATGCACTTGCAGGGTCTGAAACACACACGCGTGCTGGTAACTGACTGCTATTATTTTACAGTCAAAATTATTATTTATTTTTTTATGTAATCTACTGTGACACCAGATATGAGTTGCGCTGCTGACACTATGCACTTGCAGGGCGTGAAACACACACGCGTGCAGGCAACTGACTGCTATTATTTTACAGTCAAAATTGTTGTTTTCTTTTAAATGTAATCTACTGTGACACCAGATATGAGTTGCGCTGGTGACACTGTGCACTTGCAGGGCCTGAAACACACACGCGTGCAGGCAACTGACTGCTATTATTTTACAGTCAAAATAGTTTTTTTTTTTTAAATGTAATCTACTGTGACACCAGATATGAGTTGCGCTGGTGACACTGTGCACTTGCAGGGCCTGAAACACACACGCGTGCAGGCAACTGATTGCTATTATTTTACAGTCAATATTGTTGTTTTTTATAAATGTAATCTACTGTGACACCAAATCGGAGTTGCGCTGGTGACACTATGCACTTGCAGGGCCTGAAACACACACGCGTGAAGGCAACTGACTGCTATTATTTTACAATCAAAATGTTATTTTATTTTTTTATGTAATCTACTGTGACACCAGATAGGAGTTGCGCTGGTGACACTATGCACTTGCAGGGCCTGAAACACACACGCGTGCAGGCAACTGACTGCTATTATTTTACAGTCAATTTTTTTTTTCTTTTTTAAATGTAATCTACTGTGACACCAGATAAGAGTTGCGCTGGTGACACTATGCACTTGCAGGGCCTGAAACACACACGCGTGCAGGCAAATGACTGCTATTATTTTACAGTCAAAATATTATTATTCTTTTTATGTAATTGTAATGGGGTTCCGAAGGTGCACTCGGTCCCCCATTGCCCGCAGAACTGTTGCTTAGCTTTGGGAATGAGGATCTGTGTTTGACCTCATTTCCAGGGCAGCTTTACTAGCTGGGTGGCTCCCTGCTCCTAGTCTGCCTTGAGCACCGAGCTGATCACTCGGTGCTCGACTGGTTGGTCTGTCGGTCATGTGACGCTGGCCACGTCACATGACCCTCACTCCCCACTATAAATACAGGCAGCCTGCTGGCCACAGGTTGCCTGTTAATTTAGGTTCCACCTGTGATTTGGTCTTTCCTGGCCTACTTACCTCTTGCTGAATTCCTGACGATCCTCTGCCTGCTCCTTGTGTACTTTGCTGCTCTCCTGGTATTTGACCCCGGCCTCCTCCTGAGGATCCTCTGCTGACTCCTTTGGTACTTCACGTCTCTCCTGGTATTTATGACCCCGGCTTCTCCTGACAATTCTCTGCTTGCTCCATTTGTACTTTGTAGCTTTCCTGGTATTGACTCGGACCGTTCATGTACTGTTGTTTGTCTGTCTGTCATCCCTGCACTTATTCCAAGTTAGGGATTGCAGTCCAGTTGTCCCATGTCATTAGGACTCGCGAGGCAAGTAGGCAGGGCCAGGGGTAAGGGTGGAGCGCAGTGATCACTTCCCTCCCCCCTGTGTGTGTGTGTACGCGACCGTTACAGTAATCTACTGTGACACCAGATAGGAGTTGCGCTGGTGACACTATGCACTTGCAGGGCCTGAAACACACACGCGTGCAGGCAACTGACTGCAATTATTTTACAGTCAAAATTGTTTTTTCTTTTTTAAATGCAATCTACTGTGACACCAGATAGGAGTTGTGCTGGTGACACTACGCACTTGCAGGGCCTTAAACACACACGCGTGCAGGCAACTGACTGCTATTATTTTGCAGTCAAAATAGTTTTTTCTTTTTTAAATGTAATCTACTGTGACACCAGATAGGAGTTGCGCTGGTGACACTACGCACTTACAGGGCCTGAAACACACACGCGCGCAGGCAACTGACTGCTATTATTTTACAGTCAAAATTGTTGTTGTTTTTTTAAATGTAATATACTGTGACACCAGATAGGAGTCGCGCTGGTGACACTATGCACTTACAGGGCCTGAAACACACACACGCGTGCAGGCAACTGACTGCTATTATTTTATTGTTTTTTCTTTTTTAAATGTAATCTACTGTGACACCAGATAGGAGTTGCACTAGTGACACTTTTGGCCACTAAAATGGCTCTAAAATAGCCCTGGAAACAGCTAGAGGGCTGCAAAAGGCAGCAAAATGTTCTTAAGAGCAAGGCAAATGCTCTGCAAACAAATGTGAATAGGGAAATGAATAAAAAAAAACATAAAAGACATTAAAAAAATAAAAATTTAGGAATGATGTAGGAGGAAGAGGTTGAGGAGGCGGTGAATGGGAGGATGTGGCCGTGTAGGCTCACGTGGCGGTCTAGGTGAAAGCGGCGGCGAAGGAGGAATAGGTAGCCAACACAGATGTGTGTTATTTTGCATTTTTACATAGGGGAATCCCCCAAAATATTGGGACATATAAAAAAATAAAAGAAATAAGTGCACTTGAGTACAAGGATTGGGTTGAGGCTGTTAGAACTGTCTATTCTGCACAAGGTACAGACAAGTCCTGAGGGATCCAAGCCTGGTTCATTTTAATGAACGTGAGCTTGTCCACGTTGGCTGTGGACAGGCGGCTGCGTCTGTCTGTAATGACGCCTCCTGCCGTGCTAAATACACGTTCAGAGAGTACACTGGCTGCAGGGCAGGCCAGCACCTCCAAGGCATACAGGGAAAGCTCTGGCTATGTGGACAATTTGGAGATCCAGAAGTTGAATGGGGTAGAACCATCAGTCAGTACGTGTAGGCGTGTGCACAGGTACTGTTCCACCATGTTGTTCAAATGCTCCCTCCTGCTAACACGCTCCATATCAGCAGTTGGGGCCGGTTGTTGCGGCGAGGTGACAAAACTTTTCCACATGTCGGCCATGCTAACCCTGCCTTCTGAGGTGCTGGCGCTGACACAGCTGCGTTGGCGACCTCTTCCTCCTCCCCTGCCTTCGCCTTGTGCTTCCACTTGTCCCCCGGCGTCAGTCGGGAATGCTCTCAGGAGCGTGCGCCTATAGTCGCGCATCTTCCGATCACGCTCCAGTGAGGGAATTAAGGATGGCACATTGTCTTTGTAACGGGGATCCAGCAGGGTGGCCACCCAGTTGTCAGCACACGTTAAAATGTGGGCAACTCTGCTGTCGTTGCGCAGGCACTGCAGCATGTAGTCGCTCATGTGTGCCAGGCTGCCTAGAGGTAAGGACAAGCTGTCCTCTGTGGGAGGCGTATCGTCTGCGTCCTCCGTATCCCCCCAGCCACGCACCAGTGATGGGCCCGAGCTGCGTTGGATGTCACCCCGCTGTGAACATGCTTCATCCCCATCCTCCTCCTCCTCGTCCTCCAGTAGTGGGCCCTGGCTGGCCAAATTTGTACCTGGCCTCTGCTGTTGCAAAAATCCTCTTTCTGAGCCACTTCTAAAAGACTGGCCTAAAAGTGTTAGAGATGACCCCTCTTCCTCCTCATCCTGGGCCACATCCTCTTCCATCACCGCCCGAAGTGTTTTCTCAAGGAGACATAGAAGTGGTATTGTAACGCTGATAACAGCATCATCGCCACTGGCCATGTTGGTGGAGTACTCGACACAGGTCTCGCATGGAGGCCCAGTCATTGGTGGTGAAGTGGTGCTGTTCCGCAGTGTGACTCACCCGTGCGTGCTGCAACTGAAACTCCACTATGGCCTGCTGCTGCTCGCACAGTCTCTCCAGCATGTGCAAGGTGGAGTTCCACCTGGTGGGCACGTCGCATATGAGGCGGTGAGCGGGAAGGCCGAAGTTACGCTGTAGAGCAAACAGCCGAGCGGCGGCAGGATGAGAATGTCGGAAGCGGCACAAACGGCCCACACTTTATGCAGCAGCTCTGACATGTCGGGGTAGTTGTGAATGAATTTCTGCACCACCAAATTCAGCACATGCGCCAGGCAAGGGATGTGCGTCAAACCGGCTAGTCCCAGAGCTGCAACAAGATTTCGCCCATTATCGCACACTACCAGGCCGGGCTTGAGGCTCACTGGCAGTAACCACTCGTCGGTTTGTTGTTCTATACCCCGCCACAACTCCTGCGCGGTGTGGGGCCTGTCCCCCCAAACACATCAGTTTCAGAACGGCCTGCTGACATTTACCCCTGGCTGTGCTGAAGTTGGCGGTGAAGATCTGTCGCTGACCGGATGAGGAGGTGGTAGAAGAGGAGGAGGAAGCTGAGTAGGAAGAGAAGGCAACAGGAGGCAAAGAATGATGCCCTGCGATCCTTGGCTGCGGAAGGACGTGCGCCAAACAGCTCTCCGCCTGGGGCCCAGCCGCCACTACATTTACCCAGTGTGCAGTTAGGGAGATATAGCGTCCCTGGCCGTGTTTACTGGTCCACGTATCTGTGGTTAGGTGGACCTTGCCACAGATGGCGTTGCGCAGTGCACACTTGATTTTATCCGATACTTGGTTGTGCAGGGAGGGCACGGCTCTCCTGGAAATGTAGTGGCGGCTGGGAACGACGTACTGTGGGATAGCAAGTGACATGAGCTGTTTGAAGCTGTCCGTCTCCACCAGCCTGAATGACAGCATTTCAAAGGCCAGTAGTTTAGAAATGCTGGCATTCAGGGCCAGGGATCAAGGGTGGCTAGGTGGGAATTTACGCTTTCTCTCAAATGTTTGTGAGATGGAGAGCTAAACGCTTCCGTGTGATATGGTGGATATGCTTGGTGACGGAGGTAGTGTTGTTGGTGGCACATCCTCTGTTTGCTGGGCGGCAGGTGCCAACGTTCCTCCAGAGGCGGAGGAAGAGGCCGAGGCAGCAGCAGAAGAAGGAGCAGAAGGGGCCTGAGCCCTTTCTTGGTTTTGAAGGTGCTTACTCCACTGCAGCCCGTGTCTCGCATGTAGATGCCTGGTCATGCAGGTTGTGCTAAGGTTCAGAACGTTAATGCCTCGCTTCAGGCTCTGATGGCACAGCGTGCAAACCACTCGGGTCTTGTTGTCAGCATATTGTGTGAAGAAGTGCCATGCCAGGGAACTCCTTGAAGCTCCCTTTGGTGTGCTCGGTCCCTGGTGACGGTGGCTAGTAGCAGGCGAACTGTTTTGGCGACGGCTGCTCTGCTTTTGCACCCTGCTCCCTCTTTTGCTACGCTGTTGGCTCGGTCTCAACACTGCCTCTTCCTCCGAACTCTGAAAGTCAGTGGCACGACCTTCATTCCATGTGGGGTCTAGGACCTCATCATCCCCTGCGTCGTCTTCCACCCAGTCTTCCTCCCTGACCTCCTTTTCGGTCTGCACACCTCAGAAAGACGCAGCAGTTGGCACCTTGTTGTGCCTTTTCATAGGTAAATGCATTGATATCCAATACATTATTGTCAAGATGGATGTTCATTGCCTTTAATAGCCATGCTCGACTATCGTTGCAATTTTGTATGTCTTGAGTAGGCCAAATTAAGGTCACACAAAGCTTAATGTTATTCTTTTCATGAATGTACCAGTCTGAGAAGAAGCCTCCTTGTTTACTTTTAAATTTATAACGGGAGATAAAGATAAGCTCTATGCAGCTGGTGATAATTACCTATACAATTAGGCATTTATTAATGAAGCAAAATATATAATATGTATGTATTCATTTAATGAGCCTTAGTTAGTCCTTAGCATAAGACAATCAGTAGGACATATATATATATATATATATATATATATATATATATATTTGGTTATATTATATTGTTATATGTTACGAAGACAACATGTATCCAGTATATTATATATATATATTTCTCATTAGTAGTATCTGTCTCTAAAAGAGTGTCTGTAAAGATGTGTATTTTGTAACCTGTGGCAAAACCAACCTCGCCACTGGGTTTTGGAGAGGACTGGCTGCTGGCCTCTTGCCCCTGGATTATGGGCCATATACTAACTTTTAAACCCCTGAACCTATTCAAGTGAATTTTGGATAGGTTTGTCCCAAAGTTCTACTGTTTAAATTGATGTTAGATATATGTATGGCCAATGTAAACTCACAAAGTTGTAACAATTTATAATAAGTGTAACTTGTCAGCTTGGGAGGAAATGCTGGGTGTGTTTCTATTGTGCCATTGTCCCATTGTGTGTTTAAAGGGTGATGTCTGTTCTGTTGTCCTCACATGTGTATTGGCGATCTCCCTTTGTCCTCAGAGATAATTGGATCGCTCCTCAGGTTGTCTCCGGGACAGAGAGGAGGAGACCATGATGCATTGTGGGGATATTTTGTATTTGTCCTATGTCACAGTCTTCATTCTGGTCCTCTGGGGGCGTGAATGATTGGTTGCTGTATGTGTTGTAAATTACTGATTGGTTGTATTTCAAACCCCTGTGGGCAGTACTATGTTTGTGGTTTATGAATAAAAGAGGCTGTACGTGAAGTACAGTCAGACCACTGCTTGACCCTCAACACGGAGCCTTGTCTCGTTATTGGGGGGATCCGCTGTATGCTGATAGAGGCTGATTGCCAGGAGTGTAAGCTGATTCCTGTTCGTCTGCTAGCAGCTATTCGTGAGGTTCCAGTTTGGAGTGCTACTTTGTATCCAGTTCGGGAGTTGGTGTTCTGCAGTAGCTGTGCCTGTCTCTCAGAAAGGGGCTTATCGCCTAAACGGATTTTAACCCCTTGTCTGCTGAAACGGTGCCGTTACATTGGTGGCAAGCAGCGGGATCATTCCCACAGCCCAGAAGGACAGCTACAAAGAAACATCATTCCCTGGAATTACAATTTGAGGGCAACGCATGTCCCAGTACAGCGACCCTGACAGCACCAGAATGGAAACAGCAGTGGAGTACGATGAGGGTGTCATGGATGACCGAGATGCAGTCCGCAAAGGCATCTGGTACCAGGTACTGGGTATTGTGGAGTATATGCAGGACGAGAGACTCCCCACGGAAGACCAGCGGTTGCAGAAGCGAGTAGCCCTGCGGATGCCCTTCCTGGGAGAGCAGCCCCGGGAGGAATGGGTAAAGGAATTGGAACTCCTAGCATGGCGGGAGCTGTGGCTGGAAGATGCCTACCAGGCGCTCTGGTGGTATGGGGCACAGTACCTACCCAGGACAGCTGAGCATGACAAGCCGGAGGGAGAGGAGTTTGATGGTCCTGGCTTGTTATGGGAGACTTTTTCAGAGCTGGAGTTTGGGAGCCCAACACAAGCCCGGTTCCATGATCTCTTGGAATGGAGGGAGAGCAGGTATGACTGGGACGACACTCATGAGATTGAGCAGGACCTGGTCCACCTGGTGACACGGGAGATGGAGCTGGAACAGGGCTACCAGCAGCTGTTCCACGCCAGTGAGAAGGCTCAGTAGGACAGTAAGGCAACAAACCCAGTCTCCATTCCCCAGCGGCAGTGTGAAGTGCAGGGAGAGGAGAGCAGCGTCCTCCCTCCCCAGCGGCAGGCTGAGTTACAGGGGGCAGAGGTAGTTGTTCCTGCCCCCAAGCAGCAGAGTGATATGCTAGGAAGGCAGTGTGAAATGCAGGGAGAGGAGAGCAGCGTCCTCCCTCCTCAGCGGCAGGCTGAGTTACAGGGGGCAGAGGTAGTTGTTCCTGCCCCCCAGCAGCAGAGTGATATGCCGGGAAGGCAGTGTGAAATGCAGGGAGAGGAGAGCAGCGTCCTCCCTCCTCAGCGGCAGGCTGAGTTACAGGGGGCAGAGGTAGTTGTTCCTGCCCCCCAGCAGCAGCATGATTTTTTGGGAATTGGGAGCCCAGTCTCCATTCCCCAGCGGCTGGAAGTATGTATGGGAGAGGAGCTCGTTACCCCCTCTCCCCAGCGGCAGCTTAAGGCACCAGGGGGAGACCGTAAGCCCCACAACAGTGCAGATGGGACCGTGGTCTCTGCACTTACAGCACAGGGGGTAGAGACAGTCGGTCTCCCCCTCCAACAACCAGGCTCCAACCAGGCTTCTTCCGTGGTAGCGCTGGCACCAGGGCAGAGTACCGCTGATCCCTGCCCACAAAGCAACCTCCACTCCAAGCCAGGGAGCAACACAGAGACCGGGAGTACCAGCTTCCAACATAACCTTGGTGGACTCACTGGACGGAGACAGGCTACTAAATTCAACAGGTCCAGTATTGGGTTGTGGGTGGGCTGCCAGACTAACTCAGGTACCGACCGGCGTGAGATCAGGTATCTGGTTAGTCTTCCCTGGGGGGGGGGGGGAGATGTGTGGCAAAAGCAACCTCGCCACTGGGTTTTGGAGAGGACTCGCTGCTGGCCTCTTGCCCCTGGATTATGGGCCATATACTAACTTTTAAACCCCTGAACCTATTCAAGTGAATTTTGGATAGGTTTGTCCCAAAGTTCTACTGTTTAAATTGATGTTAGTTATATGTATGGCCAATGTAAACTCACAAAGTTGTAACAATTTATAATAAGCGTAACTTGTCAGCTTGGGAGGAAATGCTGGGTGTGTTTCTATTGTGCCATTGTCCCATTGTGTGTTTAAAGGGTGATGTCTGTTCTGTTGTCCTCACATGTGTATTGGCGATCTCCCTTTGTCCTCAGAGATAATTGGATTGCTTCTCAGGTTGTCTCCGGGACAGAGAGGAGGAGACCATGATGCATTGTGGGGATATGTTGTATCGGTCCTATGTCACAAGTCTTCCTTCTGGTCCCCTAGGGGCGTGTACTTACATTGTATGTGTTGTAACATATTGATTAGCTGTATTTCAAACCCCTGTGGGCGGACCTGTATTTGCAACAACTGTAATAAAAACCAGGCTGGGTGTGCCAGCACCTCAGACCACTGCTTGACCCTCAACACGGAGCCTTGTCTCGTTATTGGGGGGATTCGCTGTATGCTGTTAGAGGCTGATTGCCAGAAGTGTAAGCTGATTCCTGTTCGTCTGCTAGCAGCTATTCGTGAGGTTCCAGTTTGGAGTGCTACTTTGTATCCAGTTCGGGAGTTGGTGTTCTGCAGTAGCTGTGCCTGTCTCTCAGAAAGGGGCTTATCGCCTAAACGGATTTTAACCCCTTGTCTGCGGAAACGGTCCGTTACATAACCGTTAATCACATCTTTGGTATGACAGAGGAGGTACTGATATCTCTGTGAGAAAACAAGACCATTCAAACTATTTGAGTCCATAAATCAACAGTGTGAGAAACATTTAAAGAGACGCCTAGAGGTCTGTCTCTAATTACTACAAGTGTCAGAATTAATCCCTATAGCTTTGAATTAAAGCTTCTAAGGTCAAAATGTATATTCAGACTTACATAAGTTAACCCTTTATACTATGATGCAAATATCTTATACAGCAGTGCCACCTAGGTATCAGTAGGTGACAATACAACAGTAGCAAAAGTGCATTCTGGGTAGGGTTATGATGTCAAATTTTTATCAATGGTCACGCCCATCCGACAATGATTGGAAAGTTCCAAACTAGGAAGGTGTGTCTAACTGATAAGTTTGTGATCATAAGCCATACACAGGAGGTAGAGGGGAAAAGGAAGAAAAAAAGGCGAGAGGAGGAAGAGAAGTTGAGCTCTCTAGAGGGGTTTATCAAAATGAAAGCCATGATGAGATGCGCTACGATGGACCACCCAGCTTTCCTAGGAACAGAAGTGAGATTCCTACTAGGACTTGGTAAGAGACGCAGAAAATGATATTTCATTTTATTAAGACTAATTTGATAGTGTGGGTGAAATTATACCATCTAGATTGGCGAATAAATAAATGATTAAATTAATTGATCATCTCCATATTGAGATGTAGTCTTAGGATATTGTGAGGCTTCATTCTACCTGCAGAAGAATCTAGACTCATAATCTAGCAAAGCATTAAATGATTGCATATATATATATATATATACACACTGCTCAAAAAAATAAAGGGAACACAAAAATAACACATCCTAGATCTGAATTAATTAAATATTCTTCTGAAATACTTTGTTCTTTACATAGTTGAATGTGCTGACAACAAAATCACACAAAAATTAAAAAATGGAAATCAAATTTTTCAACCCATGGAGGTCTGGATTGGGAGTCACCCTCAAAATTAAAGTGGAAAAACACACTACAGGCTGATCCAACTTTGATGTAATGTCCTTAAATCAAGTCAAAATGAGGCTCAGTAGTGTTTGTGGCCTCCACGTGCCTGTATGACCTCCCTACAACGCCTGTGCATGCTCCTGATGAGGTGGCGGACGGTCTCCTGAGGGATCTCTTCCCAGTCCTGGACTAAAGCATCTGCCAACTCCTGGACAGTCTGTGGTGCAACGTGACATTGGTGGATAGAGCGAGACATGATGTCCCAGATGTGCTCAATTGGATTCAGGTCTGGGGAACGGGCGGGCCAGTCCATAGCATCAATGCCTTCGTCTTGCAGGAACTGCTGACACACTCCAGCCACATGAGGTCTAGAATTGTCTTGCATTAGGAGGAACCCAGGGCCAACCGCACCAGCATATGGTCTCACAAGGGGTCTGAGGATCTCATCTCTGTACCTAATGGCAGTCAGGCTACCTCTGGCGAGCACATGGAGGGCTGTGCGGCCCTCCAAAGAAATGCCACCCCACACCATTACTGACCCAATGCCAAACCGGTCATGCTGAAGAATGTTGCAGGCAGCAGAACGTTCTCCACGGCGTCTCAAGACTCTGTCACGTCTGTCACGTCTGTCACATGTGCTCAGTGTGAACCTGCTTTCATCTGTGAAGAGCACAGGGCGCCAGTGGCGAATTTGCCAATATTGGTGTTCTCTGGAAAATGCCAAACGTCCTGCACGGTGTTGGGCTGTAAGCACAACCCCCACCTGTGGACGTCGGGCCCTCATATCACCCTCATGGAGTCTGTTTCTGACCGTTTGAGCAGACACATGCACATTTGTGGCCTGCTGGAGGTCATTTTGCAGGGCTCTGGCAGTGCTCCTCCTGTTCCTCCTTGCACGAAGGCGGAGGTAGCATTCCTGCTGCTAGGTTGTTGCCCTCCAACGGCCTCCTCCACGTCTCCTGATGTACTGGCCTGTCTCCTGGTTGCGCCTCCATGCTCTGGACACTACGTTCACAGACACAGCAAACCTTCTTGCCACAGCTCGCATTGATGTGCCATCCTGGATAAGCTGCACTACCTGAGCCACTTGTGTGGGTTGTAGACTCTGTCTCATACTACCACTAGAGTGAAAGCACCGCCAGCATTCAAAAGTGACCAAAACATCAGCCAGGAAGCATAGGAACTGAGAAGTGATCTGTGGTTACCACCTGCAGAACCACTGCTTTATTGGGGGTGTCTTGCTAATTGCCTATAATTTCCACCTGTTGTCTATCCCATTTGCACAACAGCATGTGAAATTGATTATCACTCAGTGTTGCTTCCTAAGTGGACAGTTTGATTTCACAGAAGTGTGATTGACTTGGAGTTACATTGTGTTGTTTAAGTGTTCCCTTTATTTTTTTGAGCAGTGTATATTATATATTGATAGAACATTCTTCGCCAAGCTAAGTGATGGATTCCCACAGGAAAGACTTGTTTCAAATCCTTCCCATTTAAGATCCTAGATCCCTGTTATTTGTCTTAATAGTCTTACCAAAGTTATATATGTGAAAATAGTCCAGGATGGGGCGGAAGGATACAGTTGTCTCTTCTAAGTTATATCCTTGGATGGAAGTGCCCATCTTGAAGCCATGTGATGTGTAGTTGGTTGGGGGGGCAGAATGTATTTAGCATTCTATATTGATGTCTAGGATTAGACATGCCCATCTTGATATCATGGGGTTTTCTCTGAACAGAAGTAATGTATATAACCTATGTTCATATTTTTATATCCTATCCTAATAATAGCTTGGTTATAATGTGACGTTATTTCCACTCACATGTATTGTTAGGCTTGTAATGCTTTATATTAACGCTATATATATTCATTTGCATGTATTATTGTGTTTATTTACTTATATATGTTTGTAATCTTGTAACCAATAAATCTGCATATTTTTATAATACCTGTGTATTATTGTATAATGCAGAACTACATTTTATCATTAACGTCATCTCACGTCAAAAAGAACTTATTTATCTGAGGAAATAGTCGGACTCAGATGTGAATTGTATCAATTAGGTTGTCTACAATTCACCAGGTCATGATTTTAAGAATTTGACAAATTTTATAATTTTTATTTTTTTATGGTTAATTATTTTTATGACCATAATTAATAATTCTTAATTGAATTATTACCACCCGACAACCTGTGTTTTGTCATCATCAGAGACTTGCTGAGGTGGTATTCCAATGTCCTCATTAGGAAACATAAGTGGTTGTGCGTCAGTGCATTCTATGTCTTCCACCCCTCGGGAAGGGCTAGGAGGATGCCCTTGGGAAACTATCACGGTCGGCGTGGCTATCACATACGTGACACAGAGGGAGGGAACGAGGAAGGCCCTGCCCAAGTGAGAGGGAAGATGGTGACCCCTGACTCACCTGGCGGCTGGCACCTGGCTGCCCTGACGTCCCTAGACGGGTTCCTCACCCGTACGCCGATCACGTGCCTAAAGCCCTGGCTTTCCCTGAGCTGAGCCCTAGGTAGTGAACAGGGCGATGGGAACACTAGTCCGCACCACTAACTCTAAGGGAAAACACCAAGGGGAGGACAGACAACACAGACTCAACATATATTCCCAGGTGGGCGACAACAGGAGACAACAATAAGCCCAACAGGGATCCGGAGGGTAGCACTCAGGAACGACAACCAGGATTAACCACTCCAGTGGGTCAGTATAGATGTCCAGGCAGGAAGCTCTATAACTGGCAACTAGAGAAGTGTGAGGGGAGAATATAAGGAGGTAGGGAGTGGCAGACAAGAAACAGCTGAGGAGGAGAAGCTACGGATCCCTGAGAGAGACAAAAATAATAGCAAGGCAAACACAGAAAACAATCACTAAGGAACAACGTGATCTTTAGATATAGAGCGCGCAGCCACCCGCTGCGACTTCCTGACCCCGGGTATAACGGAGTCAGACGTGGCTCTTGATACCCTCGTGACAGTACCCCCCCCCCCTTTCACGAGGGGCCTCCGGACACTCAGGACCAGGTCTCTCCGGATGAGAGGCATGGAAAGTCTGAATTAACCTGTTGGCGTTTACCTCTGACGCTGGAACCCACATTCTTTCCTCGGGACCGTAACCCCTCCAATGCACCAGATACTGAAGAGAGCGGCGGACCCGACGAGAATCAACAATTCTGGCTATTTGAAACTCCAGATTACCAGCCACAATGACAGGAGGAGGTGGCAGCGGCGATGGTTCTAGAGGTGGAACATACTTCTTGAGTAAATATTTATGGAAGACGTTATGGATCTTAAAAGTCTGAGGTAGCTCCAGGCGAAAAGCCACAGGGTTAATGACGGCTACTATTTTATAGGGACCAATAAACCTAGGACCCAGTTTCCAAGAAGGAACCTTCAACTTAATATTCCTAGTAGACAACCACACATAGTCATTCACTCCTAGGTCCGGACCTGGCGACCGTTTCTTATCGGCCATGCATTTATATTTACCACTCATCTTTTTCAAGTTAACTTGCACCTTCTGCCATACCGATGAAAGAGATGAAGAAAACCTTTCCTCTTCGGGAACCCCAGAAGATCCCCCCTCTTTGAAAGTACAATTGGGGATGAAAACCGTATGCACCAAGGAATGGTGACTTGCCAGTGGACTCCTGATAATGATTATTTATGGCAAACTCAGCTAACGGTAAATATGATGACCACAACTCTTGGTTTTCAGACACAAAACACCTTAAATATGTTTCTAGGTTTTGGTTGGTACGCTCAGTCTGTCCATTCGACTGAGGATGGAAAGCTGAGGAAAAGGACAAGTGAACCCCCAAACGGGAACAAAAAGCTTTCCAAAACTTAGAAATAAACTGGGTTCCCCGATCCGAAACCACATCGGAAGGGACCCCGTGAAGCTTCACGATTTCACTGATAAACACCTGAGCGAGAGTTTTAGCATTAGGAAGTGCGGGTAGCGCAATAAAGTGTACCATTTTGCTAAACCTGTCTACTACTACCAAGATAACTGTTTTACCCGCCGACAACGGTAAGTCAGTGATGAAATCCATTGACAGATGTGTCCATGGCCTATTGGGGATGAAAAGTGGCAATAAAGACCCTGCTGGACGTGTATGAGAGACTTTCGCGCGTGCACAAGTAGAACAAGTAGAACAAGTAGACACGAAATCCATTACATCCTGACGCAACCTTGGCCACCAAAAACGACGAGATAAAAGCTCCAAGGTTGCTTTACTACCCGGGTGTCCAGCAAGTGCCGAATTATGATGTTCTTTTAATAATTCAAGACGCAGGTTTAACGGTACAAACAATTTCTCTGAGGGGCAAGAGGCCTGGGCGTCCCCCTGAGCCTCTAACACCTTTCCCTCTAGAACAGAGTGTACAGCAGAAACAACCACTCCTCTTTGTAAAATAGGTACCGGATCACAAACATTACCCCCTCCAGGGAAACTACGAGATAATGCGTCTGCCTTGGTATTTTTTGCCCCAGGACGATAGGTGATTACAAAGTTAAATCTGGTAAAGAATAGCGACCACCTAGCTTGTCTAGGGGTGAGACGCTTAGCCGATTCTAGGTACAGAAGGTTCTTGTGATCCGTAATCACCGTGACGGGGTGGATTGCTCCCTCTAAGAAGTGACGCCACTCTTCAAGCGCCAGTTTAATCGCCAACAGTTCCCTATTTCCAATATCATAATTCTTCTCCGCAGAAGATAATTTTTTGGAAAAGAAAGCGCAAGGACGCCATTTGCCAGGAGACGGACCCTGAGACAATACAGCTCCCACTCCCACCTCTGACGCATCTACCTCGACAATAAAAGGCTGGGAGACATCAGGTTGAATTAGAACAGGTGCCGAGGTAAACCTCTCCTTTAGAGAGGAAAATGCATCTTTAGCGGCGCCAGACCATTTGGAAAAATCCGTCCCCTTCCTAGTCATGTCGGTAAGGGGTTTAACGATCACTGAATAATTTTTAATGAACTTTCTATAGAAATTAGTGAAACCCAAAAACCGTTGTAGGGCTTTAAGGTTCTCAGGAAGATCCCAATCTAAAATTGCCTGGACCTTCCCAGGATCCATGCGGAAACCTGAAGCAGATAATAGATATCCCAGGAACTGTAATTCCTGAACAGCGAAGACACATTTTTCAATTTTCGCATATAATTTATTCGTCCGTAGGACCTGCAGTACTTGCCTGACATGCACCTCATGTGTTTTCAGATCAGCCGAATAAATTAAGATATCATCTAGGTAAATGACTACAAACCTGCCGATGAGATGACTAAAAATATCATTAACGAAATGTTGGAAGACAGCAGGGGCATTGGTCAGACCGAAAGGCATAACTAGATTTTCATAATGCCCCTCAGGGGTGTTAAAAGCTATCTTCCACTCATCCCCTTCCCTGATACGAATCAGATTGTAGGCCCCACTAAGATCAAGTTTGGAGAACCACTTAGCACCCGCAATCTGATTAAAAAGGTCAGGAATGAGAGGAAGAGGGTATGGGTCACGGATGGTTATCTGGTTTAACTCACGGAAATCTAAGCAAGGACGCAGGCCCCCATCTTTCTTTTTAACAAAGAAAAACCCTGCAGCCACGGGTGAAGAAGAGGGTCTGATGTGTCCCTTAGCCAGACTCTCGGAGATATAATCTTTCATGGCTTGTCCCTCGGGACCCGAAAGATTATACAACCTGGACTTGGGTAATTTTGCCCCAGGAATCAGGTTAACCGGGCAATCATAAGGACGATGAGGTGGTAGTTTCTGACAACCCTTTTCAGAAAAAACGTCCTCAAAGTCCGAAATAAATGTAGGTAGGGAAGCTATGGAGGCGATTAAGCAATTGTTATTTAAGCAATTCTCTCTGCAATGCTCACTCCACTCCAATATCTCCCTGGCCTGCCAATCCACCACTGGATTGTGCGCTACCAACCAGGGAAGACCCAATACCACCGGAGAGGGAAGGCCCTCCAGAACGTAACATGAAAGACACTCATTATGGTGGTCCCCTACCCGAAGGTGTAAATTACGAACAATGTGGGTGAGGTTTCTCTGATACAGAGGAGCAGAATCTATAGCGAATACGGGAATAGGTCTCTGCAGCGTACAGAGAGACAAACCCATAGTGCGGGCAAAATGGGCATCAATCAAGTTTACCCCTGCTCCACTGTCTAGAAAAACAGAAATAGACTCCGTCTTAACACCAAAAACAATGACCGCTGGTAACACAAATTGAGATGTTCGTATGGAGGAAACGTATACCCCCCGGCTGACATCCTCCGCACAGCCCGGGGTTAGTAGTTTTCCGACGGTCTTTTGTTTTTGAGAAAGGAGGGACAGACATTAATGAAATGACCCCTCCCCCCACAGAAAAAACAAGCCCCCCCCCCTACGGCGAACCTCGGGAGGACGGACCTGACGAGAAGTTCCGCCTAGCTGCATAGGCTCATCTAAGTCAGTACAGGCTGACTGTTGCTTGGGAGAGGTAACCAAATGCTCCGGAATTTTCGATCTCTCCCTAAGACGTCTATCTATTCTGATAGAGAGGGACATAACAGCATCAAGGGAAAGGGGGGTCTCATACAGCGCCAGTGCATCCTTAACCCTTTCAGATAACCCAGAGCAGAACTGACTCCTGAGAGCCGGGTCGTTCCACTGAGTATCCGTAGCCCACCTACGGAACTCTGAGCAATATTCCTCTGCTGACCGATCTCCCTGTAGGAGTCTCCGTAACTTCGACTCAGCCAGGGCGACTCGGTCAGGGTCATCATATATGAGACCCAAAGCCCCAAAAAATCCCTCCACTGACCGAAGAGCCTGAGAACCAGGGGGTAACGAGAACGCCCAGGATTGCGGATCCCCCTGAAGCAGGGAAATGACAATCCCTACCCGCTGTTCTTCATGACCTGAGGAGTAAGGACGCAACTTAAAATATAATTTGCAGGCCTCACGGAACGTCGCAAATTTGTCCCTTCCCCCAGAAAATCTGTCGGGAAGAGCAACCTTGGGCTCAGTGACAACCTGGTTACCCATAGCAACCGCTGGGGGTGCGGTCTGCTGCATTTGCTGCTGTTGTTGGAGAACAGACGCCTTCAATCCTGCCACCTCCAAAGACAGGCTTTGAAGCTGTTCTGCCAAGGCATCAATAGGATCCATATTGGATTCTAAGTAGAGAGAGAAAAAAAAAACAACAAACAAAAAATTATAAATTTTTTTTTTTTTTTTTCTCAAAAAGTAAGGGCTATCACATACGTGACACAGAGGGAGGGAACGAGGAAGGCCCTGCCCAAGTGAGAGGGAAGATGGTGACCCCTGACTCACCTGGCGGTTGGCACCTGGCTGCCCTGACGTCCCTAGACGGGTTCCTCACCCGTACGCCGATCACGTGCCTAAAGCCCTGGCTTTCCCTGAGCTGAGCCCTAGGTAGTGAACAGGGCGATGGGAACACTAGTCCGCACCACTAACTCTAAGGGAAAACACCAAGGGGAGGACAGACAACACAGACTCAACATATATTCCCAGGTGGGCGACAACAGGAGACAACAATAAGCCCAACAGGGATCCGGAGGGTAGCACTCAGGACCGACAACCAGGATTAACCACTCCAGTGGGTCAGTATAGATGTCCAGGCAGGAAGCTCTATAACTGGCAACTAGAGAAGTGTGAGGGGAGAATATAAGGAGGTAGGGAGTGGCAGACAAGAAACAGCTGAGGAGGAGAAGCTACGGATCCCTGAGAGAGACAAAAAGGATAGCAAGGCAAACACAGAAAACAATCACTAAGGAACAACGTGATCTTCAGATATAGAGCGCGCAGCCACCCGCTGCGACTTCCTGACCCCGGGTATAACGGAGTCAGACGTGGCTCTTGATACCCTCGTGACAGAAACCCTGTCAGCAGAGTCTTCAAACAGCATAAGAGACTGCTGCATGACTTGAGGCTCAGACAGGTTCCCCGATATGCACGGGGGTGATGTGACAGACTGATGGGCATAGGTTTCAGGCGCCACCTGTGTGCTTTTTGCAGAAGACTGGGTGGGAGATAATGTGCTGGATCCACTGTCGGCCACCCAATTGACTAGCGCCTGTACTTGCTCAGGCCTTACCATCCTTAGAACGGCATCCTTAGAACGGCCCGACCAAATATAGCTGTAGATTCTGGCGGCTACTGGGACCTGAGGTAGTAGGTTCAGTAGGACGTGTAGCTGTGGCAGAACAGCCACGTCCTCTCCCTGCACCAGAGGCTCCACCAACACCACCACCACGACCATGACCGCTTCCCTTATTAGATGTTTGCTTCATAGTTAGCGTTCACCAAGCAAAGTAAAAAGTGGTTGTCTGTTAAAAATAATTAACCGCCAATAAAAACGCTGATGTAGGGTATTGCACTCAATATATATATTTTTTTAACTCTATATGACAGCGTTATTTGTGCCAAAATTTCACAGTAATTTATGCACGTCTAATCCCAGATGTGCAGTATATCAGAAGTTTTTTTTAACCCCAATAAGCAAAAAGCCGTATTTCTGGCCTAAATGTGACACTTACGTATGCACGTCTAATCCCAGATTGTCACGACTATGCTGTGGTCGTGACTCTTAGAGTCCGCATGCAGTTGTCAATGGTCGTTTGGTTGTTCACCACAGCTGTGAGTGTTTTGCCTCACGTGCGGTTGCCGCTGGCAACATGGTGTTCTTGGCAGTGTAGCAGCCTGAGCTTGTTGCTGTGCTGCTCACTGTCTATGCATGCGGTTGCCTATGGCAATTTGTGTTTATATGTGTGCATTTTTCCTGTTAGGTGTGCACGGGGTTTTTGTGTGTCTGCACTTCTCCTTTAAGTGGCTTCACTACCCTGTTTGGTGATGGAAGGGTTAACTCCTTTCCTAGTGTGTGGGTGTGGCTGCATGGCCTATTTAGTTCCTGCTGGAAGCCAGAGGTCTGAGGGGTACTCCAGGCATGTTGCTGGAGTCATCCTCCTGGTAGTCTTATGCCATCTCTACAGTGAGGGCCA
Source organism: Bufo bufo (assembly GCF_905171765.1). NCBI lineage: Eukaryota > Metazoa > Chordata > Amphibia > Anura > Bufonidae > Bufo > Bufo bufo. The sequence goes on along the minus strand of NC_053395.1, from coordinate 121,886,175 downwards.
CCCTTGCGGTCATAAAGAATGTCGTGGTGATGTTATGCTTTATGTTGGTGTTATTCTTACTCTAGCTATGGATCTGGGTTACTGTGTGTGTGCTGTGTCCATTTATGTTTGGTGTGGACAGCAGCTTGTGAGCACGGGATCCGGTCAGTGTGTCTGTGGCAGGTAGGTGTGGAAGTAGTTTCACTCACCTGCCATATCTATATGCTGTATCAGTTCCCCATTCCTTGCAGCTCGGCCTGTGAGACTCCTGTTCCTCCGTATCTAGGAGGAACAGGTCGTCTTCCCCTGCTCCTAGTTTAGGGCCACTCTGAGGGCTAATAGGGACCCCAGGTTCTGGAGTATGAGCCCTCCTACCATCAGGGTTGGCTCATACAGCTAGGAGTCAGGGTCAGAGTTAGGGACGCTGTAGGAGGTGACCTGCTCCCTAATTCTGTTGTTCTGGCCTAGCAGCATCATTTTCCTTTAACATCGCACGGCTGAGGGTTTTCCCCATCCTCAGCCGTGACACAGATGTGCAGTATATCAGAGGGTTTTTTCACCCTATTAAGCAAAAAGCCGTATTTGTGGCCTAAATTTTACAGTCACTTATGCATGTCTAATCCTAGATGTGCAGTATATCAGAGGGTTATTACAACCCCAGTAACCAAAAAGCCGTATTTCTGGCTTAAATGTGACACGCACTTATGCACGTCTATTCCTAGATATGCAGTATATAAGAGGGTTTTTTCACCCCAGTAAGCAAAAAGACGTATTTCTGGCCTAAATGTGACACTTACTTATGCATGTCTAATCCTAGATGTGCACTATATGAAATAGATAGGGGTTTTTCACCCCAGTATGCCCCAGTATGAGAAAGCCGTATTTGTGGCCTAAATTTCACAGTCACTTTTGCACGTCTAATCCCAGATGTGCAGTATATCAGAGGGTTTTTTCACCCCAGTAAGCAAAAAGCTGTATTTCTGGCCTAAATGTGACACTCACTTATGCATGTCTAATCCTAAATGTGCACTATATGAAACAGATGTGTTTATTTCACCCCAGTAAGCAAAAAGCTGTATTTCTGGCCTAAATGTGACACTCACTTATGCATGTCTAATCCTAGATGTGCAGTATATCAGAGGGTTTTTATAACCCAGCCGTATTTGTGGCCTAAATTTTAGTCACTTATGCATGTCTAATCCCAGATGTGCAGTATATCAGAGGTTTTTTATAACCCCAGTAAGAAAAAGCTGTATTTGTGGCCTAAATGTGACACTCACTTATGCACGTCTAATCCTAGATGTGCGCTATATGAAACAGATGGGTTTTTTTTTCACCCCAGTATGCCCCAGTATGAGAAAGTCAGTCAGAGACAGGAAAAGGAAAAAAAGAGGGTTAGTCACTGGGCCGTCAGAACGATGGTCCAGGGGTAACTTCGCAGGGTGCCAAAAGTTGGGGCAGAATAAGTGTCCTTTTTGATTTCACCTGAATATTAGGGGAAAAAATGTGTGGAATGAAGATAGTGGAAAAGGATGAGGGCAGGCTGCCAAAATGGTCTCAACCCACCTTGAGAGCCTCAAGGTGGGTGATTGGAGAGTAAGGAGTGGGGTAGCGTGGGGACGCTGAAAAAAGAGAGAACCACAGGGAGGAGCCAATATCCCTAGTATCTAGGCTTGTGGAGGTATGTAACCCAAAAGATAGCAGTTATAAATAAAACAAATAGTAAACAAATGGTAAAAGCAATGGTAAATTGCAAGTATAAAATTGGTATTTAAAATCAAAATTTTATCAAAATTTTAGTGACTCACTTCACCCAGGAGGGTAATGTGGGATAAAGCTCAAGACACCCACATCACACCTCCTGCGCCTGGATCGCCAGTAGAGTCTTTAGAGATGAACAAAGATCACTCTCGAGTCCTTGTTCTTTCTTTTATTCTTTAATTCCAAAAGCCAGGGTTGGGGGAGTGAGCAGCTCAACGCGTTTCGGGGCCTCTTGGTGGGTCGCCTTCATCAATTAATTCATAGCATAAACAATGGTGATGATGATAATAAATATATAAATAGGTATCTCGATCATATCTAGACCACACTCATATATATAACTAGATACAAAAATATAGAGAAAATATATATATATATAAAAATAAATATATATATAAAAATATGCATATGTATATAGGAAATAAAAACTTTCCATAAAAACTATCCATAAAACATTCCTAATCTTCTCCCTTAGAAGATTAGGAATGTTTTATGGATAGTTTTTATGGAAAGTTTTTATTTCCTATATACATATGCATATCTTTATATATATATTTATTTTTATTTATATATATATATATATATTTTCTCTATATATATTTTTGTATCTAGTTATATATATATATGAGTGTGGTCTAGATATGATCGAGATACCTATTTATATATTTATTATCATCATCACCATATGTGCGCTATATGAAACAGATGGTTTTGGGGGGGCGTGGCTAGCTGCAGACCAGGAAAGACGTCTGGTGCAGCAGCTCTGTCTATGGAGATTCCATCTAAACCCATCTGCCCAGATTGTAAAGGCTACAACCCTCTTAAAGGACGGTAGGCGTCTCTACTCAATATCCGCCACCTTTTGAGACCCTTCGGAGTTCTTAAGACCGCTTCATTCCGGAGTTCCGAGCTGCGGCCTAGTAGGGGTAGAATCCTCGGCCTAGCGTGGAGACAGCAAGAGGCCACCCCGGAACCACCCGCCGTTCTGTACAACAGGAAGAAACTATCGCATACCTGGGAAAAGGTAATCCCACTTTTGTAAGCGTGCCTTCCTCAGTCCGGCCGCTCCGGGGGACACAGGCCTGCACCGGAGGAGGCGCCATTTTACACTTGGCCCGTTGATCGTGTTCCCCAGTAGCTGACGCGACTCCCCTGAGCGGGGTGCAGCTTCATTGGAAAGTGGCCGACAAGAAGCTCTGGTAACAGGCTCAACTATATTACCGAAGTTAAGTCATATAGATGGACTTTTATAAACACAACGCATTATACTTACTGCAGTCCCTCTTCACAGTGCGCAGTGTGTGCTTATTTGTAGGACCCCTACATTGATCCTACTATTGCCCACTATCATATGTGAGACTCAGGGGTGCTTGAGAACGCTCCCTCTAAGCCCTCTGTTTTAAAGAGACAGTTACCTTTTTCTGCAAGCAGTGTATTATGGCAGAATAAGCCTAATCCCACTCATAGGAGGCTGCAGATGCTAAATACAAGCTCAATTTACTTATGAAATAAATGATGTGACTCTACACCTATGCATCAGATGAAGAAGTGAGTTATCAACTACTGAGACAGAACATGCGCATCTATGGTGAAAGTAGGGAGGTACAGAGGGGCTGAACAGGACTCCAACAAACAACCTAAAGCTCCCTCTCTTGCACAATCAGACCTAGACAGGTTTATGATTTAAAAAAAACTCAAACTCACAAGGGGCGTCCCAGACTACCCCGAAAAGTATCACTCAACGCCAATTTGCTTCTCACCAGAACAGGGAAAGCGATGAAGAAGAACAGATTGACACATCCTCAGACCTACCAATATCCAGAACCTTTATCTCTCAAGCCCTTTCGAAGGCACTAAATCCTGTTCTAGAAGAACTTTCTGAAATTAAAAGAGAAGTAAAGCAAATTGGCCAGAGAGTTGAAGTTTTGGAATCTAACCAGTCTGCAGTAGCGGATTACACAAGCAAAAATTCCTTGGCTTTATCTGTCTACCAACAACACATCAATCACCTGTACGACTATATGGAGGATCAGGATAATAGAGGCAGAAGGAATAATATTTACATTAGAGGAGTCCCAGAGACTGTCGCTGCCGAAGCAATTCCAACTGCTACTAAAAAAAATTTGCTTATCCCTGCTGGGAGAAGACTACCCTGACCCCATCATAATAGAAAGAGCTCACAAGCCCTACGTCCCAAACCAAAACCCGGTGACCCCCCAAGGGACATCATTTGTAAGCTCTTAAATTTTGCCCAAAAAGACCTGGTGATGAAGAAGACCAGAGAAAGTGAGATCATCGAATATGAAGGTGCTCAAATCCTATTATTCCAGGACCTGGCCCCTGCTACCCTTAATAAAAGGCGCATTTTAAAACCCCTTACTGATCACCTCAGACAGAAGCGCATTGCCTTTAGATGGTTATTTCCATTCGGGATGCTGATCACAAACAAGGAGAAGAAATACGTCTTGAGATCACACAAAGACCTCCCAGAGATCCTTGATGCCCTGGATATACAGGATATAGACATCCCCGATTGGTCTGCCACCAATGACGTTCTGATCCCACAAGACATTACCCCTCCCACTCCATGGGAAACTGAGTAGTGGTAAAGGGATCAAGTCAAAGAAGAAACAGGGTAAACTTACCCCCAGGCGTATTATAACAGATGAGGACTGATCATATTCTCTGTTTTTCTAATGTTCTTTATATTACGTCTATAAGTCAGTCCAAAGGAGTTGGGCTCATGGCTGTGGACTTGTATAGTCCCTCCAACCTCCCTTAATCCTTCTAGGTAGCTCCTTTAGAGTTTCCTATTGCTCCTTATGACTTGGTTGGGGGGATTGAATGACTGGCAGCCTGGGCCTAATTAGTGCCTTAAGTTAAGTCACCACATTTCCTAAGTTTAAGTCTTAACATTATTGACGGGTTTTATTATATGTCTCGTTGTAGATGTTACTCACTTCTGAATTTTCATTATTTTCTTTTTCTTTAGTGAAGAGTCATGCCTTTCTGCCTACAGACTAGATCTAAATTTGGGTTTGACTAGGCCTGACACCACTGCAGCCTCTGACCTGCAGTTAGGGGCTCTGACCAACTGTGGTCCACTACTGGGATATTAATATCCCCGGTCCTAAGAAGAATGTTATTGTTTAACCCTTTCCTGTTGTTAACGTTAGTTTTCTTACCTTTTAGCCCTTTCCCACCCCTCCTTATACATACAATCTACTCACCAACGTCTCCAACTACTTTTCCTGAGTCAAGTAGTTCGTTCTATACTCTCAAGGGTCCAAGGTTATGTAAGTACATCGCTCTACACTCACAAGATACTCCATGACAGATCTACATATATCTACATATAATGTCAGAGGCTTTAAAAACCCTGCTAAAAGGAGCCAGATTCTCCATTTACTGCATAAAGAAAAAACAAATGTGATTTTTCTACAGGAAACACACTTCAAAATAGAAAGACTCCCAATATGACGAGAGCCTATTACAATCTCTGGTACCACGGCACCTCAGAGTTTTCTAATAAGCTGGGTGTCAGTATTGGTTTTCATAAGAACACGGATTTCATTATGACGGGTTTAAAATCTGACCCCTTGGGAAGATATTTGTTAGTAAAAGGGACTATAAATACCCAGTTATACACCTTCGCTAACTTTTATGCTCCTAACGCTGGTCAAAATAGGTGGTTCAAGACTGTTTGGCAGATATTTGAAGATTTCAGGGAGGGTTTTGCTATTGTTGCTGGAGACTTCAATGTCGCCCTTAACCCCCTTCTTGACACTTCCTCAGGTAGATCCTCTGTCCCCTTAAACTCGATCAATGCAATCAAAAAGCTAATACATAATAGCAGCTTGATTGATGCATGGAGAACCTACAACCCAGGGGAAAGAGACTATTCCTTTTTTTTTCCCACCCACATAATACATACCATAGAATTGACTACATACTAATCCCTACTGCCCAGATCCATTGTTGCACCGAGACACATATGGGAAATATAGTACACTCTGACCATGCCCCCGTATTTCTAACTTTTAAAATGGCAGATTCGCACCCCAGAACATATATATGGAGACTTAATGAGACTCTGCTAGATAATTCTCAAGTGAAGGAGAAAATTGATGCTAAACTGAGAGAATTTTTCCTACTGAATAACTCAAAGTCAGTATCTCCACATATATTGTGGGAAGCACATAAATCGGTTATTAGAGGTGAATTCATTTCGATAGCTTCCCATGTGAATAAACAAAGACGTGCCAAAGTAACAGATTTATATAAAAAAATTTCCATGTTAGAAACCCTACACAAAAGTTCACAAAACACTCAGCAATTACTGGAGCTTTCCATAGCCAGAGACGAAACTTAAAGAACTTCTCAATAAACAATCGGCCAAATTATATCTTGCAACCAACCATAAATTTTATGGCCACGGAAATAAACCCACTAAGTTCATGTTAGCGTTATTAAAACAACGTAAACGGAAAGCCAGGATCTCGGCCATACTAACGGATGAAAAGAAACTAGTAAAAATTGATTTAGATATAGCAAAGGCCTTTCATAAGTTTTACTCTAACCTTTATAACATCGAAAAGTTAGATACAACACCCCTTAAAGAAGAAAAGTTGGCCACAACGAAAGAGTTCCTGAGCAAATTACATCTTCCAACTTTAGCCCCTGAACAAGCTAAGAACCTATGTTCCCCAATTAAGCTCCCTGAGATATCTGCTGTGTTAAAAAAGATGGCAAAAGGAAAGTCTCCGGGTCCGGATGGTCTTCCAGTGTTATACTATCTGTCCTTCAGAGAGACGTTACTCCCACACCTACTTAACTCCTTTAATGAGGCAATGTCAGGTAACGCTTTTCTGCCACAAACGGTTAATGTTCACATCACTCTGATCCCCAAACCACAAAAGGACCCCAATTTATGCTCCAGCTATAGGCCTATCTCTCTATTGAACTTAGACGTTAAAATATATGCTAACTTATTAGCTAATAGAATAAAACCTCTACTAAGAGACCTCATACATCCAGACCAGACAGGATTCATTCCTGGCCGGGAAGGCAAAGACAACACTTATAAAGTCATAAATGCCATAGCCTATGCAAAGAAGACGGGAACTCCTTTTGTGTTATTCGGGACAGATGCTGAAAAAGCATTCGACAGAGTGTCCTGGTCCTTTATAAAAAATACCTTGTCCAGGTTAGGTTTCCCTACCCCTTTCATAGAGGCCATCTTCTCCATGTACGCACTTCCTAGCGCAAACATTAAGATTAATGATGTTCTTTCTTTACCTGTGCAGATAAATAACGGCACAAGACAGGGTTGTCCCCTGTCACCTATTCTATTTACCCTCACAATTGAACCCCTTCTACAACATGTCAGACAAGCTGAAGCAATTAAAGGCCTGACCTGTGGCCCTTTAGAGAAGCAGCTTATGCCGATGACTTACTATTAATGATCTCTAATCCAAAAATTGCCTTCCCCGCTATCATTAAGACCTTCACGACTTTTGGCTTTATCTCAAATTTCAAAATAAATTTGGCCAAATCAGAGGCTCTGAATATAAATCTCTCACCTAAAGTCCTTCAGATACTTAAAAAAGATTTCCCATTTGAATGGACACGTTCTCATATAAAATTCCTGGGAATTAACATTACCTCTGATCTAAACAAGCTATATGAAGTAAATTTCCCCCCCCCCTATTAAAATCCATACCTGCCCTTTTAAACTCTTGGTCTCCTTCCTTCATTTTCTGGATAGGCAGACGCAACATTTTTAACTCCTTAATAGTCCCAAAAGTCACCTATCTACTGCAAGCCCTTCCTGTAAAACTGCCGAACAGTTTCTTTGAGTCCTTTAGGAGGTTGTGTTCCTCTTACATCTGGGGCAATATAAAACCCAGAATTTCCAACAAGATTCTACTTCTTCCTTTCCAAAAAGGTGGAATTGGCTTTCCATCTATCAAAAGATATTATAGAGCCGTTCATATTAACAGAATCATTGACCTGCTGAGAGGACCGGTTCACAAAATTTGGATCCCCCTTGAGGAGAAACTACTGGGTCGTCCTATTAGACCCTTGCTACTTGCAGAATCTATCGATACCTCTCTTCCGACTACAGGGGCACCTTTGTCCTCAATCTCTTTGGCACTCTGGAAAGATCCGGATGTGAGAGGAACCTGCTTAACCTTCCCCTCAACACTCCTGAATGTTGGGGACTGTGTTGGTCTTGACACAAACAGTTGCAGTATCTTACCTCCCCAAATAAGAAATTCTATCCTACCTATACATGAGCTATTAGATTCTGATGGCACTTTTCTGGACCTCACCTCTTTAACAAATAAATTTAATCTCACGAAGTTAAACCAGATGCAATATTCTTGTATAAAATCTATTGTAGGGCCCATTCTTAAAAAGTCACAAGCAAACTCTTCGCCAAACTGGTTCGAGAAACTGGTTTCACAGTCTCTTTACCCATCAAAAATCATCTCAACTGTGAATAGAAATCTGGTCTCTCTGGAAATTCCTCCCTCACTCTACTTTTTAAGGGAGTGGGAGAGAGATTTGAATAAAAAGTTTTCAGACAACGAAACTCAGATTATTCTAAACGCCCCTAAATATATCTCTAGATGTGTAGTAGTGCAGGAAAATGCTTACAAAGTCCTCACTAGATGGTATTTAACCCCAGTGAGGTTAGGCCTGATGTATGGGAACATCTCTAACGATTGCTGGAGATGTCTAAAGGAAAAAGGCTCCTTCATGCATATTTGGTGGCAGTGCCCTAAAATAAAAATATTTTGGGGGCAGATCTTTGACCTGGTGAGGGACATTCTCAAGCTAAATGCAAATTCTCTTCCTTGCCACCCGGAAATTGCTTTGCTGTCTCTATTTCCTAATAATATAAACGCCTCGATGATGTCTCTTCTGAGAATACTGTTAGCGGCAGCCAGAATCTTAATTGCTTCTTACTGGAAATCGACAGTCTCTCCCACCACCTCTCATTGGAGAACGAAGGTGGAAGCTCTAGCAAGATTAGAGGAATTATCACATTGGGAACTCCGCTCCCACCACAAATATTCAAAAATATGGCTTCCCTGGACGGCCAGGAAGAGTTTGATTGACCCTCACGAGCTTAGAGATTTAGAGTCTGGGGTGGCTTAAACATCCGAGGTTTTTCTCCTTTTTTTTTCTCCCCTACAACTCCACTTTATCTTTATCTTTGTCTAGTTGTCGATAGCCTCACTATTTGGACTCACATACCCACATACATGCTTTGATTTCATCTTTTCATCTTCTGATATATGTATTGCCTTGACCTTGAAGTTGGACTCAAGTATATTGGCTTTAATCCACTAATAGATTCCTTGAGTTAGATATGAATCTCATCAACAGCTTGCCTCTCCCCATTGTCTTACTCCCTACTTCCCTCCTCCCTTCCCCTCCCACTCTCCCCCCCCCCCCTTCTTCTGTCCTTGGTTCTACAGAGTTACATGTTCATAAATTTTCTAGATTCGGAAATCTTTGAATATTGTACTTTATGCCCAAATTGCATATTCTGCATATTCTGTTTTATCCGAATAGTTTGTTATCTCAGGACACAATTCTGCTGACAGACTTGTGATAATGTATCTATGCTCTTTTTCTTCACTCTATGGCTCTTATTGTAAAGTGATTCATTCCGGCCTGGACTTATCACATACAGGGAGTGCAGAATTATTAGGCAAGTTGTATTTTTGAGGATTAATTTTATTATTGAACAACAACCATGTTCTCAATGAACCCAAAAAACTCATTAATATCAAAGCTGAATATTTTTGGAAGTAGTTTTTAGTTTGTTTTTAGTTTTAGCTATTTTAGGGGGATATCTGTGTGTGCAGGTGACTATTACTGTGCATAATTATTAGGCAACTTAACAAAAAACAAATATATACCCATTTCAATTATTTATTTTTACCAGTGAAACCAATATAACATCTCAACATTCACAAATATACATTTCTGACATTCAAAAGCAAAACAAAAACAAATCAGTGACCAATATAGCCACCTTTCTTTGCAAGGACACTCAAAAGCCTGCCATCCATGGATTCTGTCAGTGTTTTGATCTGTTCACCATCAACATTGCGTGCAGCAGCAACCACAGCCTCCCAGACACTGTTCAGAGAGGTGTACTGTTTTCCCTCCTTGTAAATCTCACATTTGATGATGGACCACAGGTTCTCAATGGGGTTCAGATCAGGTGAACAAGGAGGCCATGTCATTAGATTTTCTTCTTTTATACCCTTTCTTGCCAGCCACGCTGTGGAGTACTTGGACGCGTGTGATGGAGCATTGTCCTGCATGAAAATCATGTTTTTCTTGAAGGATGCAGACTTCTTCCTGTACCACTGCTTGAAGAAGGTGTCTTCCAGAAACTGGCAGTAGGACTGGGAGTTGAGCTTGACTCCATCCTCAACCCGAAAAGGCCCCACAAGCTCATCTTTGATGATACCAGCCCAAACCAGTACTCCACCTCCACCTTGCTGGCGTCTGAGTCGGACTGGAGCTCTCTGCCCTTTACCAATCCAGCCACGGGCCCATCCATCTGGCCCATCAAGACTCACTCTCATTTCATCAGTCCATAAAACCTTAGAAAAATCAGTCTTGAGATATTTCTTGGCCCAGTCTTGACGTTTCAGCTTGTGTGTCTTGTTCAGTGGTGGTCGTCTTTCAGCCTTTCTTACCTTGGCCATGTCTCTGAGTATTGCACACCTTGTGCTTTTGGGCACTCCAGTGATGTTGCAGCTCTGAAATATGGCCAAACTGGTGGCAAGTGGCATCTTGGCAGCTGCACGCTTGACTTTTCTCAGTTCATGGGCAGTTATTTTGCGCCTTGGTTTTTCCACACGCTTCTTGCGACCCTGTTGACTATTTTGAATGAAACGCTTGATTGTTCGATGATCACGCTTCAGAAGCTTTGCAATTTTAAGAGTGCTGCATCCCTCTGCAAGATATCTCACTATTTTTGACTTTTCTGAGCCTGTCAAGTCCTTCTTTTGACCCATTTTGCCAAAGGAAAGGAAGTTGCCTAATAATTATGCACACCTAATATAGGGTGTTGATGTCATTAGACCACACCCCTTCTCATTACAGAGATGCACATCACCTAATATGCTTAATTGGTAGTAGGCTTTCGAGCCTATACAGCTTGGAGTAAGACAACATGCATAAAGAGGATGATGTGGTCAAAATACTCATTTGCCTAATAATTCTGCACGCAGTGTAGTATTGTTCTTTGTATATGATATCTTAGGATTTGTGCTGCAGTGTTACTGTATTGTTCCATTGTGCTTGATTTACTCTAAATTATGTGCATTCTCATGCCAATGTAATGTGAATGTATTTTCCAAATGTGGTCCTGTAACTTTGTTCCTGTTCTTTATGTTATTTGAATATAAAATCAATAAACAGATTTTAAAAAGAAAAAAAAAAAAGAAACAGATGGTTTTTTTTTTCACCTCAGTTTGCCCCAGTATGAGAAAGCCGTATTTGTGGCCTAACTTTCAGTCACTTTTGCACGTCTAATCTCAGATGTGCAGTATATCAGAGGGTTTTTTCACCCCAGTAAGCAAAAAGCTGTATTTCTGGCCTAAATGTGACACTCACTTATGCATGTCTAATCCCAGATGTGCAGTATAGCAGAGGGTTTTTTCACATCAGTAAGCAAAAAGCCGTATTTCTGGCCTAAATGTGACACTCACTCATGCACGTCTAATCCCAGATGTGCAGTATATCAGAGGGTTTTTATAACCCCAGTAAGCAAAAAGCCGTATTTGTGGCCTAAATTTTACAGTTACTTATGCATGTCTAATCCCAGATGTGCAGAATATCAGAGGTTTTTTTTCACTCCAGTAAGCAAAAAGCTGTATTTCTGGCCTAAATGTGACACACACACTCTTATGCACGTCTAATCCTAAATGTGCACTATATGAAACAGATGGGTTTATTTCACCCCTAGTAAGCAAAAAGCCGTATTTCTGGCCTAAATCTCACAGTTACTTATGCATGTCTAATCCCAGATGTGCAGTATATCAGAGGGTTTTTTCTCCCCAATAAGCAAAAAGCCCTATTTCTGGCCTAAATGTGACACTCACTTACAGTATGCACGTCTAATCCTAGATTTGCACTATATGAAACAGATGTTTTTTTTTCTCCCCAGTAAGTAAAACGCTGTATTTCTGGCCTAAATGTGACACTCACTTATGCATTTCTAATCCTAGATGTGCAATATATGAAACAGATGGGTTTTTTTTCACCCCAATATGCCCCAGTATGAGAAAGCCGTATTTGAGGCCTAAATGTCACAGTCACTTATGCACGTGTAATCCCAGATGTGCAGTATATCAGAGGGTTTTTATAACCCCAGTAAGCAAAAAGCCGTATTTCTGGCCTAAATGTGACACTCACTTATTCATGTCTAATCCCAGATGTGCAGTATATCAGAGGGTTTTTATAACCCCAGTAACAAAAAAGCCGTATTTCTGGCCTAAATGTGACACTCACTTATGCACGTCTAATCCTAGATGTGCAGTATATCAGAGGGTTTTTTCACCCCAGTAAGCAAAAAGCTGTATTTCTGGCCTAAATGTGGCACTCACTTATGCACGTCTAATCCTAGATGTGCACTATATGTAAACAGATGGGTTTTTTCCCACCCCAGTATGCCCCAGTATGAGAAAGCCGTATTTGTGGCCTAAATTTCACAGTCACTTATGCATGTCTAATCCCAGATGTGCAGTATATCAGATCATTAAGCAAAAAGCTGTATTTCTGGGCTTGCAGACATGCTGATATCCTGTGCTGGTGCACTATCGTTGCATAAAATGGCTGCCGATTATGTATTGATATTGAAAAACTGAAGTAAAAAAAAGTTTGTTTTCATTTTCAGTAGTAGTTGGCTCAGGGCAGGCTTAAAAAAATTGTGCACTGCACCCACAAAACACATTTGCTGTAGATCGCTGAGTAAAAAAGCAGTTCTTTATAAGATTTCTTCCTGATCTCTCCCTCACAGCAGCTGCAGCCTATCCCTACACTAATCTGAGCAGAGTGACGGGCGACGCTACGTAACTCCAGCTTAAATAGAGGCTGGGTCACATGCTGCAGTTGGCCAATCTGTCATGCCCCGCCCTGACTATGTGCGGAGGTCGGCCAGAATAGCAGCACGAGTTTATTGTTTTGTTTTGGAGCCGTGCTGGATCCGCCTCCCATCAGGTGCACTGGGTGGGGTCATTAGTTTAAATAGCACTCCAGCCCAGTGCTCTGAGTGGATTATAGGAATCACTTTGGTCTTGGAAGCTAGGAAGGAAGGTTGGCTGTTCCAGCTCAGAAAGATAAGTGTGGTTTCTAGTTTGATTGTTTTGTGTCATCTCTCCTATCCAGGTTCTGTGCGAGCAGGCTGCTCCTATTTCCCCTCTTCACCATCTCAGGGAATTTAGGGTGTTTCAGCCCAGGCACGGGGACACATCATGCCAACCACTAAGGTCTGCATGTGGGCTGAGCAGTGCAGGGAGAGAGGTCAGGGATTAGCTAGGAGGTGACCCTTCCCCTGCCTCTCGCCTAGAGCCTGGTTGGTGGTTCATCTGTTAGTCTGAGTGCACGTCCGCCGTGACATTATAATCCGCTAAAAACTTTGACTGTCATTACTCAGCGGTTTTGTGATGACGGCAATTGAAGCATTAGTTGACCGCATGCAGGGGCTATCCCTAGAGGTTGCGAAGCTGCGTGGTTCGGTTGCACGGTGTCAGAGTGCTCTGGCATCAGGAGGATGTCAAGTTAGTGTGGAGCCTAAAGTGGCTCTTCCTGATTTTCAGGGGGTATGGATGACTTTGTCCGTTTTAGAGAGTCCTGCAAATTGTACTTTCGGCTGCGTCCATCGTCGTCAGGTGATGAGAGTCTGAGGATATGTATAATTATTTCTCTGCTTAAAGGGGACGCGCAATCCTGGGCCTTTTCTCTGCCGCCTGGTTCTCGGGCGCTCCGGTCGTTGGAGGAATTTTTTAAGGCTCTGGGATTAATCTACGATGACCCAGATCGGGTCTCGATGGCAGAGTCGCAATTACGTAATTTGTTTCATGGGGAACATATTGCAGAGGCTTACTGTGTGGAATTTAGGAGATGGGCTACAGAATCAGGGTGGAATGATCCCGCGTTACGGAGCCAGTTTTGTCAGGGGTTATCTGAAAGATTGAAGGATGCCCTTGCTTTTCATGAATACCCAGACTCTTTGGAGAACACCATGTCTTTAGCAGTACGGCTAGACAGACGTGTCAGAGAGAGGTATAGGGCTCCCCCTGCGCAAGATATCCCTTCTGTGAGTGGCATGTATTAGTGGAAAAAAGGGCTTATTAGCCATTGTGTGGTAAAGTGAGAAAATTACAGACTTTTCTGGGGTGTTTTAGTTTCCATTTTATTTATTTATTTGATCTAACAGTATGTCAGACACACAGAAGTGCCAGGCCCTGCACAGGGGAGTGGGAAAGGCCTAAATGTTTCTGGCGCAGGCACAGGTCGCAGCAGAGTAAGGGGGCATGGCAGCAGGGGTCACTTCGAGAGGCCTGAGCTCCCAGTGTCATGTCTTGACCAGCAACCCAGTGGTTCTTGAGTGGTTGACTCGATCTTCGACTTCGTCGCAAGTGACATCAGACACCCCCAGCCAAGAGTCAGTGGGTTCATCAGACAAGACCCTTAGTTGGCATGGCCTGGGAGCAGGCCCTGTGCCCTCACCTGTTATCAACCTGCCTCTGTACTTTTCTGTTCCCTCAGCCAGAGAACTATTATATGCTGTGGGATCAGCTCCACTATACAGTGAAGACAAGCTACTAGAGGACAGTCGGCAGCTACTGGCCAGCCAAGATGTGGAGGAGACATCCGCCACTCCCTCCAGTAGGCGAGCAAGTAGTGATGAGGAGAGTGGCGTGGGAGCTGGTGTTGTGAGTGGTCAGGCTCCTGACCCAGAGACAGTTGAAGAGGACATCAGTGACGTGCAGACAGTACTCGATTTGATGATGTATGTGATCGCAATTGGGAGTCGGGGTGGTGAAGGGGCTTCATCATCATTGGGAGAAGAGGGTGGCAGCTTGCCCGTGAGACAGCGGCGGAGCCAGCAAGTTGCTAGCGTGGCCAGGAGTCAACAGGGTGGCAGCAGTGGGAGGTCGGGAGCCAAACGTGCCGGGGTAGACCACCCACTTCGCAGAATACCTGCCTGGAAAGTAGTGGTGCATGGGTTCACAGAGGCAGCTGTGGTAACAGACAATCAGTGCGGAGTGTTGGGGGTAAAGTCACCTACTCGGCTGTGTCAATATATGCAGCAGCATCATAAAGTGGCCTGGGAGAACTGTGGCTCTGATATGGTCATCCAGCCTGCCACAGCAACCGCTGCATCAGCCAGTGTCATGCAACCAATTTCTGGCAGTCAAGGCTCCACCACCTCAGCCGAAGGGAGCTGTTTGTCCTTTCCATCATCTGCTGGTCCTGATGCTCCTGCTCTTCCTTCTACTCCTCGTCAGTTATTCCATCAGCAATTGATCAACGAAGCAATTGCCAAGAGAGATCAGTATGCATGCACTCATCCGACGGCGCAGAAGCTGAATGTGCTCCTGTCCCAGTTGCTATTGCTGCAGCCCCTCCCTTTCCAAGTGGTGGACTCTGCACCTTTCAGAGAACTGATGGCTTGTGTCAAGCCAAGGTGAAGAGTCCCAAACCGTAATTTCTTTTCCAAAACGGCAGTTCCAGCCCTGCACATGTATGTAGAACAGAAGGTGGGTCAGTCCTTGATCCTGTTGGTGTCTGCCAAAGTGCACGGCAGCGCCGACGTGTGGAGCTGTAACTACGGTGAGGGACAATACATGTCTTTTACGGCCCTCTGGGTGAATGTGGTTCCTGCACAGCCACACCAGCAACTTGGCCAGGTGACGCCGATTCCGCCTCCACGTTCTCAAGCCGTTGGTCTGGAGACAATGTCTGCCTTCTTCTCCTCATACTCCACCGTGTCCTCAGCCTCCACTGCAGGGACAAATCACAGCGCCCCTCCAGCAAACCACATGTGCAGGGCACAGCGGTGTCATGCTGTTCTGCACCTTGTTTGCCTGGGTGACCGGGGTCACACAGTGGAGGAACTGATCCGAGTCCTTCATCATGAAATAGAATCCTGGCTTTCTCCACGACAACTCAAAATCGGAACCATGGTGACTGACAACGGGAAGAACATGGTGTTGGCACTGCATCAAGGAGGGCTGAGCCATGCATCCTGCATAGCACACGTGATCAATCTGGTTGTCAAGCGGCTCCTGGAGTTTCCACCTATCTGCAAGACATCCTAAAAATGGCCAGGAAACTTTGCATGCACTTCAGCCACTCTTACATAGCAAAGCACACCCTCCTTGAGCTGCAGCGGCAGAAGGGCTTCCCCCAACATAGGCTGATATGTGATGTTTCCACCCATTGGAATTCCACCCTCCATTTGTTGGACCAACCATATGAACAGAGAAAGGCAATAAACAATAACTTGATAATCTAAGTGGACAGAGGTGCTCCTTCGATGTTAGCCAGTGGCACCTTATATGTGACACCTGCCGTTTGCTCAGGCCCACTGAGGAGGCCACAACGTTATTCCACTGATTCATATTCTGTAACAGATGCTGGTAAATCTGGCTGGTCAGGGGACTGGAGTCATGGCGCCTAGATCTCACGGCCACATGAGCCCTGTGGGGGCTGAACTGAAGCAGGAGGAGGAGGAAGAGGAGTACATTGAAGCACAAGCAATGTGTAGCGAAATGGGTGGTTTTTATACACAGGTGACACGAGAGGAGGAGCACGAGCAGCCAGAGGAGCTACAGGGTGATGACGAAGACGAGGCAAAGGACCCAGACACACCGTGGCAGTATGCAGTGGAGATGGAGGCAGGGAGTCCTTCCGAGTCACTTGCACAGATGGCCTGATGCATGCTCACTTGCTTGCGTAGTGACAGCCAAATTGCCACTATTCGGCAGAGGGATGACTTCTGGCTCTCCACCTTGTTGGACCCTTGCTAGCGGCCCAAAATGGGGGCATTTTTTACACCCGCTGAGAGGGAGGACAAACTGAACTACTATAGAGACATTCTATGGAGTCAGTTGGCCGTTGCCTATCTGCGCCATCGTCCATCGTCCATCTTTGACAAAACAGACCGGTTTCTTCTGGTTACCTGCATCAGCTACTATTCTGATGCTGCCACCCGCCTGATGCCACACAGCTGATGCCAAGTGCTCCTTGTTTCACCCACCATCTTCAGCTGGTAGTGGTATTGCCACCCACCTCCCCACTCTGTCACCGTGTCACTCTGTGGTCTCCTGATTAGTGATGGACGAACATCGGCCTGGACGATTCACGAACGCGATGACTCAAACGTCATCAAATGTTCCCGAACCGCAAGTTTGTGGTGAGCCCCATTTACTTTAATGGCACACGAACCTGAAAAACCTTCAGGTCATATTTGCAGCCTCCAAATACTTACTAGAAGTGCACAAATAGTCCCACAACATGGACAGTGACATACTAGAGGGGGATAAATGAAAAAAATTCCCACCAAAAATATCAATTTTAATCATGTGCCAATTTTATGCGTCTTAAATGGAAATTCTCAAAAATGTACCTTGCTGGAGCCTAGAAAATTTTTATTTTAGGCCACGGGAGTACGGGCCCTAAAAATTTGACATTCACTTGACATAAAACAAATTGTGATTATGTGGCTCGAGGTACTGTACATTATGCGGTCACTGAATAACAATTTTTCTGCAACCCACTGGAGTACAGGCCCCAAACATTATGCATTCACCGGACAGAAAACATCAAGTGATTATGTGGCTGGAGGTATATTAGACAGTCATTGGATATCAATTTTACTGCAGGCCAGTGGAGTACAGACCCCAAACATTAGGCATTCACCGTACAGAAAAGATCAAGTGATTATATGGCTGGAGGTATATTAGGCGGTCACTGTAAAACAGTTTTACTGTTGGCCATTTAGATTACAGGCCCCAAAAATTATGCATTCATCGTACAGAAAAGATCAAGTGATTATGTAGCAGGAGGTATATTAGACGGTCATTGGATAACAATTTTTACTGCAGGCCAGTTGGAGTACAGGCCCCAAACATTAGCATTTACTGGACAAAAAAGATCAAGTGATTATGTGGCTGGAAGTACATTAGACGGTCACGTTATAACAATTTTACTGTTGGCCAGTTAGATTACAGGCCCCCAAAATTATGCATTCATTGTACAGAAAAGATCAAGTAATTATGTGGCAGGAGGTATATTAGATGTTCATTGGATATCAATTTTACTCCAGGCCAGTTGAGTACAGGCCCCAAACATTAGGCATTCACCGTACAGAAAAGATCAAGTGATTATGTTGCTGGAGGTACATTAGGCGGTCACCGTATAACAATTTTACTGTTGGCCATTTAGATTATAGGCCCCAAAAATTATGCATTCACCGGACAGAAAACATCAATTGATTATGTGGCTGGAGGTATATTAGACGGTCAATGAATATCAATTTTACTGAAGGCCAGTGGAGTACAGGCCCCAAAAATTATGCATTCATCGTACAGAAAAGAACAAGTGATTATGTGGCTGGAGGTATATTAGGCGGTCACCGTGTAACAATTTTACTGTTGGTCAGTTAGATTACAAGCCCCAAAAATTATGCATTCACCGTACAGTAAAGATCAAGTGATTATGTGGCTGGAGGTATATTAGACCATCAATGGATATCAATTTTACTGCAGGCCAGTGGAGTACAGACCCCAAACATTAGCATTTACTGGACAAAAAAGATCAAGTGATTATGTGGCTGGAAGTACATTAGACGGTCACGTTATAACAATTTTACTGTTGGCCAGTTAGATTATCAATTTTACTGCAGGCCAGTGGAGTACAGACCCCAAACATTAGCATTTACTGGACAAAAAAGATCAAGTGATTATGTGGCTGGAAGTACATTAGATGGTCACGTTATAACAATTTTACTGTTGGCCAGTTAGATTACAGGCCCCCAAAATTATGCATTCATTGTACAGAAAAGATCAAGTAATTATGTGGCAGGAGGTATATTAGATGTTCATTGGATATCAATTTTACTCCAGGCCAGTTGAGTACAGGCCCCAAACATTAGGCATTCACCGTACAGAAAAGATCAAGTGATTATGTTGCTGGAGGTACATTAGGCGGTCACCGTATATCAATTTTACTGTTGGCCATTTAGATTATAGGCCCCAAAAATTATGCATTCACCGGACAGAAAACATCAATTGATTATGTGGCTGGAGGTATATTAGACGGTCAATGAATATCAATTTTACTGCAGGCCAGTGGAGTACAGGCCCCAAACATTAGGCATTCTCCGGACAGAAAACATCAAGTGATTATGTGGCTGGACGTATATTAGATGGACAATAAATAACAATTTTACTGCAGACTAGAGAATAGTTCCCGGCGAACATCGCTGGTTCGCCTTCGCCGCGGCGGGCGAACATATGCGATGTTCGGTCCGCCCCCTATTCGTCATCATTGTGTAAACTTTGACCCTGTACCTCAGTCAGCAGACACATTCCAGCCAATCAGCATCATACCCTCCCTCCCAGACCCTCCCACCTCCTAGACAGCATCCATTTTAGATTCATTCGGAAGCTGCAGTGTCACAAATTTGACTAAGTTGTAATCGCAATGTGATTAATACAGGTTATATTAATCGCATTGCGAATTCAACTTAGAGCTGGGTTCCTAATGGTTGTTGTATTGCTAGAATGTAACGAAGATTGAGAATATAGTGCTATATTCGTTATATTCGTCAATTCTAGCAATACAACCATTAGGAACTCAGATCTAAGTTGTAATCGCAATGCGATTAATACAGGTTATATTAATCGCATTGCGAATTCAACTTAGAGCTGGGTTCCTAATGATCCTGTACCTCACAGTCAGCAGACACATTCCAGCCAATCAGCAGCAGACCCTCCCTCCCAGACCCTCCCACCTCCTGGACAGCATCCATTTTAGATTCATTCGGAAGCTGTATTCTTAGTGAGAGGAGGGACAGTGTAGCTGCTGCTGATTTAATAGGGAAATCGATAGCTAGGCTAGTGTATTCAGTGTCCACTACAGTCCTGAAAGACTCATCTGATCTCTGCTGTAAGGACAGCACCCCAAAAAGCCATTTTTAGGGCTAGAACATCAGTCTGCTTTTTTTTTTTCCTGTGTAATCTAATTGCAGTTGCCTTCCTGCCAGCGTGTGTGTCAGGCTCACAGCGTATAATGTGCCCACTTGCCCAGTGCCACCACTCATATCTGGTGTCACAGTAGCTTGCATTTAAAATAAATAAATACATTTTTTGACTGTAATATAATAGCAGTCAGCTGCCGGCACGCGCGTTTGTTTCATGCCCTGCAAGTGCACAGTGTCACCAGCGCAACTCATATCTGGTGTCACATTCAATTCCATTTAAAGAAAAACAACAATTTTGACTGTGAATAAATAGCAGTCAGTTGCACACACGTGTTTGTGTGTTTAAGGCCCAGCTGCAAGCGCATAGTGTCACTTCAGAATGCCGTCATTGCAGAGCTCAGCAGTGTGGCATTATTTTTGTGTGTCTGCCTCTGACAACAGCGATGCCATTTGCAACCTGTGCCAAAAGAAGTCCAACACCCACCTAGGTACAACTGCTTTGTGAAGGCACATGATCGCACATCACAAACGCCTATGGGATCAAAACATGAGTACAAGCAGCACACAAACTCAAAGCCGCCATCCTCCTCCTGGTCCAGCATCTTCAGCCACGTCAACCACTGCTGTCCTCCTTGGCCCCTCTCAACCATCCGCCACTCCGTCTCTCGCCTTGAGCAGTTCCTGCTCATCTGCCCACAGTCAGGTGTCTGTCAAGGACATGTTTGAGCGTAAGAAGCCAATGTCATAAAGTCACCCCCTTGCCCGGTGTCTGACTGCTGGTTTGTCTGAACTCTTAGCCCGCCAGCTTTTACCATACAAGCTGGTGGAGTCTAAGGCGTTTAAAAAATATGTAGCTATTGGGACACCGCAGTGGAAGGTACCCGGCCGAAATTTCTTTGCACAAAAGGCAATCCCCAACCTGTACTCGATTGTGCAAAAGGAAGTAATGGCATGTCTGGCACACAGTGTTGGGGCAAGGGTCCATCTGACCACTGATACCTGGTCTGCAAAGCACGGTCAGGGCAGGTATATCACCTACACTGCGCATTGGGTAAACCTGCTGACAGCTGCCAAGCATGTAATGTGTGGCTCTGCAGAGGAGTTGGTGACACTGCCACGACTTGTAGGCAGGCCTGCTGCCACCTCCTCTACTCCTCCTACTCCATCCTCTTCCATAACCTCCTCGGCTGAGTCCTCTTCTGCTGCTGTGTCTTGCTCCACATGAACGGCACCCCCCCAGCTCCCCAGGGGCTATTCCACATCCCGGATACGGCAGTGTCACGCCGTCTTGGGGTTGACTTACCTGAAAGCAGAGAGTCACACCGGACCAGCACTCCTGTCCGCCCTGAACGCACAGGTGGATCAGTGGCTGACTCCGCACCAACTGGAGATCGGCAAAGTGGTGTGTGACAACAGAAGCAATTTGTTGGCGGCATTGAATTTGGGCAAGTTGACACATGTGCCGTGATGGCACATGTGTGTAATCTGATCATACAATGCTTTGTGCATAAGTACCCAGGCTTACAGGACGTCCTGAAGCAGGCCAGGAAGGTGTGTGGCCATTTCAGGCGTTTCTACACGGCCATGGCACACTTTTCAGATATCCAGCGGCGAAACAACCTGCCAGTAAGGCCCTTGATTTGCGACAGCCCGACACGTTGGAATTCAACACTCCTAATGTTCGACCGCCTGCTCCAACAAGAAAAAGCCGTCAACGACTATTTGTATGACCGGGGTGCTAGGACAGCCTCTGCGGAGCTGCCACGTTACTGGACGCTCATGCACAATGCCTGTAGGCTCATGCGTCCTTTTGAGGAGGTGACAAACCTAGTCAGTCGCACCGAAGGCACCATCAGCGACATCATACCATTTGTTTTCTTCCTGGAGCGTGCCCTGCGAAGAGTGCTGTATCAGGTCGTAGATGAGCGTGAAGAGGAAGAGTTGTGGTCACCATCACCACCAGAAACAGCCTTCTCAGCATCGCTTGCTGGACCTGCGGCAACGCTGGAAGAGGAGTCTGAGGAAGAGGAAGAGGAGGAGGAATGTGGCTTTGAGGAGGAGGAAGACCAACCACAACAGGCATCCCAGGGTGCTCGTTGTCACCTATCTGGTACCCGTGGTGTTGTACGTGGCTGGGGGGAAGAACATACCTTCAGTGAGATCACTGAGGACGAGGAACGGGACATGAGTAGCTCGGCATCCAACCTTGTGCAAATGGGGTCTTTCATGCTGTCGTGCCTATTGTGGGACCCTTGTATAAAAAGGCTGAAGGAGAACGACCTGTACTGGGTGGCCACGCTAATAGACCCCCGGTATAAGCAGAAAGTGCCTGAAATGTTACCGAATTACCGCAAGTCGGAAAGGATGCAGCAGTTCTAAAATAAATTAAAAAGTATGCTTTACACAGCAGAAAGTAATCCTCCTCCTACCACGACCACACCGGCAAGGACAGGATGCTTTACAGATGTGTTGTTGATGGAGGACATGCAGAGCTTTTTAAGTCCTACGCATCGCCACAGCCCTTCGGGATCCACCATCAGAGAACGACTCGACTGACAGGTAGCAGACTACCTCGCCTTAACTGCAGATATCGACACTCTGAGGAGCGATGAACCCCTTGACTACTGGGTGTGCAGGCTTGACCTGTGGCCTGAGCTATCCCAATTTGCGATAGAACTTCTGGCCTGCCCCGCTTCAAGTGTCCTGTCAGAAAGGACCTTCAGTGCAGCAGGAGGTATTGTCACTGAGAAGAGAAGTCGCCTAGGTCAAAAAAGTCTAGATTACCTCACCTTTATTAAGATAAATGAGGGATGGATCCCGAAGGGACTGACAGTCGGCGATACATTCAACTAAAAAAGGCGAGATGAGCTGCCTTGGGCTAAAAATGGTCCAAACGCTGCTGTATTTTATCTCTGAATGCCGGATGACTTGCGTGACTTATCCGCCACCAACTAGGGTTCAAGCCGCAATGTTTTAGGGCACTTTCTGCCTGCGAAACAAACATCAATTTTTCTGCTGAAACAATACCTAATTTTTCAGGCATGTGTACATGCCTAATTTTTCTGGCCTCTGGTGCTGCACTGTGGCTTCAAAAACCAAACAAAAAAAAAAGGCACATACATGTGTCAATTCCCCTTCGTGATCGTTACCTTCTTGTGGTGAAGGGGCTTGCATATCACAATTAAGCGACCACCTCTATGAGTGTGTTGGTAATGGCAATGTTGGCACACCCCAGATGATAAGGTCGTTGATTCATTGTGAACAGACCAAAAGCGATCGGCTGGATAATTTTGCATAGAATTTTTTTTTTTTTCTTTGTGATCATCTAAGGTGATCATTAAAGCCTACTAGGCCAACAATGGGCCCACACTGCAGAATCATTGTTTTATGGGTCACTTAACTGTCACTGAACTACCTCAGCACGACTATAGGCTTTGAAAAACCCACATCGACTGCAATCTCCCAAACGTGCACACGAGCACAGTCATAACTACACCAAGATTGACGTATAGAGGTATAAAATTTATGTCATGAGTGTGTCAACTATTGACAACTCTTTGTGGTTGTCTAAAATCTATTCCATACACGTCCCCTGATAGGGGACGTAACAGGGATTAAGCTGATAGGAATAGTACTATTTAACACACCACTCATATCTGGTGGCACATTAGATTGCACGCGCAGTGCCCCAAAATTGAAGAAGGAGGACCGACCAAGCATCTTTTTCCATCTCCCGGTTCCTAAAATCGATTCCATATACACGTCCCCTGATAGGGGACGTAACAGGGATTAAACTGATAACAATAGTACTACTTAACACACCACTCATATCTGGTGGCACAGTACATTGCACGGCGCACGCGCAGTGCCCCAAATTGGAAGTAAGAGGACCAACCAAGCATCTTTTTCCATCTCCCGGTTCCTAAAATCTATTCCATACACGTCCCCTAATAGGGGACGTAACAGGGATTAAACTGATAGAAATAGTACTACTTAACACACCTTATAATAACGCAGAGAGAGGCAACGCAGAGAGAGGAGTCTGAAGAAGAGGAGTCAGAGGAGGAAGGTGGCTTTGAGGAGGTGGAAGACCAAACACAGCAGGTGTCCCAGGGGGCTTGTTGTCACCTTTCGGGGACCCTTGGTGTTGTACGTGGCTGGGTGGAGGAAGAGACCTTCAATGACATCAGGAACGTGAGGACAAGGAACGGGACATGGCTAGCTTGGAATCCAACCTTGTGCAAATGGGGAGTTTGCGGTTGTGCAAATGGACTGTTTGCGGTTGTTTGTGGTGCGTTAAACAGGGAGTTTGGTCTGTCACTGTGAAGCGGGCGTAACCGTTACACTTCCTGAGCGATACATCATCATACCTGATGTTTTAAAGAACGTTATTCCAAAAATTTAGGAATGTTAGGTGATTTATGCCCTTTATGGATTAAAACCCGACTCTGCGTCAACTACGTAATTTTCCATGGGAGTTTTGCCATGGATCCCCCTCCGGCATGCCACAGTCCAGGTGTTAGTCCCCTTGAAACAACTTTTCCATCACTATTGTGGCCAGAAAGAGTCCCTGTGGGTTTTAAAATTCGCCTGCCCATTGAAGTCAATGGCAGTTCGCCCGGTTTGCCTGTTCGCGAACATTTGCGAAAATTCGCGTTCGCCGTTAGCGAACGGAAAATTTTATGTTCGCGACATCTCTACTGCAGACCAGTGGAGTACAGTCCCCAAACATAAGGCATTCACCAGATAAAAACATCAAGTAATTATGTGGCTGGAGTTATATTAGATTGTCAATAGATATAAATTTTACTGCAAGCCAGTGGAGTATAGGCCCCAAACATTAGGCATTCAGCATAAAGAAGTTATTATGTGGCTGGAGGTACATTAGGAAGTCACCGTATAACAATTTTACTGTTGGCCAGTTAGATTATAGGCACCAAAAATTGTGCATTAGATGGTAGGTATATTAGATGGTAGAGATGGCCTTGTGGTTCGGCTGGTGGTCATTTTGTGGCAAACTTTGCTAGTTCGCGTTTCGCCGATTGGGCGAACATATGGAGATGTCTGGCGGGCCATATTCTTTTACATTGTGAAGAACTTTGACCCATGACACATCCATGAGGTGGTACAGGACAGCCAATTGAGACGTTTCAGCACATGGACATACCCCCTACCTTATAAATAAACCTAATCTGGCCGGCATTTTACATTCAGTCTTTTGTCACTGTAGGGAGAGGTTGCTGTGTGGAGCAGGGACAGGCTGTTAGGGACACCAAACGCTAGCTAATAGGGCAACAAAAGTTATTTTAAGGACTGGTATAGGTGTGCTATCAATAGGTGTGACTTACTGAGGGGTGTAATATACTTATAATATACTTTCTAACATTGAAAGTATATTATAGTGCATTTGTATTGTGCAGAAGTTGTGTGCGGTTCTGTCACGCCCTGCCCTGTGAGTGATCTGAGAAGATCTGTCAGACTTGCTGCACGTGAATCTATCTGACAGATTGCTATGTTGTGGCTTTGGGCAGGATCCCACCCGCTCACAGGTTCTGCTCATTAGTTTGTTAGTGATGCTATTTATACCTACCTCTCACTACAGCCCTTGTGGTTTATAGTTTCTTCTGGAGTTCTCTGCTGGTGTTTGGTGGATCTCCTGCTCCCAGTTCATCTTCAGTTAACTCCTTCTTCCTTCCCTTCTGTTGCTTGCACTGGCTAGGCCTTAGGTAGACGTGAGTTCCTTCGTCTTGTGCAAGGAACCGGTTGTCTTTTTGCCTGCTCCCTAGCTGAGGATTTGTGTCAGTTGCAGCAGGGCTTAGGTTCGTGTGCATGAACACTTCTACCATCAAGATTTGTTTATGTTGGTAGCAGTCAAAGAAAGGCTCAGGGATTGTCAGGAGGTGACCTTTCCCTGTTCCCTAGCTGTGGGGCCTAGCCTGCTGTTTTGTTTAATTTTGTTGTGTTTGGTTTGCTTCCCTTCCCTCACCTTCCATGACATTATAAATAGTGTTTAGTAAACCCGAACTGTAAAGTTCGGATTCATACCGAACTTTTGGATTTTTGGACCCCGGACCCGAACCCAAACATTTCAGTAAACGTTTAGGTTCGGGTTCGGTATTCAAAGATTTCTTGGCGCTTTTTGAAAGGCTGCAGAGCAGCCAATCAACAAGCATTTAACTGTGTGACCTTAGAAGCCATCACAGCCATGCCTACTAATGGCATAGCTGTGATTGGCCAGTGCAGCATGTGACCTAGCCTCTATATAAGCTGGAGTCACGTAGCGCTGCATGTCACTCTGCTGTGCTTAGTGTAGGGAGAGGATGCTGCTGGTGCATTGAGGGAGAGAATAGGACAGAATCTGTGATCAGAACTTCAATTGAACTCAGCGATCTACATAGATTTAGTTGTGTGGGCGCAGTGCACAGTCTTTTTACCCTGCCCTGAGCCCAGTGACAGAAACAAAATACTTTTATCCGTCTGTTTGTTAGGTGAGCAGCGGCGGCCATTTTATGCAAGCTCAATGCACCAGCACTGCATCTGAGCTTTTGTGACATTTAAATCCAAGCTTGAAATACTGCACTAATAATCTGCTTTAAAAAAAACACAATTTTTTGGCAATATGCAACATCTGGTGCCTTTGCAGGATTAGTCAGTGTGCAATTTAAGCTAGAAATACTGCCATAATTTTCTGGGTTTTTACAAACACCCTTTTTTGGCAAAATACACTATTTTACAGCCCTTGATGCATCTGCACATGTGAAATTCAAGCGTTATATACAGCTTTCATATTCTGTTAGTAAAAAAACACACTTTTTTGGCAATATCCAACATCTTTTTTTGCAAAAATACTTAATATTGCGGCCCTTGCTGCATCTGTGATTGTTAAAATCAAGTTTTAAAAAATTAAATAATTTTCTGGCTTTGAAAAAACACATTTTTGGCAATATCCAACATCTGGTGCCTTTGCAGGATTAGTCAGTGTGCAATTTAAGCCACAAATACAGCAATAATTTTCTGTGTTTTTAAAAACACCCTTTTAGGCAAAATACACAATTTTACAGCCCTTGCAGCATCAGCACGTATGAAATTCAAGGGTTATATACTGCTGTCGTATTAGTTATTAAACAAACACCCGTTTTGGCCAAAAAACTTTAATTGCGGTCTAGTCTGGATCAGGACGTGTGAGATACACCCTTTACATACTGGGGTTCTATTCAGTTATTTGAAAAACAACCATTTTGGGCAAAAAACTTTAATTGCGGCCTATTCTGGATCAGTCCGTGTGAGATACACACTTTAGAAACTGTGGTTATATTCTTCTATTAATGAAACACCCTTTTTGGGAAAAATATACAATTTTACAGCCCTTGCTGCATCCGAATGTGTGAAATTCAAGGTTTATATTCTGCTGTCATATTCTGTTATTAAACAAGCACCCATTTTGGGCTAAAAACCAAATTTTTCAGTCTTAGCTGCATATGTCATTGTGAGATACACACTTTAAAAACTGTGGTTCTATTCAGATATTTGAAAGACAACCATTTTGGGCAAAAAACTTTAGTTGCGGCCTAGTCTGGATCAGACGTGTGATATACACCCTTTACATATTGTGGTTTTATTCAGTTATTTGAAAAACAGCCATTTTGTGCAAAAAAATTTAATTCCAGCCTAGTCTGAATCAGTACGTGTGAGATACACCCTTTAGATACTGTGGTTATATTCTGTTATTTGAAAAACAGCCATTTTGAGCCAAAAACTTAAATTGCGGCCTAGTCTGGATCAGTCCATGTGAGAAACACACTTTAGATACTGTGGTTATATTCTTCTATTAATAAAACACCCTTTTTGGGCAAAATACACAATTTTACAGCCCTTGCTGCATCAGCACGTGTGAAATTCAAGGGTTATATACTGCTGTCATATTCAGTTATTAAACAAACACCCATTTTGCGCCAAAAACTTTATTTTGCAGCCTTTGCTGCAAATGTCATTGTGAGATACACACTTTACATACTGTGGTTCTATTCAGATATTTGAAAAACAACCATTTTGGGCAAAAAACTTTAATTGCGACCTAGTCTGGATCAGGACGTGTGAGATACACCCTTTACATACTGTGGTTCTATTCAGTTATTTGAAAAACAACCATTTTGGGCAAAAAACTTGAATTGCGGCCTAGTCTGGATCAGTCCGTGTGAGATACACACTTTAGATTCTGTGGTTATATTCTGTTAGTTAAAAAACAGCCATTTTGGGCAAAAAACTAGTCTGGATCAGTCCGTGTGAGATACACAGTTTAGATACTGTGGTTATATTCTTCTATTAATAAAACACCCTTTTTGGGCAAAATACACAATTTTACAGCCCTTGCTGCATCCGAACGTGTGAAATTCAAGGTTTATATACTGCTGTCATATTCTGTTATTAAACAAACACCCATTTTGGGCCAAAAACTAAATTTTGCAGCCTTAGCTGCATATGTCATTGTGAGATACACACTTTAGATACTGTGGTTCTATTCAGATATTTGAAAAACAACCATTTTGAGCAAAAAACTTTAATTGCGGCCTAATCTGCATCTGTACGTGTGAGATACAACCTTTACATACTGTCGTTCTATTCTGCTATTAATTAAACACCCATTAAGGGTGAGATCCTAAATTTGAGAAATATGAGGAGAGCATCAAATAAGGGACGTGGCCCCGGTCGTGGTGTTGCTGATGGAGCTCCTGTTGCAGGGAGAGGATGTGGGGTGGTCGATCTGTGCCAGCTACATGAACAAGTGAAACCCCTTCCTCAGGTGCAAGTAGGCGACAGAGCCTGCAGCGGTATTTGGTCGGGCCTAATGCGGCTCTACGAATGGTGAGGCCAGAACAAGTACAGTCGATAGTAGATTGGGTTGCTGACAGTGCCTCCAGTTCCTTCACATTGTCTCCCACCCAGTCTCCTGCTGAAAGATCAGAGTTGGCACCTGTAGCCGATGTCTATCAGTCTTTCACCTCACCCCCTTGCAAATCAGCCAAGCAGTCTTGGATGATGACGAAACGCAGGTGCCAACTTCTGGGGCTTTCGAAAGTGTGCAGACTGACAAGGAGGGCAGGGGTGGAAGATGATGTGGAGGACGATGAGGTCCTCGACCCCACATGGAATCACGGTCATGTGAGTGACATATGTAGTTCGGAGGAAGAGGTGGTGGTCGCACAGAGCCAACAGCACAGCAGAAGAGGGAGCAGGGTGCAAAAGCAGAGCGGCCGTCCCCTAGACAGTACGACTGCTACTGCCCACCGCAGCAAGGGACTGAGCACACCAAAGACAGCTCCAAGGAGTTCCCTGGCATGGCAGTTCTTCAGTCAATGTGCTGACGACAAGACACGAGTGGTTTGCACGCAGTGCAATCAGAGCCTGAAGCGAGGCATAAACGTTCTCAACCTGAGCACAACCTGCATGACCAGGCATTTAAGTGCAAAGCACGAGCTGCAGTGGAGTAGACACCTCAAAAAACAAGAAAGGTCTCTGGGTCCTCCTACCTCCTCTTCTGCTGCAGTCTCGGCCTCTTCATCCACCTCTGGGGTGACAGTGCCACCTGCCACCCCGCAAACAGAGGATCTGCCAGCAACACCACTACCTGGGTCACCAAGCATCTCCACAATGTCCCACGGAAGCTTTCAGCTCTCCATCTCCCAAGCACTGTAGTGGAAGAGGAAGTACCCCCCTACCCACCCACGATCCCTAGCCCTGAATGTCAGCATTTCTAAATGACATGCCTTTGAAGTGCTGTCATTCCGTCTGGTGGAGACAGAGAGTTTTAAAGGCCTTATGGCGGTGGCTGTCCCACAGTACGTCGTGCCCAGCCGCCACTACATTTCGAGGTGAGTCATCCCTTCCCTACACAACCAAGTGGGGGACAAAATCAGGTGTGCACTGCGCAACGCCATCAGTGGCACGGTGCACCTAACTACGGATGCGTTGACCAGTAAGCAGGGACGTTATATCTCCATAACAGCACACTTGGTAAATGCAGTGGCGGCTGGGCCTGAGGCGGATAGCAGTTTGGCGCATGTCCATCCACCACCGAGGATTGCAGGGCGCTTCAGTTTGCCTCCTGTTGCTTCCTCCTCCTACTCCGCTTCCTCATCTTCTAACGGCTTCTCATCCGGTCAGCGTAACACCTTCACCACCAACTTCAGCACAGCCAGGGGTAAACGAAAGCAGGCAGTTTTAAAACTTATCTGTTTGGGGGAAAAACCCCACACCGCGCAGGAGCTGTGGACAGGCCTTGAACAACAGACCGATGAGTGGTTGGTGCCAGTGAGCATCAAGCCCGGCCTGGTAGTGTGCGATAATGGGTGAAATATCGTAGCAGCTCTGGGACTAGCCGGTTTGATGCACATCCCTTGCCTGGCGCATGTGCTGAATTTGGTGGTGCAGAGATTCCTTAAAAATTACCCCGATATGTCAAAACTACTGCATAAAGTGCGGGCCGTCTGTGCGCGCTTTCGGCGTTCTTACCCTGCTGCTGCTCGCCTGTCAGCGCTGCAGGGTAACTTCGGCCTTCCCGCTCACCGCCTCATATGCGACGTGCCCACAAGGTGGAACTCCACCTTGCACATGCTGGCCAGACTGTGCGAGCAGCAGCAGGCGATAGCGGAGTTTCAGTTGCAGCACGCACGGGTGAGTCGCTCTGCGGAACACCAATGACTGGGCCTCTATGCGAGACCTGTGTTCCTTGTTGCGCTGTTTCGAGTACTCCACCAACATGGCCAGTGCCGATAACGCTGTTCTCAGCGTTACTATCCCACTTCTTTGCCTCCTTGAAAAAACGCAGCTGGCGATGATGGAAGAGGATGTGGCACAGGAGGAGGAGGAGGAAGAGGGATCATTTTGTAGGGTTTCCAGCCAGTCATTCACAAGTGGCTCCGAGGGTGGGTTCATGCACCCACAAACGCCAGGTACACAATTGTCCAGCCAGGGCACAGTTCTGGAGGATGAGGAGGTGGAGGATGAGGAGGAGGAGATGGAGGTGGAGGAACCTTGTTCACAGCAGGGTGGCACCCTGACCATCTCATGGCCATCACTGGTACAGAGGACACAGATGATACACCTCCTACAGAGGACAGCTTTTCGTTGCCTCTGGGCAGCCTGGCACACATGAGCGATTACATGCTGCAGTGTCTCCGCAACGACCGCCAAGTTGCCCGCATTCTAACTTGTGCTGATTACTGGGTGGCCACGCTGCTGGATCCCCGTTACAAGGACAACGCACCGTTCTTAATTCCCTCACTGGAGCGTGATTGTAAGATGCGCGAGTACAAGCGCACGCTGGTAGACGCGGTTCTGTTCGCATTCCCATCTGACAGCGGGGGTACAGTGGAAGCACAAGGCAGAGGAAGAGGTCGCCAACGCAGCTGGGGCACCGCCAGCACCTCAGAAGGCAGGGTTAGCATGGCCAAAATGTGGAAAAGCTTTGTCAGCACGCCACAACAACCAGCACCACCAGCTGATATGGAATGTCTTAGCAGGAGGCAGCATTTCACCAACATGGTGGAGCAGTATGTGTGCACACGCCTACACGTACTGAATGACGGGTCTGCCCCCTTCAACTTTTGGGTCTCCAAATTGGGCACATGGCCTGAGCTTGCCCTTTACGCCTTGGAGGTGCTGGCCTGCCCTTCAGCCAGTGTATTATCTGAACGTGTATTTAGCACCGCAGGGGGCGTCATCACAGAGAAGTGCAGCCGCCTGTCCACAGCCAATGTGGACAAGCTCACGTTCATTAAAATGAACCAGGCATGGATCCCACAGGACTTGTCCTTACCATGTGCAGAATAGACATGAATACTGGCCTTAACCAGCAATTGTTATACTACAGCGTAATTGCTCATTCTTGAATTTAAAATATTTCACACTCTTTTGGAGTGTACCCTAATAAAAAAATAAAAATTTAAACCAAAAACCAGTGTTGGCTACCTCATCCTCCTCCAACGCTGCTTCCACCTACAACGCTACGTCCACCGCCTCCTCAAACTCCTACTACATATGGACCTCTACCTCATAAATCAAATATTTTTGGGGGGATTTGTACGTATTTTCATTTCACTACTTTGTCTGTTACATTTTTGGGTGTAATATACCCCTCCTCTAATTTTTCTTTTACATTTTCGTGTGACATTAAACAATTTTTTTTCTGTCATAGACCCCTTCTCTACCAAGTAGACAGGTTAATAAATTTCACTAATTTTTATGTTACATTCTTGGGTTAACATTACTATTTTGGACGTGAATAAACCCCTTCTCTGCATAGGTGACAGGTAATAAAATTCTTCTTTACTTGATGCGCGCCACCTCCTTTCATTCAATGCTTAAACTTTAACAAATTGTCCCACATTTGCGCTTCAATAATTTGTCCCACATTTGCGCCTCAATAACTTTTCCCATATTTGCACTTGATCAAAATAAAATTTCATCCATTTATCTCCCTTAGATATATTTAATTTGAAACAAATAAACTCCCTTGGATGTGGTCTCTCTTTCTCACGCTCCCTCTCCGGCGTGGAACCCTGATTCGCCGATAACCGTGATCAACATGGTAGGTTCAGAAAGTTGAAAGAGAAGATATCCAAATGGAT
The DNA here is from genome assembly GCF_905171765.1 of Bufo bufo. NCBI lineage: Eukaryota > Metazoa > Chordata > Amphibia > Anura > Bufonidae > Bufo > Bufo bufo. Next base: position 121,853,559 of record NC_053395.1, on the reverse strand, counting down.
GGTGTACGTCACGGGGGCACCTCTGCATAGGTGACAGGAACATAAATTTCAAAAAATCGTCTGTTACATTGTGACATTTTATAAATTTTGCTGGATAGAAACCCCTGCGCTGCATAGATGACAGGCAGGCCCGTCGCTAACAGACAGGCAAAACAAGCAATTGCTTGGGGCCCCGAGCTGGCCCGGGGCCAACTTCCAGCCAGGCCACTGAGTAACTCAGAAGATCCGATGGTATATTCTAACCCCCAGGTGTTCCCATGGTGACGGGGACGCTTGCCTGGGGGTTAGAATATACCATCGGATCTGAGTTTTACGAGCTCAGTGAGATCGTAAAAACTCAAATCCGATGGTATATTCTAACCCCCAGGCGTTCCCATGGTGACAGGGACGCTTGCCTGGGGGTTAGAATATACAGGGCCACGCCGCTCACAGCAGTATATTTATAAACTAATCAGTAACTACTTTAACTTTAATCATTGCTCATTGCTGAGCTCTTTACTTGGATTATTAGGATATCTTACTTTGTCTTAGCTCCGGTAATAGCAGGCAGTGTGGGGGGCGGCGCTCACTCACTGACATCACGCGCCTGCTCCTCCCACTAGGCGGCGCAGGCGCGTGACGTCAGTGAGTGAGCGCCGCCCCCCCCGCACTGCCTGCTATTACCGGAGCTAAGACAAAGTAAGATATCCAAATAATCCAAGTAAAGAGCTCAGCAATGAGCAATGATTAAAGTTAAAGTAGTTACTGATTAGTTTATAAATATACTTCTGTGAGCGTCGGGGAGGGGGATCTGTGGATGGCACTGTAGGGCGATCTGTGGATGGCACTGTAGGGCGATCTGTGGATGGCAGTGCCATCCACAGATCCCCCTACAGTGCCATCCACAGATCCCCCCTCCCCTAAACAGTGCAATCCACAGATCTCCCCCCTAAACAGTGCCATCCACAGATCCCCCCCTAAACAGTACCATCCACAGATCCCCCCTCCCCTAAACAGTGCCATCATGTCTATTTTGCTTGGGGCCCCCAAATTCCTTCAAACGGCCCTGATGACAGGGAATATAATTGATGAGCGCCACCTCCTTTCATTCAATGCTTAAACTTTAACAATTTGTCCCACATTTGCGCTTCAATACTTTGTCCCATATTTTCACTCTATCATATCTAATATGAAGCAAATAAACTCCCTTGGATGTGGTCTCTTTCTCACGCTCCCTCTCCGGCGTGGAACCCTGATTCGCCGATAACCGTGATCAACATGGTAGGCTCAGAAAGTTGATAGAGAAGATATCCAAGTCATTTCCCTATCCACTTTTGTTTGCAGAGCACTTGCCATGCTCTTAACCACATTTTGCTGGCATTTGCATCCCTCTAGCCCTTCCCATGACATTTTTACAGCCATTTTAGTGCTCAAAAGTTCGGGTCCCCATTGACTCCAATGGGAGTCAGGTTCGGGGTCAAGTTCGGGTCCCGAACTAGACATTTTTTGTGAAGTTCGGTCGAACCCGAACATCCAGGTGTCCGCTCAACTCTATCAGGGACAATGCATGTCCTTTACGGCCCACTGGGTGAATGTGGTTCCTGCACAGCCACACCAGCAACTTAGCCTGGTGATGGCGCTTCTGCCTCCACGTTCTCACGCCGCTGGTCCTGCGACAATGTCCGCCTCTGCCTCCTCATCCTCCACAGTGTCCTCAGACTCCAATCGTCGGTCACCTCTGCCTCCTCATCCTCCACAGTGTCCTCAGACTCCAATGAAGGGACAATTCACAGTGCCCCTCCAGCATACGACATGTGCAGGGCACGGCGGTGTAATGCTGTTCTTCACCTCGTTTGCCTGGGCGAACGGAGTCACACAGGGGAGGAACTGCTCCATGTCCTTCATCAAGAAATCGAATCCTGGCTTTCTCCGCTACTACTCAAAATCGGAACCATGGTGACCGACAACGGGAAGAACACAGTGTCGTTGCTGCGTCAAGGAGGGCTGAACCATGCGCCCTGCATGGCACACATGTTCAATATGGTTGTCAAATGGTTCCGGAAGTCTTCCACCCATTTGCAAGACATCCTAAAAATGGCCAGGAAACTTTGCATGCACTTCAGCCACTCGTACACCGCAAAACACACCCTCCTTAAGCTTCAGTGGCAGAACAGCATCCCCCAACATAGGATGATATGCAACATTTCCACCCTTTGGAATTCCACCCTCCATATGTTGGACTGAGTATACGAACAGAGAAAGGCCATAAAAGATTTCTTGATGATCCAAGCGGACAGGAGTACTCACCTGTGCAACTTTGATGTCAGCCAGTGGCAGCTCATGCGTGACACCTGACGTTTGCTCAGGCCCTTTGAGGAGGCCACAATATTTGTCAGTCACCAGGACTACGGGATGAACAACGTCAGTCCACTGCTTCATGTCCTGGAACAGATGCTGGTAAATCTGGCTGGTCAGGGGACTGGAGACGTGGCGCCTAGGCCTCACGGCCACATGAGCCCTGTGGGCGCTGAACTGTAGGAGGAGGAGGAGGACACTGGAGCACAAGCAATGTGTAGCGAAATGGGTGATTTTTATACACAGGTGACAAGAGAGGATGAGCAGTAGCAGGCAGAGAAGCTACAGGGCTCTGACGAAGACAATTCAGAGGACCCAGACACACCGATGCAGTATGCAGTGGAGATGGAGGCAGGGAGTCTCTCTGAGTCACTTGCACAAATGGCCGGATGCATGCTCAATTGCTTGCATAGTGACAACCGAATTGTCACCATTCGGCAGAGGGATGACTTCTGGCTCTCCACCTTGTTGGACCCTCGCTAGCGGTCCAAAATGGGGCAATTTTTACACCCGCTGAGAGGGAGGACAAACTGAAGTACTATAGAGACATCCTACGTAGTCAGTTGGTCACTGCCGATCTGCACCATTGTTCATCCTCTCGCAGGTCTGACTGGGGGGGGGGGGGTTCTCTGCACTCACGTTCCTCTGCCATGGCTGATGCGGCAGGATGGGGGGGTAGGAGCAGTTCCAGCTCTATCAGCAGCAACTTGAGTCTAGAGTCGCTGATGAGCATCTTTCTTCACCCGCCTAGTAAAGAACCTACTCACCAGCAGCAGCTTGACCTGGAGCAAGACCTGAACCAGCAGGTGGTGGCATACTTGGACAGCAACCTGCCACCCCACATTAAAGATGTATTTGTGGCCACAACTGGCAGAGTTTGCCCTATAAAAGCAGTCCTGCCCGGCCAGTAGTGTTGCATCAGAGCGGGTATGTATTGCGGCGGGGGCCATAGTTACCCCAAGAAGAACTCACCTGTCCACCCAAAATGTGGAGAGACTGACCTTTGTCAAGATGAATCAGTGTACCCGCCAGTTCTGTGAGAAAGTCTGGCAGACGTTCTTCTCTACCTCTTGTATGACCTTCTTTGTTTTGGTTTCACTTTCTCATCTCCTTTCCTTCTGCCAGGTGTCACTTATTTAGACTAATTGTCTTCCTTTATATTCCCTCCCATACTGCCTCACTTTGCGGTTTATACTACTTCCTGGATGAAGTGTTCACTGCTGGAGGCTGCTGCTGCTGTTTGCTCAGATAAGTCTTTTTCCTTTATTCTGTTTTCCTGCTGGCTTGGTTCTAGGTGACCCTGACTCCATCCGTATTAAGTGCAGGGAGCCGGTGGTCGTATCCCCTCACTATTATAGGGTTTTCAGGTGTCACACAGTCTTAGGTACGTGGGCATGCAATCGTCTACCATTGAGACCCTTGCATGGGCATAGTAGTCAGGGAGAGCTCTTAGGGTTTTATAGGGCCCACCTATATGCTCCTTAGTTTGGGATCAAGCCAGTCGGATGTTTATTTATAAGTTCCAGCTATCTGCAACATCATCCGTGACAATCAGGCGTCGATAAGCCAGGATTTCCATCCACCAATGTCTGATGCATCAGACTAGATCATCCATGGTAACACACTAACACTTTGACAAGAGACCAGTTTCTTCTGACTACCTGCCTCAGCTACTATTCTGATGCTGCCACCCACCTGATGCCACATATCTGATGCCAAGTGCTCCTTCTTTCATCCACCATCTTCAGCTGGTACTCTGTGGTCTCCTGATGCTGCTGCCACCTCCACACTATGTCACATTGCCACTCTGTGGTCTCCTAATGCTGCTGCCACCTCCACATTATGTCACCTTGCCTCTCTGTGGTCTCCTGATGCTGCTGCCACCTCCATACTATGTTGCCTTGCCACTCAGTGTTCTCCTGATGCTGCTTCCACCTCCACACAATGTTACCTTGCCACTCTGTGGTCTCCTGAGGCTGCTGCCACCTCCACATTATGTCACCTTGCCACTCTGTGGTCTCCTGATGCTGCTTCTGCCACCTCCATGCTGTCATTGTGCCACTCTGTGGCCTCCTGATGCTACTGCCACCTCCACACTGTCATTGTACCACTCTGTGGCCTCCTCATGCTGCTGCCACCTCCAGACTGTCATTGTGCCACCCTGTGGCCTCCTCCTGATGCTGCTGCTGCCGCCACCTCCATAGTCTGTCATTGTGCCACTCTGTGGACTCCTGATGCTGCTGCTGCCACCTCCACACTGTCATTGTGCCACTCTGTGGCCTCCTCCTGATGCTGTTGCCACCTCACCTCTATGTCATAAGGCACTCTGTGGACTTTTCATGCTCTTCTCACCCTCCCAACTTCATGACTGGGACACTATTGCACTGGCTACCCATACACTATAGAATCCAAATTGAACTGCTCGTCCTCACCCACAAAGCCCTCCACAGTGCTGCACTACCTCTACATCTCTTCCCTCATCTCTGTCTACCACCCTATCCATTCTCTCCGTTCAGCCAATGACTTACGACTGACTTCCACAAAAATCCGAACCTCTCTCTCTCGACTCCAAGATTTCTCCCGAGCTGCACCGGTTCTCTGGAATGCCCTACCCCAAGAAACCAAGCTTAATCACAACATGCACAGTTTTAAGCGTTCACTAAAAACACATCTTTTCAGGGTGCCCTATCATCTGCCTTGATCTAACCTTCCATAGCCCATTTATCATTCCCTGAATCTGAGCCTCCACTGCACCCAGAAGCACTTTGTATATTATCTGCTGACCGGCTCATGTGGCTTTATATCTGCTCCCCTATTCTCCCCAGTTGGCTGGACTATCGTACATAACAAGCACTTCTACCTTTTGTGTCACCCATATCCCCTCATAGATTGTAAGCTCTTGCGAGCAGGGCCCTCATTCCTCGTTGTAATAATCAACTTATCTGTTGCTATGTTATTTATGACTGTTTGTACATGAACCCCTGAATTGTAAGGTGCTGCGGAATATGTTGGCGCTATATAAATAAAGATTATTATTACTATTTTTCCTTTCAGCCTGGCTGACATAATTTATTTGACCCTTCTTGTGATCTGTCAGAAGCAAGGAAAAATGAGACGCACAACGGATCCTGTCTATGTAACATCTGTAAGGCCTGCATGACATGGTCCCTATTTTGCATCAGAATTGACTTATGATTTGGTAGCCAAAAACAGGAGTGGATACAAAACACAGAAAACATGGAAATTTTCCATTCATGTGTCATCTCTATTTCGGATCCACTCCTGCCTTTTTTTTTTGCTTTAGCAATACTAATGTATCACTGAACAAATGCTGAGTGAAGACGGGTGCTCCACAAACAGGATCGTTTTTTGGGGGTTATTGTTCTGACGGATCAGAGGAAGGGTAAAATGATCAGTGACGTCAGCACAAACTTACTGCTGACACCCACTCCACTCTGCGAAAAACAGGGATGAACAGCACTCCTTAGTATCAGTGCGGTGGATGCACATCTCCGGGGGGTGTTAAAAATACCCCCAATCCAGTGTACATAACAAGAGATAAGCAAAAATAAAAAACTGGAGACAGCACGTCCAAAGTGATGGAATTTAATCCGGATGCAACGTTTCGGCTCAAAACATGCTTGACAAAGGCTGTTTTGAGCCGAAACGTTGCATCCGGATAAAATTCCATCACTTTGGACGTGCTGTCTCCATTTTTTATTTTTTTTGCTTATCTCTTGTTACCCTCTCCACTCTTTCGGGGGGCTCTACTTGTATAAGCGTTTAATAGAACAGGTTCTGTATAAATATATGTGGAATCAGTGAATTGGTGTAAAAGGAGTGCGCTCTTTCACGCTATAGTAGGATCTTGGGCATCTGCACGGTTCTTTATAGCTGGCGCTAACATGACCTGTAAGGGTGAGTTCACACTTGAGGTATTTGGTTTTGGCCCTGTAACTGCCAAAACAAGTGAAGTGTGCAGTGATTCTTAGAGTGACGCCTGCCATCTACATGTCATACTGACTCACAGTATTGTTTCACTATCACAGCAGACTCCCTATGCATGTTACTGCAAGACACAGTGTTCTACACCACTATAAAGGCTCTCTGCAGCCAGGAAATAGCCATTTTTTTAATGCAATTCACCGCAAATAAATATGTATGACAGATTACTGGGAGGGGCTGGAGAAGATCCAGCAGTCATGGTCCATATCAGAACCAATTACAAAGTTAGAGGAAGGTGGAGAGTCCTTAAAAATGATTTTAGGGATTTAGGTCAAAAGGTAGTATTTTCCGAAATACTGCCTGTACCACGAGCCACACAAGAAAGGCAGTGGGAGATTAGGGAGGTTAAGTGGCGCAAGAACTGGTGTAGGAAGGAGGGGTTTGGGTTCCTGGAGAACTGGTCCGACTTCTCTGTTAGCTGCAGGCTCTATCGTAGGGATGGGCTGCACCTCAATGGGGAAGGGGCATCTGTGTTGGGGGGAAAGATGGCTAGAAGGTTGGAGGGGTGTTTAAACTAGGGACTGGGGAGGAGGGTAATTATGTTATAGGATGGGAATATAGTGCAGATAGAGAATGGGGACAAGGTAGTTGGACTAGGGGAGGAATGGAAGGAGGGACTAGAACAGTTCAGAAGGAAAGGTGTAGGGTAAGAAATGCACATAAACCTCTTAATTGTATGTATACTAATGCCAGAAGCCTGACTAATAAAACTGGGGAACTGGAATTAGAGATGTGTGAGGAGGACTATGACAAAGTGGGAATAACTGAAACATGGCTGGATGATAGCTATGACTGGGCAGTTTTTTTTATATTTTTTATTTAGTTTCTTTATTAGTATATCAAAAAGATTACAGTGAACAAGAAATTGAGTGAACACTCCATATATTTGATAGCCTCTTTTTCTCCTCTTAATTCTGGGGTATGCCGAGCAAACCAGGTCCGGCTAACCAAAATTCTAGCTAACAGCAGTATCCTACCTAGAAAAATCTTTTGATACTTATTGTAGAAAGCTCTTTAAGCAAGAACACTTGAGGTTCAAAGGGGATTCGTATTTTAAGTTTATGGTTAAGAAAGTTATTGATGTTAACCCAGTATTTTCTAAGTTCTGGGCAGGTCCAGATCATATGGAGGTAGTCTGCGCCTAAAATATCACATCTAGGGCACTTGGATGTATCTCGTAGCCCACATTTATTCAGCCATGTAGGGGTAACAAATAGTCTATGGCAGATATTAAAATGTACTAGAACATGGTTAAAGTTCTGTGATAGTAAGCCTGAATTAGCAAAGATATTCCCCCACACTTCTAATTGTATATTCGGACAGTCCAGCTCCCAGGCTCTTTGTCCTGGTGACTGTATGTCACAAAACCGTGCCTTAAGTAAAAGTTTATATATATTTGAAATCTTCATTCTAAAAGTTGTCCTCACTATCCAGTCATTTAAAAAAGATGAACTATCTATATCCAGAATTAGTTAATCATGACAGGATGACGCGTTGACGCAGACGTAGTGCGTCACGCTCTCCTCTCTTTCCACGGCTCGGCTAACCCCGCTGCTCCTGGTGTCCCTGCTGCCGCTTTGACTCCATTGTGCCGTAGCCTCCCGATACCGCTAGCGGTGCTTGCTTCCCCGGCTCTCCTGATTCCCCGTTTTCCCCACCTTACCTTTGTGTTCCACTTCGCCTGCACTCGTTTGGATTGGGGACTTCTGGACGCTATCCTGGAGCCTTGCCTTGTTTGTTCCTTGCTCCCCTTTGATTTCTGACTGACCGGCTGACTTGATCGGAGGGTTCCTGTTGCACCTGGGATCCTGGATGCTGGATGCTGCTCTCCCGGTGTGTCCTCTGTTTCCCATTGGGGACGGGGCCCTTCTCCCTTGGACGGGTCTGCTTCAGACTTTACGTCCTGACACTGGAGCCTGTCCGGCCGCTCCTCCTGCTCGGGATACTTGGCCTCTACGTTGGCGGTCTTCTTCTCCTCCTCCTCCTCCTCTGCCGCCCTTGCAGTGTCTCTGGGACCAAGTGGCGTCCTCGGTCGTCCAGGTGCGACCCTTGTGGATATTTGGACGGCTGAAGAATTGAAAAGCTGGTGAGATTGCTCCTTTTTCCCCCCTTTGGCTCCCCTACACCCTCCATTTTTCTATATTAACTGTATTAACTACTAACAGAGTGACTAAAAAGAATTAAAGCATACTGAAGTACACTTAATTTATCAAGAGGGAAGAAGAGATAAAAGGGAAAAGAAGAAAAAGAGGGGGAAAAAAAAAGTGAACACAAACGGGAAAGCAATATAAAGAAAAGGGGAGAAGGGAAAAGAAAGGTAAAAAAAAACAAACAGTGGGGAATGGCTCCCAAAGCTAGCAGGCGCTCGACTGATATTTCCAGCCAGAAAGCGGGTACCAAAACCTTTGAAGCACAGAAAATAGACCAATTCTTGAGGTCTCCAAGGGTTAATACGAGGGGGGGGGGGTCAAAAGGATATTGGCCCCAAAAAAATTGATAACTGCGAGGAGATGGAGAGAGAGCCACAAATTCAAAAAGTCCCTGGACACCCTCAAGGGGAGAAGGGAATGGAGGGAGAAGACACTCCCAGTGCTAATTCCTCTCCGCTAAAAGAAATACTGCTGGCGGTAAAACAGAATAGGGATTTAATACAGGGTATCACAACCCAACTCGGGTCTATCCAAGTTGACGTGGGATTGATCAGAGACGATTTGTCAAAAATTCGAGATAGAGTTAGTAATGTGGAGAGCGCTATGGCTCTTATACAGAATGAATTCCAAAAAACTAACTCTGAAATTTCTTCATTAAAGATATAGGTCAATCCTTTGAAGAAAAAGGCAGTGGATCTGGAAGATAGATCACGAAGATACAATATGAGAATTCTGGGGGTCCCAGAGGGCGCTGTAGATAAGAACCCTACCCAATTAATACAGATGTTAATCCTGGAGAACTTTGGGATGGATTCGTTCTCTCCACTTTTTATGATAGAAAGAGCTCATCGGGTCCCAGGTGGCAAACCAATCCCTGGGAGACAACCTCGGACACTCATTGTTAAAATGTTGGCTTCAAGGGACAGAGATATGTTACTAAGAAGGGCAAGGGAATGTCCACCTGTTGTATGTGAGGGAGGCAGATTGGCCTTCTTCCCCGATTTCTCGAAAGATGTCCAAGAAAAGAGACGCTCGTTTATGATGGTTAAAAAGAGATAGGGATATTAAATATTCCCTTATGTTCCCATCAAAACTTCGGGTTATTTACAAGGACACAATCTTATTTTTTGATACCCCGGACAAAGCCACGGACTGGCTGGAACGAAAAGATATGTGATCGAAGTGGTCCTAGGGTCCATGGGGAATAATAATTGGCAGAGGGTGTCTATATCTCTAATTTCTGCTGTTATCTAGCGGGGAGGTGCTGAGCAGGGGGGAGTGTGGGAGGGATGGTCATAGGAGAGAAATCTACTACAACATGTGGTGGATTACCTGTATGGGGAATGGGATTTGGGCTGTGGTGCGTCCTTTTTTTTTTTTTTTTCTCTCAGTTTGTTTCTTTTTTCATTTCCCTCCCCCATTTAACTGCATTTCATAATGTCGGTCAAAATCTTTGCCTGGAACGTACAGGGTTTGGGGGATAGAAGAAAGAGACAAGCGGTCTTTGATCTGACACGGACCCATCTCTGGGGAGAACTCTGGGGCGGTCGGCAGGGGATTGGCTGCGCACACATATCATTCCACCTTTTCTAGTTATTTTAGGGGTGTCACTGTTTACATACATAGAACGATTGATTTTGTGTGCGAGGCATCCTCTGTCGACCAGCAAGGGAGATTTGTTTATCTATACTGCAGGTTGATGGGGAGGACATGTATTTTGGCCTTTGTCTATATTCCACCGCCATTTTCTTTTATAGTTCTTAATTCTCTTGGATAAATGGCCAGAGTGCCCAACATTGATTATTGGGGATTTCAATTGTGTTATTAACCCTGTGTTAGATAGGGTTTCTACGGGGGTAAAGGGAGACACCCCTGTTCAGGGGTCTCCCCTGGCGTGGTTCCGTTCTGAGGCCGGGTTCGAAGATCTCTGGGGATATTTAGGTCATGGGAAAAGGGCTTATTCATGTTTTAGTAAATTAGGTAAATCTATGTCCAGAATAGACCTTGCCTTGATGAATAGAAAATATGTGAGACTTGCAAAACGAATGAAGTACGAAACAAGGTCATTCTCGGATCATTTACCCTTATTCCTCGAACTCTGTGTGATCCAGGAGAAATATATAGAGAGACTCCCATTCAGACTAAACGCGTATTGGTTATCACTAATAAAGAAACATGAAATAATACAAAATGAAATTGACCAATTTTGGGATAATAACTACGGCTCAGTTTAAATCCAGGTGGTATGGGACACTTTTAAGGCCTTTATGAGGGGGATAATGGTCAGTAATATAGCGAACCTTAGAAAGGAGTATGGAAAAAAACAGAAAAATTTAGAAGAACTAGCATCCTCAGCTACACAATCCTTCTACATAAATAGGGAAAATATGCAAAAGTGTACACAAGCATACTCGAATTTTTTGCTGGATAAGGCCCAACAAAGGCTATTTTTTAAGGGGCAAAAATATTTTACAGAGTCAGGGCGACCTGGAAAACTCTTTTCGAGAGTGATTTCGAGTCAAGAGTCCAAAAGATATATAGACAATGTCCGACTGGCCAACGGTAGGATGGTTAGTGGACAAGGCTCTGTAGAGAAGGTCTTTCTGGATTATTTTTTAGATCTTTATAAAGCTGATACTAAGATTACAGATGAAATGATGGACTCTTACCTCGACAGTATTGTTTTTCCAACTATCACTCTGGCCCAAAAGAAAACACTGGAGGTAGATTTCTCGATTCAGGAACTTGAGGGGGCAATCAAATTATGTTCAGGTAATTCCACCCCCGGTTCAGATGGACTCCCATATGAATTTTATAGCAAATATAAGGAGTTTATTCTTCCTAGACTCTTGGGGGTCTTTGCTGAATCGGTGGAGGATGGGAAATTGCCAGACTCAATGATGGAAGCCGTAATAACATTAATTCCAAAAAAAGGCAAGGACCCCGCAGACTTGGGATCGTATAGACCGATCTCAATGCTTAACGCAGATGTAAAACTCCTTGCAAGGATTTTGGCCACAAGGCTTTCCAGGGTTATTTCCTCCATTGTCCATCCAGACCAGAACAGCTTTATCCAAAATAAGGGCACGCATCTCAATCTGCATCGGCTCTTTGCCAACATACAGGCTCCTGGGAGAAACCGCTCGCTCCATCCTGTCATTGGACGCATCGAAGGCCTTTGACAGGGTGGAGTGACACTTCCTCTGGAAGGTTCTGACAAGGATGGGCTTTGGGGAAAGATTTATAAACATCCTTAAATTATTGTATAGATCCCCTACTGCAAAATTGAGTCTTAATGGGATCTTGACCACTAGTTTTGAGCTAAATAGAGGTACGCGCCAGGGTTGTCCATTATCCCCATTATTATTTTATATCTACATTGAGCCCCTAGCCTTGGCTATTAGGCAGGATGAGCAGGTTAGAGGATTTGGAACACTAGGAGTGCAAGACCGTATCTCTTTATATGCGGATGATGTTCTTTTTTTTATAGACCATACGAAAATAACTCTCCCCAGAATCATTCAATTGGTCAAATTATTTGGCGAGGTGTCCGGCCTTCTTATAAACTGGTCTAAGACCAGTTTGATGCCAATAGACCCGTTACCTCTTAAGGATGCGCTTGTAACCGAGCTGGACATCATTGACACCTTTCAATATTTAGGCCTGACTATATCGCCTAGGGTTGAAAACTTTGTCCAACTAAACTTGATCCCACTAATAACGAAAACTAGAGCAAAAATAGGAATCTGGTTGAGACTTCCCCTATCCAGAGCCGATCGAGTTTCATTGGTTAAAATGGTGATACTACCACAATTTCTGTATGTGCTTAGGAATACACCTACCTGGATACAAGATAAATATTTTAAACTTATGGAAAGAATAATTAATGATTTAGTGTGGGGAAGAAAACTAGTCCGGTTAAAATTGGAATATCTATATAAACCACTGGAATATGGGGGTTTAAACCTCCCCTATTTTAAAGGGTATTTTATTGCTGCCCAGCTACTGATGTGTTATAAATCGAAAAACAGTGCCTTTTTAGGGAGGTTAATAGGGAGCTATTCACATAATAATATATTTACCCTTTTGGAATCCGGGTTACTGACTAGCAAAGAGCCGGGCTATAGAGAGACAATAAAACTACTGTCGAAAGTCTGGGTTACTACTAGAACATGGTTGAAGGTACAGGGTTCACTTACATTGACGCCTCTTTGGCACAATATACACTTACAGACGTTAGATGGTATAGCAGCCGACACATTCTGGCGAAAGAATAGGATTTTTTATATTTCACAAGTGGTTAAGGATAGAGAGATTAAGTCATACACAGAGCTATCACAAAATGTAGAGAAGCATTATCTAGTCTGGATGATGACTGGGCAGTTAATGTACAAGGTTACAGTCTGTTTAGAAAGGATCGTCAAAACCAGAGAAGGGGAGGGGTCTGCCTTTATGTAAAGTCCTGTCTAAAGCCCACAGTCCGAGAAGATGTAAGTGAGGGACATGAACATGTGGAGTCACTTTGGGTAAAAATACATGGAGGCAAAAATAATAATAAATTACTAATAGGAGTTTATTATAAACCACCTAATATACTAGAATCCACAAAAATCTACTACTAAACGAGATAGACAAGGCGGCAAAGCATAATGAGGTGGTTATTATGGGGGACTTCAACTACCCAGATATAGACTGGGAAACTGAAAGCTGTAAATCTCATAAAGGAAACAGGTTCTTGGCAATAACCAAAGACTATTACTTTTCCCAACTGGTTCAGAACCCGAATAAAGGGACGGCCATACTGGACTTAGTATTAACCAATAGACCTGACAGAACAACAGATGTGCAGGTTGGGGGACACCTGGGAAATAGTGACCATTAGCTAATAACCTTCCAATTTTTCTTCAAACAAGCATTTCTACAGGGAGGGACAAAAATACCAAACTTCAAAAAAGCTAAATTTAGCCAATAGAGTCCATAGGCGTAACTAACTGGGACAAAGTCCTCAAAAATAAAAATACCGCCACAAAATGGGATATTTTTAAAAGCATCCTAAAATCTAATTGAGAGAGGTACATACCTTATAGGAATAAAGGGTTAAGGAACAAGAAGAAACCAATGTGGATAAAAAGAACTGCAAAGAAAGCAATAAATGACAAAAAGAAAGCATTTAAATCACTAAAACAGGAGGGGGGCCAGGAAGCACTGAAAAACTATAAGGAAAAAAATAGTATATGTAAAAAACTAATAAAAGCCACCAAACTAGAGACCGAGAGATTAATTGCCAAAGAGAGCAATACTACCCCTAAAATGTTCTTCAATTATATAAATGGTAAAAAAGTATAAATCTGAAGGTGTCGGCCATCTACAGAGCAATGAGGGGAGAGTTGCAGAGAGTGACGAGGAGAAAGCAAAGCTATTAAATATTTTTTCTCCACTGTATTTACTGAGGAAAATAAACTGTCAGATGACATGCAAAATTTAAAAGTAAATTCCCCATTAAAAGTGCCCTGTCTGACCCAGAAAGAAGTACAACAGCGACTTAAAAAGATTAAAATAGACAAATCGCCAGGACCAGATGGCATACACCCCCGTATACTAAGAAAATTAGGTAATGTCATAGCCAGACCCTTATTTCTGATATTTACAGACTCTATACTGACAGGAAGTGTTCCACAGGATTGGCGCATAGCAAATGTGGTGCCAATATACAAAAAGGGTCCAAAAACAGAGCCTGGAAACTATAGGCCGGTAAGTTTGACATCTGTTGTGAGTAAACTGTTTGAAGGTTTTCTAAGAGATGCTTTCTTCAAGGATCTCAATGAAAATAAGCAAATAACACCATATCAGCATGGCGTCATGAGGGATCGGTCATGTCAAACTAATTTAATCAGTTTCTATGAGGAGGTAAGTTCTAGACTTCACAGTGGTGAATCAATAGATGTCGTATATCTGGACTTCTCCAAATAATTTCAAACTCTACCAAATAAAAGGTTAGTATATAAAATGAGAATGCTCGGACTGGGAGAAAATGTCTGTATGTGGGTAAGTAACTGGCTCAGTGATAGAAAACAGAGGATGGTTATTAATGGTACACACTCAGATTGGGTCACTGTCACTAGTGGAGTACCTCAGGGGTCAGTATTGGGGCCTATTCTCTTCAATATATTTATTAATGATCTTGTAGAAGGCTTGCACAGTAAAATATAATTTTTTGCAAATGACACTAAACTGTGTAAAGTATTTAACACTGAAGAGGACAATATACTGCTACAGATGGACCTGGATAGATTAGAGGCTTTGGCAGAGAAGTGACAGATGAGGTTTAACACTGACGAATGTAAGGTTATGCACATGGGAAGGAATAATGCAAATCACCCGTACATACTAAATGGTAAAACACTCGGTAACACTGACATGGAAAAGGACCTAGGGATTTGAATAAACAGCAAACTAAGCAGTAAAAACCAGAGTCAGGCAGCTGCTGCCAAGGCCAATAAGATAATGGGTTGCATTACAAGGGCCGTGATGAGAACATAGTCCTACGACTTTACAAATTACTAGTCAGACCACACATGGAGTACAGTGTACAGTTCTGGGCTCCTGTGAACAAGGCAGACATAGCAGATCTGGAGAGGGTTCAGAGGAGGGCAACTAAAGTAATAACTGGAATGGGGCAACTACAGTACCCTGAAAGATTATCAACACTAGGGTTATTCACTTTAGAAAAAAGACGACTGAGGGAGATCTAATTACTATGCATAAATATGTCAGGGGACAGTACAGAAATCTCTCCCATCATCTATTTATCCCCAGGACTGTGACTGTGACGAGGGGACGCCCTCTGCATCTGGAGGAAAGAAGGTTTGTACACAAACAAAGGAAAGGATTCTTTATGGTAAGACCAGTGAGACTATGGAACTCTCTGCCTGAGGAGGTGGTGATGGTGAGTACAATAAAAGATTTCAAGAGGGGCTTGGATGAATTTCTGGAGTGTAATAATATTACAGGCTATAGCTACTAGAGAGGGGTCGTTGATTCAGGGAGTTATTCTGATTGCCTGATTGGAGTTGGGAAGGAATTTTTTCCCCCTTAAGTGGGGAAAATTGGCTTCTAGCTCACAGTTTTATTTATTTTTTTTCTTCCTCTGGATCAACTTGCAGGATAACAGTCCGAACTGGTTGGACAAAAGTGTTTTTTTGGCCTTATATACTATGTATCGAACCAAATTTTTTCGTTAAATTCGACAAATCGGCTGAATCTAAATTTTCAGAAATTCTCTCATTCCTAATGCTGACATGTATTCTGTTTAGGAAGCTGGGTCAGAAAAGACATGAGAAATCTGTAATCCCTGCAACCTTTCTACTCAATTATTAGTGCATTCCAATTTGATGATGGCAATTAGGGATGAGAGAATCAACTTCTGATGAAACATCCAAAGTCGACATGCATAAAACTTTGTTTCAATACTGCGCTCTGTACAGTATTAGAATGTATTGGCTCCTATGAGCCAAAGTTATTACTTTGCGAAGTCTCGCGTAATAACCTCATAAATTGATTTCTACTATAAAAAAAAAATCCTGAACTTGGGTTTGGTTCCAAGGTACCACTTTGAACCGAACCCGAGTTCGGGAAATGTTTTTTTAGAGTAGAAATCAATTTATGAAGTTATTATGCGAAGTCTCGCTAGACTTTACAAAGTAATAACTTCGGCTCATAGGAGCCAATATATTCTAATACTGTACGGAGCGCTCGCTCTGTACAGTATTGAGACAAAGTTTTATGCAAATCGACTTTGGATGTTTCATCCGAAGTCGATTCGCTCATCCGTAATGGCAATAGCCCACATTATAAATAACTAAAAAATATTTATATCAAAATCAATTTCATAACTTGACTTACCTCTCCATTGCAGTAACAATATATTATTGATACAAAAAAACCCTATGGGGGAGTAAAACAAAATCATTAATATAAAGAAAGTGTATTTCATTGCTTCATGAAATTTGTATTTTATCATTTACAGTGCTGCCCATAATTATTCATACCCCTGGCAAATTTTGACTTAAAGTTACTTTTATTCAACCAGCAAGTACATTTTTTGACGGGAAATGACATAGGTGTCTCCCAAAAGATAATAAGACGACGTACAAGAGGCATTATTGTAGAAAAAAAAACTTTTCTCAGCTTTTATTTACATTTGAGCAAAAAATACAAGATATTCCGCACTGTGGAAAATCTCAGAGGATCTGGTCGGAAGCCAAAAGTGACACCTGTGCTGGCCAGGAGGATAGTTAGAGAGGTGAAAAAGAATGCAAGGATCACCACCAAGGCCATCCTGGTGAATCTGGGCTCTGCTGGTGGCAATGTCTCAAGGCAGACAATCCAACGGACACTGCACAATGCAGACCAAGGAGGACGCCACTTCTCCAAATAAGGCACACAAAAGCTCGCTTGGCCTTTGCAAAAGCTCATCTGGACAAAGAAGAAGACTTCTGGTCTTCTGTGTTATGGTCAGATGAAACAAAAATGTAATTGTTTGGTCACAATGATGTTTCCTTCATTTGGCGCAAAAAAGGATAAGCCTTCAACCCAAAGAACACCATCCCCACTGTCAAACATGGTGGTGAGAACCTAATGCTTTGGCGGTGTTTTTCAGCCAATGGACAAGGGAACCTAATCACAGTAAACGGCACCATGAAAAAAGAGCAATACATGAGGATTCTCAACGACATCATCAGGCAGTCTGCAGAGAAACTGGGCCTTGGGCACCAGTGGACATTTCAGCACGACAATGATCCAAATCACACAGCAAAAGTGGTGAAGAAATGGTTAGCAGACAACAACATTAACGTTTTGGAGTGGCCCAGCCAGAGTCCAATTGAGAATCTGTGGAGGTAGCTAAAGATCAGGGTGATGGCAAGAAGACCCTCCAACCTGAAAGATTTGGAGCTCATTGCTTATAATGAATGGGCAAAAATTCCTGTGGAGACCTTCAAAAAGCTGGTCTGCAATTATAGAAAGCGTTTGATTGCTGTAATAGCCAATAAAGGCTTTTCTATTGATTATTGAGAAGGGTATGAATAATTTTGGACTGGACACTTTTTGCCCAAATGTAAATAAAAGCTGAATCCCCCCCCCCCACCCCCTTCCCACAACAATGCCTTTTGTACATCGTCTTATTATCTTTTGGGAGACACCTATGTCATTTCCCGTCAAAAAAATACTTGCTGGTTGAATAAAAGTAACTTTAAATCAAAATTTGCCAGGGGTATGAATAATTACAGGCAGCACTGTATATCACATGCCATTTATTGTTTACATATTGAGTACTATTGTTAACCTTTGTTGCTTTGGACATTTTGAATGATAGATCTTCAGGTACACACTGGGACTGAAAAGCTGATTTGTGTTGTCTTAATCAGGGACAGATGTCATAGGGCACTATAGCAAAACAAAGTATGGAACCCCTGCACCTAGTTTCCCATTGTATCTGAGTTAATCACTCCCACACAATGCAGAACATGCGCAAAACACCAGATTTCACAGATTTTTCCTTTTTTTTTAATTAATGAAATATATTTTAATTAAACACAATTTGTAATAAATAAATAAAAAAACTTTGCCTTTGGCCTCACCCACTTTACCCAACTCTATGTAGGAAAAGGTGGAACAGGTGTATTAAATACATGGTGCCAGATTTATCATTACTCCTTTAAGACTGTAATAAATGTGGTTTGACGGTAGTAGTTTATCCGTCAGTAAGCAGCTTTACAAAAGTGGCACATCTTTACGAAAAAGTCGCACGTCTTTACAAAAAAGTTGCATGTTCTATTAAAAAGTCTCATAAAATAAGCATTGCCCTCACTGGAGTGAAATTGCGAATTTTTTTGCAACTTTTTATATAGTCGCAATAGTAAATCTGTCTAGAGATTCATTTACATAAGAAAACACACCCACTTTCATAAAACTGGCGAGCATTGTGCAGAGCAGAAAAAAGTTGCAAATTTTTGTGCAGTTTAAGCGATTGCGCAAAAATTTGCGACTTTTTCACTCCTTTAGTCTGACTTGAGCTAAAGATAAATCTGGCCCTAGGTGCTCATTCTGAACACCATATTTCTTAATGGCCATAAAACTGGCAAAAATATATTGATAAATCTGCTTCTCTTCTATTAGAAAGCTATCAGGCTGCCTGCAGCCACCACTAGGGGGAGCTAAGTAAATACAAATGACTACAACTACCATGGAAGCTATAACAATCTCTTTGCATTGAGCTTCCGATAGTGGAAGAAGTGTGAAAATGCAGTGTTTTCACATGTGGAAGAGGAGAGCAAGTTCCATGCGGCCCCCTCCCACTGGGTCCTCATGCCTCTATTGCAGGTTCACCATGTCCCTGTGCATAGTGTCTGTTATCTGTTCTCTTGTGATAACATTTAGAGATGAACGAAACAAAGTTGGCAAAGTGGAATTCAATCCGAATTCCAGGAAAAATCCTCACGCTTCATGGTAACGAATCGCATTTTTTCCTAAAATGGCTGCTGCAAATGTGAGGACATGGAGCAAGGAACTCTGGGAACGCACATCTCCAATAATTCCAAGCATGCAGCCAATCAGCAGCCAGCCAGCCAGCCCTGTGATGTCACAGCCCTATAAATAGCCTCAGCCATCTTAGATTCTGCCATTTTCCAGTGTACTTAGTGCAGGGAGAGACGTCAGCAGGCGCTAGGGACACTGCTAGAAAGACTTCATTGTGCTAAAAAAAGTATTTACAAGTTCAGGGAAAGATTATTCAAGGTGTGGGGAAAGGATAGGGAGGAATCATTCCACAGCATTTACTGTATGCAGAACAGGGTTCAGTAGGGGAGGTTACAGCCTGGGTAATAGTAACAATCCTATTACACCTTGCTGCACTGACTGAGGATCCAAATTGCCATTATACAGCTCTGTAATTCCAGCAACCCGTTCTTTTTTTTTTTGTTGGGGCAAGTGCTGTTTGATATAGCCATTAACAGGGTTTATTTCAAGGAAATATTTCTATGTCTTATTTGCCCTTGTGCGGTGCAGTTATATGTTCTATGGCATTTTTTGGCTTGTGTTAGTGGGAAAAAAGGGCTTATTAGCCATTATGTGGTGAAGTGCGAAACTTACAGCCCTGTTTGGCGTGTATAAGTGGCACAAAAAAAAATCGATTTGCCGTTCAGCGGTGCAGTTATATGTTCTAAAGCCTTTTGTGGAGTGTATATAAGTGGAAAAAAGAAAAATATATTTGCTGTTCAGCGGTGCAGTTATATGTTCTAAAGCCCTTTTTTGCGGGTATTAGTGGCACAAAAAAGTATTTTCCTTTGTGTGAAGTGAGAAAATTACAGACTTTTTTGGGGTGTTGTAATTTTCTTTTTATTTGATTATTTGATTTAACAGTATGTCAGACAGAAAAGTGCTAGGCCCTGCACAGGGGAGTGGCAGAGGCCTAAATGTTTCTGGCACAGGCACAGGTCACAGCAGAGTAAGGGGGCATGGCAGCAGGAGTTGCAGCGAGAGGCCTGCGCTCCCTGTGTCATCTAGCGGTCGTGTCTTGACCAGCAACCCAGTGGTTCTTGAAAAGTTGTTAAGAGTTTGGTTGGGCGGCACTCCTCTTTTCTTTGATACAGTGTTCAATGGTAGTTAGCATTGAATAGTTGACTCGGTCATCCACTTTGTCCCAAGTGACATCAGACACCCCCAGCCAGGAGTCGGTGTGTCTGTCAGACACAACCCATAGTTGGCATGGCCCATGAGCAGGCCCTGTGCCCTCACCTGTCCTCAACCTGCCTCTGTCCTTTTCTGTTACTTCAGCCAGAGAAGTATAATATGCTGTGGGCTCAGCCCCACTGTACAGCGAGGACAAGGGCCAAGATGTGGAGGAGAGATCCACCGCTTCCTCCGCTAGGCGGACAAGTAGTGATGAGGAGAGTGGCGTGAGAGCTGGTGTTGCAAGCGGTAAGGCTCCTGACCCAGAGACTGTTGAGGAGGACATCAGTTACGAGCAGACTGTACGCGATGATGATGATGTAGCTGATTGCACTTGGGAGCCGGGTGAATAAGGGGCTTGATCATCATCGGGAGAAGAGGGTCGCAGCTTGCCCGTGAGGCAGCGTCAGAGCCAGCAGGTTGCTAGCGTGGCCACGAGTCAGCATGGTGGCAGCAGTGGGAGGTCGGTAGCCAAACATGCCCAGGGTATACCACCTACTTCGCAGGAGCCTACCTGCCCGGAAAGTAGTGGTGCACGGGTTCATGGAAGCAGTAGCAGTCAGTCATTGCGTAGTGTTGGGGGTAAAATCACCTACTCGGCGATGTGGCCGGAGGAGGTGAAGAAGGCCATATGTAAATTCTGTGGGCAGAAGGTAAAGCATGGCCTGAGTGCCAATGTGGCACCATGGCCCTGTGTCAACATATGCAGCGTCACCATAAAGTGGCCTGGAAGAACCGTGGCTCAATGTGGTGGTCCAGCCTGCCGCAGCAACCGCTGCATCACCCAGTGGCACGCACCCGGTTTCAGCCAGTCAAGGCTCCACCACCTCAGCCGAAGGTAGCTGTCTGTCATTCTCATCATCTGCTGGTCCTGATGCTCCTGCTCCTCATCAGTCATTCCGTCAGCAATCTATCACCGAAGCAATTGCCAAGAGACAACAGTATGCGTGTACTCATCCATTGGCGCAGAAGCTGAATGTGCTCCTGTCCAAGTTGCTGGTCCTGCAGTCCCTCCCTTTCAGAGAACTGATGGCTTGTGCCGAGCCAAGGTGGAGAGTCCCAAGCCATAATTTCTTTGCCAAAAAGGCAGTACCAGCCCTGCACACACATGTAGAACAGAAGGAGGGCCAGTCCTTGAGCCTGTCTGTGTCTGCCAAAGTGCATGGCCGCGCCGACGTGTGGAGCTGTAACTACAGTCAGGGACAATACACATCCTTTACGGCCCACTGGGTGAATGTGGTTCCTGCACAGCCACACCAGCAACTTAGCCAGGTGACGCCGCTTCCGCCTCCACGTTCTCACGCTGTTGGTCCTGCGACAATGTCTGCCTCTGCCTCCTTATTCTCCACAGTATCCTCAGACTCCACTGCAGGGGCAATTCACAGTGCCCCTGTCACGACCATGGTCATGGTCGTGACTCAGGATCCGCATGCAGTTGCCTGCGGTTTGGGGGTTTATTGTCAACCACATGGTGAGGGCTGCTGGTATGTTGCCTCATGTGTGGTTGCCGCTGGTAACATGGTTGTACTTGGCAGTATAGCAGCCTGAGCTGTTGCTGGGCAGCTTGCTGTCAAGTGCATGCGGTAACTCCTGGTTGTGTGTGTGTGTGTGTGTGTGTGTATGTTATGCACTTTGTATGTCTGGTGTGCACGAGGTTTATGTAGGTGTGCACTGTGACACTTCCCTTCACTGTGGCTGCCCGTGGCAACGTTTGGTATGGTGTACATGTGGTGGCAGTGTCCCGGCCTTCAGGCTGACTCCCAGGACATGGTTGCCACGCATGTCGTTGCCTGCGGTAACTGCTGCAGTGTGATGTTCATTTGGACACTTTCTCCTTTAAGTGGTTGTCTTTCCTTCCCTGGTGTGAGAAGGGTTAATTCCCTTCTGTGTGTGTGAACACTGGGTGTGTCTGTGTGGGTGTGGCTACTTGGGCTATAAAGCCTCAGTGGAGACCTGAAGCTGAGAGGTACTCCAGCCTTGTTTGTAAGCTGGAGGCACCATCCTGGTTTATACCATCTGCCACTGAGAGCCACCCTTGTGGTCATAAATCTTGTTAAGTTTATGTATGGTGTTTAGTAGATGTTTGTTTGGTCTTTGTTTATTGCAGTATATGGTTTCCTGGGTTCCCGTGTGATGTCTGTGTGTGCGGTGTCCTTTGTGTTGCTTGTGGACAGCAGCACTTGAATGTGGGTTCCAGGTGGTATGTCTGTGGCAGGTAAGTGTGGTACTAGTCTCACTTACCTGTCACTGCCATATGTCTGTTCATGTTCCCCTTTCTATGTAGCTTGGCCACTTTAGACTCCTGTTCCTCCGTGTCCAGGAGGAACGGGCTGTCTACCCAGCTCCTAGTCCAGGGCCACCCTGAGGGCGAGCAGGAATATCAGGTTCCAGTGTATGAGCCCTCCCACCATCAGGGTCGGCTCATATGGCTAGGAGACAGGGTCAGAATTAGGGATGTGTAGGAGGTGACTTTCGCCCTTATTCCTGTCCTGGCCATGCTCTGACCATCCATCTTCTGATACCGCACGGCTGAGGGTTTTCCCCATCCGCAGCCGTGACAGCCCCTCCAGCATACCACATGTGCAGGGCACGGCGGTGTCATGCTGTTCTTCACCTCGTTTGCCTGGGCGAACTGAGTCACACAGGGGAGGAATCCTGGCTTTCTCCGCTACTACTCAAAATCGGAACCATGGTGACCGACAACGAGAAGAAGACAGTGTCGGCGCTGCGTCAAGGACGGCACACATGTTCAATATGGTTGTCAAGCGGTTCCTGAAGTCTTCCACCCATCTGCAAGACATCCTAAAAATGGCCAGAAAACTTTGCATGCACTTTAGCCACTCGTGCAACGCAAAGTACCCTCCTTGAGCGGCAGAACGGCATCCCCCAACATAGGCTGATATGCAACGTTTCCACCCTATGGAATTCCACCCTCCATATGTTGGACCGAGTATACGAACAGAGAAAGGCCATAAAGGATTTCTTGATGATCCAAGTGGACAAGAGTACTCCCCTGTGTAACTTTGATGTCAGCCATAGTGTTGAGCGCGAATATTTATCCCTTATATCGCTACTTTGCTAATTCGCTTCATCGTATATTCGTAATTTTTTTACATCTGAAAACATGATTCCTCCCTGCTTCTTTCTTGTGGGTCAATGAGTCATTGGCCCACAAGCAACTTAAGCAGGAAGAAATCATGTTTTCATATGGAAATAAAATGACAAATATAAAAAAAAATTATAATATATAGCGAATATATTCATTATTTAGAATATTAATTTTTTTTTTTTTACAATCTGTACAGTTGTTCACATACTCCTCCCCGACAAGCTTTGGGTTAGAAAATACCATCGGATCTGCGTTTTTCCCTGAGATCGGGAAAACTCAGATCCGATGGTATATTCTAACCCACAGGCGTTCTCATGGTGACAGGGACAGTTGTCAGGGAGGAGTATGCCAAAGTGAAATAACAGTACAGATTGAAAAAAAAAATGAATATTCTAAATAACTAATATATTTTTTATATTGCTATAACTTCGTTTTTTAGAATATTTGTCATATTCTAAAACAAGAATATATAGCAATATAGTGAATACTCGTAAAATGCACATATAGACTGCAATTTAGCTAATATAGTGCTATAGTATTTTTTTTTTTTTAATAGGGTAATTTTTTTCCAAATATGAAGTTCAGAAGAGACTAAAAAAATTTGACTATAAAAAACAATATTATAGCACTATATTAGTTAAATTGCAGTCAATATGTGTATTTTACGAATATTTGCTATATTGCTATAACTTTGTTTTTTTGAATATTCGTCATATTCTAAAACAAGAATATATAGCAAATATTCGTAAAATACACATATAGCCTAGCCAAGTTAGGAAAGTTGCAATATGCAAATAATAAAATCGCAATATTTGTCAGTCACCAGGACTACGGGATGAACAACGTTATTACACTGCTTCATGTCCCGGAATAGATGCTGGAAAATCTGGCTGGTCAGGGGACTGGAGACGTGGCGCCTAGATCTCATGGCCACATGAGCCCTGTGGGGGCTGAACTGTAGGAGGAGGAGGAGGGCATTGGAGCACAAGCAATGTCTAGCGAAATGGGTTGTTTTTATACACAGGTGACAGGAGAGGATGAGCAGTAGCAGGCAGAGGAGCTACAAGGTGATGAGTAAGACGATTCAGAGGACCCAGACACACCAAGTGCAGTGGAGATGGAGGCAGGGAGACCCTCTGAGTCACTTGCAAAAATGGCCCGATGCATGCTCAATTGCTTGCGTAGTGACAACAGAATTGTCACCATTCGGCAGAGGGATGACTTCTTACTCTGCACCTTGTTGGACCCTCGCTAGCGGTCCAAAATGGGGGCCTTTTTTACACCCGCTTAGAGGGAGGAAAAACTGAACTACTATAGAGACATCCTATGAAGTCAGTTGTCCGCTGCCTATCTGCGCCATTGTCCATCCTCATGCAGGTCTGGGACCTCTGCGCTCATGTTCCTCTGCCATGGCTGCTGTGGCAGGGTGATGGGGTAGGAGCAGTACCAGCTCAATCAGCAGCAACTTGAGTCTAGAGTTGAGCAGCTTTCATCACCCACCTAGTGAAGAAACTACTCGACAGCAGCAACAGCAGCTAGACCTGGAGCAGGACCCAAACCAGCAGGTGGTGGCATACTTGGACAGCAACCTGCCACCCCACATTGAACTTCCGCTGGACTACTGGGCAGCCAAACTGGATTTGTGGCCACAAGTGGCAGGGTTTGCCCTGGAAAAGCTGTCCTGCCCGGCCAGTAGTGTGGTATCAGTATCAGTATTAATGCGGCGGGGGCCATAGTTACTAGAGTTGAGCGAACACCTGGATGTTCGGGTTCGAGAAGTTCGGCCGAACTTCCCGGAAATGTTCGGGATCCGAACCCGAACCCCATTGAAGTCAATCGGGACCCGAACTCTTCGGCACTAAAAAGGCTGTAAAACAGCCCAGGAAATGGCTAGAGGGCTGCAAAAGGCAGCAAAATGTAGTTAAATCCCCTGCAAACAAATGTGGATAGGGAAATGAATAAAAATAAAAATAAAATAAATAAAAATTAACCAATATCAATTGGAGAGAGGTCCCATAGCAGAGAATCAGGCTTCATGTCAGCAGAGAATCAGTCTTCATGTCATAGCAGAGAATCAGGCTTCACGTCACCCAAAACTGGAACAGTCCATTGTCATATATTTAGGCCCCGGCACCCAGAAAGAGGAGAGAGGTCCCATAACAAAGATTCAGGCTTCATGTCAGCAGAGAATCAGGCTTCACGTCACCCACCACTGGAACAGTACATTGTCACATATTTAGACCCAGGCAGAGGAGAGAGGTCCCATAACAGAGATTCAGGCTTCATCATAGCAGAGAATCAGTCTTCATGTCACCCACCACTGGAACAGGCCACTGTCAGATATTTTTAGGCCCCGGCACCCAGACAGAGGAGAGGTTCATTCAACTTTGGGTTGCCCCGCAATATAATGGTAAAATGAAAATAAAAATAGGATTGCCCTGGAGTACAATAATATATGGTGAAGGGGAGGTAGTTAATGTCTAATCTGCACAAGGGATGGACAGGTCCCGTGGGATCCATGCCTGGTTCATTTTTATGAACATCAGCTTGTCCACATTGGCTGTAGACAGACGGCTGCGTTTGTCTGTAATGACGCCCCCTGCCGTGCTGAATACACGTTCAGACAAAACGCTGGCCGCCGGGCAGGCCAGCACCTCCAAGGCATAAAAGGCTAGCGCTGGCCACAAGGACAATTTGGAGACCCAGAAGTTGAATGGGGCCGAACCATCAGTCAGTACGTGGAGGGGTGTGCACAGGTACTGTTCCACCATGTTAGTGAAATGTTGCCTCCTGCTAACACGTATCAGGTGGTGGTGCAGTTAGCTGTTGCGTGGTGACAGAACTTTTCCACATCTCTGCCATGCTAACTCTGCCCTCAGAGGAGCTGGCCGTGACACAGCTGCGTTGGCGACCTCTTGCTCCTCCTCTGCCTTCGCCTTGGGCATCCACTTGTTCCCCTGTGACATTTGGGAATGTTCTCAGTAGCGCGTCTGCCAACGTGCACTTGTACTCGCGCATCTTCCTATCACGCTCCAGTGCGGGAAGTAAGGTGGGCACATTGTTTTTGTACCGTGGTTCCAGCAGGGTGCAGTCGCTCATGTGTGCCAGACTGCCCAGAGGTAAGGACAAGCTGTCCTCTGTGGGAGGCGTATAGTCATCAGCCTGCGTTTCCCCCCAGCCACGCACCAGTGATGGGCCCGAGCTGCGTTGGGTGCCACCCCGCTGTGAACATGCTTCATCCTCATCCTCCTCCTCCTCCTCCAGTAGTGGGCCCTGTCTGGCCACATTTGTACCTGGCCTCTGCTGTTGCAAAAAACCTCCCTCTGAGTCACTTCGAAGAGACTGGCCTGAAAGTGCTAAAAATGACCCCTCTTCCTCCTCCTCCTCCTCCTGGGCCACCTCCTCTTCCATCATCGCCCTAAGTGTTTTCTCAAGGAGACATAGAAGTGGTATTGTAACGCTGATAACGGCGTCATCACCACTGGCCATGTTGGTGGAGTACTCGAAACAGCGCAACAGGGCACACAGGTCTCGCATGGAGGCCCAGTCATTGGTGGTGAAGTGGTGCTGTTCCGCAGTGCGACGGACCCGTGCGTGCTGCAGCTGAAACTCCATTATGGCCTGCTGCTACTCGCACAGTCTGTCCAGCATGTGCAAGGTGGAGTTCCACCTGGTGGGCACGTCGCATATGAGGCGGTGAGCGGGAAGGCCGAAGTTACGCTGTAGCGCAGACAGGCGAGCAGCGGCAGGATGTGAACGCCGGAAGCGCGAACAGATGGCCCGCACTTTATACAGCAGCTCTGACATGTCGGGGTAGTTGCGAATGAACTTCTGCACCACTAAAATCAGCACATGCGCCAGGCAAGGGATGTGCGTCAAACCGGCTAGTCCCAGAGCTGCAACGAGATTTCGCCCATTATCGCACAACACCAGGCCGGGCTTGAGGCTCACCGGCAGCAACCACTCATCGGTCTGTTGTTCTATACCCCGCCACAACTCCTGTGCGTTGTGGGGCCTGTCCCCCAACATATGAGTTTCAGAATGGCCTGCTGACGTTTACCCCGGGCTGTGCTGAAGTTGGTGGTGAAGGTCTGTGGCT
This sequence comes from Bufo bufo, assembly GCF_905171765.1. Lineage (NCBI taxonomy): Eukaryota > Metazoa > Chordata > Amphibia > Anura > Bufonidae > Bufo > Bufo bufo. Next base: position 121,826,135 of record NC_053395.1, on the reverse strand, counting down.
GACTGGATGAGCAGGTGGAAGAAGAGGAGGAGGAAGCTGAGTAGGAGGAGACAGGAGGCAAAGAATGTTGCCCTGCGATCCTTGGCGGCGGAAGGACGTGCGCCAAACAGCTCTCCGCCTGTGGCCCAGCCGCCACTACATTTACCCAGTGTGCAGTTAGGGAGATATAGCGTCCCTGGCCGTGCTTACTGGTCCACGTATCTGTGGTTAGGTGGACCTTGCCACAGATGGCGTTGCGCAGTGCACACTTGATTTTATCGGATACTTGGTTGTGCAGGGAAGGCACGGCTCTCTTGGAGAAGTAGTGCGGGCTGGGAACAACATACTGTGGGACAGCAAGCGACATGAGCTGTTTGAAGCTGTCTGTATCCACCAGCCTAAATGACAGCATTTCATAGGCCAGTAGTTTAGAAATGCTGGCATTTAGGGCCAGGGATCAAGGGTGGCTAGGTGGGAATTTACGCTTTCTCTCAAATGTTTGTGAGATGGAGAGCTGAACGCTGCCGTGTGACATGGTTGAGATGCTTGGTGACGCAGGTGGTGGTGTTGGTGGTACATCCCATGTTTGCTGGGCGGCAAGTGCCAACGTTCCTCCAGAGGCGGAGGAAGAGGCAGAAGAGGTAGCAGGGGGAGCCTGAGTGACTTCCTTGTTTTTAAGGTGTTTACTCCACTGCAGTTCATGCTTTGCATGCAGGTGCCTGATCATGCAGGTTGTGCTAAGGTTCAGAACGTTAATGCCTCGCTTCAGGCTCTGATGGCACAGCGTGCAAACCACTCGGGTCTTGTCGTCAGCACATTGTTTGAAGAAGTGCCATGCCAGGGAACTCCTTGAAGCTGCCTTTGGGGTGCTCGGTCCCAGATGGCGGCGGTCAGTAGCAGGCAGAGTCTCTTGGCGGCGGGTGTTCTGCTTTTGCCCACTGCTCCCTCTTTTGCTACGCTGTTGGCTCGGTCTCACCACTGCCTCTTCCTCCGAACTGTGAAAGTCAGTGGCACGACCTTCATTCCATGTGGGGTCTAGGACCTCATTGTCCCCTGCATCGTCTTCCATCCAGTCTTGATCCCTGACCTCCTGTTCAGTCTGCACACTGCAGAAAGACGCAGTAGTTGGCACCTGTGTTTCGTCATCATCAGAGACGTGCTGAGGTGGTATTCCCATGTCCTCATCATCAGGAAACATAAGTGGTTGTGCGTTAGTGCATTCTATCTCTTCCACCCCTGGGGAAGGGCTAGGTGGATGCCCTTGGGAAACCCTGCCAGCAGAGTCTTCAAACAGCATAACTTGAGGTTCAGACAGTTTCCCTGATATGCATGGGGGTGATGTGACAGACTGATGGGCTTGGTTTTCATGCGCCATTTGTGCGCTTTCTGCAGAAGACTGGGTGGGAGATAATGTGAACGTGCTGGATCCACTGTTGGCCACCCAATTGACTAATGCCTGTACCTGCTCAGGCCTTATTATCCTTAGAACGGCATTGGGCCCCACCAAATATCGTTGTAAATTCTACTGGCTACTAGGACCCGAGGTAGTTGGTTCACTAGGACGTGTGGCTGTGGAAGAACGGCCACGTCCTCTCCCAGCACCAGAGGGTCCACTAACACCACCACGACCAAGTCCGCGTCCCTTACTAGATGTTTTCCTCATTGTTACCGTTCACCACAATAAGAAAAAAATTATTTGGCCCAATGTATTGAATTCAAATTCAGGCCTTTTTTTTTACAGACACCTAACACTTTCTGGCTATCTATTTAGGTACCGTATTACACTAATAAAGGCACAGCAGTAACGACAGATTTAGCTGAATATAAATTTGAGGCCTAGTATTTAGGCGCTGGATGACAGGTATACGTTTACGGACAGAATTAGACTTGGAATTGCACAGTAACGTGTGTGAAGTTATTGAGAATAACCCTATCTGCGCCTTGAATCTTATATACCCTTTTAAGGATAGATTTAAAGTAGGCCTGATACAGCAGAAACCACTAATTTAGAGAATTGCAAAATTGGGAATTGTATTTCAACCCAGCTTTGACGGACACTAAATAACTTGACCAGCTAAAGCAATGATGACAGATTTGGATGAATATAAATTTGAGGCCTATTTTTTAGGCGCTGGGTGACAGGTATACGTTTACACACAGAATTAGACTTGGAATTGCACAGTAGCGTGTGTGTGAAGTTATTGAGAATGACCCTATCAGCACCTTGAATCTAATATACCCTTTTAGGGATAGATTTAAATAACCACACTATTGATGGTTAAATGGACTTGGTGGCAGCTTGCCCCTGATGTAGGATATAGCCAAAAAATAACCACACTATTGATAGTTAAATGGACTTGGTGGCAGCTTGCCCCTGATGTAGGATATAGCCAAAAAATAACCACACTATTGATGGTTAAATGGACTTGGTGACAGCTTGCCCCTGATGTAGGATATAGCAAAAAATAACCACACTATTGATGGTTAAATGGACTTGGTGGCAGCTTGTGCTGGCGCACCACAAGCCACAAAATGGCCGCCGATCACCCCAGAAAAAAGTGACTGAAAAACGCTCTGGGCAGCCTAAAAGCAGTGAGCAATTGAATAGCAGCAGTTCAATGATCCACAGCTGTAGATCGATCACTGAATGAAGTCTTTTGGAGGAGTTAATCACTGCCTAATCTCGCCCTAACGTCGCAGCTGCAACCTCTTCCTACACTTGTAGCGCTGCACGTCACTCTGCTGTTACGTGACCCAAGCTTATATAGAGGCTGGGTCACATGCTGCACTGGCCAATCACAGCCATTCCAATAGTAGGCATGGCTGTGATGGCCTCTTGGGGCAAGTAGTTTGACGCTTGTTGATTGGCTGCTTTGCAGCCTTTCAAAAAGAACCAAGAAAGTGCCGAACACCGAATCCGGACTTTTACGAAAATGTTCGGGTTCGGGTCCGTGTCACGGACACCCCAAAATTCGGTACGAACCCGAACTATACAGTTCGGGTTCGCTCATCCCTACTCCAGAGCTATCCAGGTTAATCTGCGCATAAAAGACATGATGAGTAAAGAATTGGATCTGCCCTTGTTTATGATCTCTGCAGTCACCATGTTGTCAGTGTGGAAAACCACCGTGTGATCGTACCACCTGTGCCCCCAAACTATAGCAGCTGCTACGATAGGATAGATCTCAAACAATGCCAACGTCTGAGAAAACCCCGGCATCTGTAGTACCTCCGTGGGCCATGAGCCGGCCAACCAATGTGAGCCAAATATGGCAGCGAAACCTACCGAGGCTGCCGCATCGGAAAATACGTGTGGGGAATCGATGGTGGCCCTCGGAATGAACATGGAAATGCCATTACACCCACTGAGAAATCTGTCCCACATGAGCAGATCTGCCCGGGCATTGGCATTAAGATGAACTGATGCGTCCAAATCACTGGTTTCTTGCAGTAAGACTAACAATCTTGAAATAAACGATCTACCCTGAGGAATGATCCTCATGGCAAAGTTTAACATGCCCAACAGAGACTGTAACTCTCTCTTGGTGCAAATCTGAGAAATGACCATGGAACGGACACCTGACTTGATCCTGTCGAGTTTCTCTTGGGGCAGACTAGCCGACATCTCACGTGAATTTAAGGAGATCCCTAAAAATGTGATAACTTGCGCAGGCCCTTCTGTTTTGTGGTCAGCCACCGGAATGTTTAACTCCTTGAAAACTTGCAAAAGAACTTGCAAGTCAACAGGCGCCTGTGAGGGGCTTTCAATCAACAGAAAATCGTCAAGGTAATGAATGATATTCTGGAAACCCCGTACTGGCAACAGAATACACTCCAGTGCCTGCGCTAACTTGTCAAACAGACTGGGGCTGCTTTTGGAACCAAATGTCAATTTGGTGGCAAAATAATATACATCTCTCCATTTGATACCATGCCACTGCCAAAGAGATGGGCTAATGGGCAGCAATTTGAACGCATCAGATATATATGCTTTGGACAGCCAAGCACCCTTGCCTGTCTGGAGAATGACCTGGATAGCCTGGTCCACAGAAGTATATTTCAAAGAAAATTCCTCTGATGGAATCAACGAATTGAGACTTGGGACGTGAAAAGAATGAGGAGCAGACAAATCATAAATCAATCGAAATTTATTCGAATATTTGCCCTGCACCACCCCTACCGGGCTCACCCCCCATGTATGAAAAGGAGGGGACTGAAAAGGACCTATGACGAAGCCCTTATCCAGCTCACTCCCCAATAGTTCGTCCACCAGACCAGTATGTTTGGAAGCTGACTGAAGATTAGGGCATTCAAAAGTCTGCTGTGGCAAGGTGATGAGCCCAGTGTGGAACCCCCGGGAAAACCCTTCCACCAGGAATGAACGGAACGGCTGAACCGGGTGAAACCGCAGTAGCTGGTCTAATAGCTCCACGTCCACCCGGCTCAGTCATGCCGACTTCAAGGTGCAGACAGTGACCGGATGTGCCCTGAAACACGTGGCACAGACGTGCAATAACCTACACTGGCTGTAGTTGCAAATGGCATAATTAAAATTGTTGCACAGCTGGGCTTTCCCTAAGAAGTGAATTGGTCTCCGTAGTTTATCATACTGAGTTAACTGCTGACTAGGACCCGGGTTGGTCACTCCTCTGGAAGTACTGGGAACAGCTGTAAGGTCAGCCAATGGACACCAAGTGGTAGTATGGGCAGGAGACTGACATGTGGCGCACACCGGGGATTTCAAATTGGTGAAGTGCCTGCAAAACAGCTCCAAGTCAATATTGCTCCAGTTTGTGACTACCTGAAACTGGGCCCAAATGGCTGCCGCTTTGGCCGAGAAGGACCTATGATAGTCATAGAATGCTGAACCCCGTACTTGTGTGCCAAATCCACCACCCTGTAAAGGTAAGTGTTTAGCTCTTCTCTTCTGTGGGGCCTGGCGGAACACAACATGTCTCTGAACAGACTGAAGGCCTGGACGAATTCAGCCAGTGACAGTTTGCGACTGAGCCTGGGGTCCTTGGTTTTGAGCACCACCGACACCTCGCTACAGCCAAAGGATTTATTTTCCGCTACGTCATGGGATGCTATTAATAAGGAAGCCAGGTTGACATCCTTGCCCTCCAAAATATCCCTCTTGATGCTAGGCCTAACAAAATAAACTGGCGCAACTGAAGGTACCTCCCCGCCCTGTGACAGGTTGGTTGTTGGTTATAAAGTAGGGGTAGTACCTGCTACCACAGCCGGAGGTGCCGCGACACTGGCTGGCACAAATATTAGGGGGGGGGTCACGACGCTGCTCCATCACCTCGATCCGGGTTTGCAAATCCTAGATGGAATTTGTGAGCGTGTTCAACACTGCATGTATCTGCACCAACGAGGTGTTGATGGAAGTGTTGTCACTGTTCGTAGCAGGCCTGGCCGGTGGTGTACCGGGAAAAAGTAATCTGAACAGTTCCACCTTTCTGGCTGTAGCTGCGAACGGAATGCCTCTCCTCAGAAGTTCGGCCGTCAGTTTAGGCACTGTCCACGACCTAAGTGATGGAATGCTACCATGTTCGGACCCTCTGCCTGGAGATGGAGGCAAGGACGCAAATTCCTCAATATCAGAAGGCTGAGACATGACCACTGAAACAACCAAAACAGAAACAACTTGTTAACCCTGCGACCTGCTGCCCGCAAGCCGGCAGACAAGGTGACAGACTAGAAACCCCCCCTTTCCTCCCCCGCAGCGTGATACGAATAAACGAGAAGCCGACGAGGCTGACAGGACGTATGTTAGTCGTTTCCACTGACGTATGAAGCGAGCCCGAGTTTTTTAAATCTGCGACGTGACAGATCAATTAAAACGAATACTGCGGGCTAATGAACCTACAGACATGGTAGGTGATGTATATAAGAATAGGAATTGTGGAAAACAGACCGTATGACGTATGACACTAGTCTATGAGATATGAGACAACGTGTGCCTGTCTGCCGTGCGAGAGCGTGGTTGTACTAGCGAATGAACCTATCCTAGCGGTGTATGCATGACGTTTTGTGGAAAAGGTGTTAATTTATTTTAAAAAAAATTCTTTTTAATTTTTTTTATTTTTATAGTTTTATATATATATATTTTTTTCTTTTCCTTTTTCGTCAAAAGCTAACCGATGTGAGGAAAATACCGGCTAAGATAAGTATGTACTGTATGTCAAATGCAAAAATGGTGTGCACAATCTGATGAAAACATGCAAGCAACCCCAAGAAATGGCACCAGGACCCAGTTGCCAGAGCCCTGTCAAACAATGCCCAGGTGACTTGCAACCCCACACATGAAACTAAGGAAAAGCCATTGAATGTGCAGCATTTTGCTGAGCAGACGTGAGCCAGATGTGTGGCAATGCTCCCCCCTAGTGCTATGTCCAGAATTGCATGTGAGAGATCGCAAGATGAGGAGAAGCGATCCTCTAGCACACCTCCCCTTGCCTCGCTCCCTCCTACCCTCCCTCACCTTCCCACACTCAGTAAAACAAACCAGCGATCCTGAAAGTAAATCCTGAAAGATTCTGGCAGGATGAAGAGTTACCACCCGGTGTCTGTAAGCTCAGTCTCGTGGGGCGCTTGATGATGACGTCACTGACCCGGAAGTAGCGCGGACGTCCGAACCAGCCGACGTGATGCCTGTGTGAGCCGAACCGCTTAAGAAGGTACCGGCTCCTCCCACAAATCCAGGCTAGCCAACAGCTAGCCTTCAAACTTACCAATTACTGGGTCAATTGTCTATAGGTCTGTTCTTTGTTATATATGCTTTCCATATTTTCGTGGCTCCTTCTACCCACCCGCTGCACGGGTTCTTACCAGCAGACGCGGCTACATACTTAGTGGGCACGTTGCCATCAGGGTCAAGTAAGCTACTATACATCACAGAAGTGGATTTTGAGGCTAGGGGGTATTGTACAGTCGTGGCCAAAAGTTTTGAGAATTACATAAATATTGGAAAAGTTGCTGCTTAAGTTTTTATAATAGCAATTTACATATACTCCAGAATGTTATGAAGAGTGATCAGATGAATTGCATAGTCCTTCTTTGCCATGAAAATTAACTTAATCCCAAAAAAACCTTTCCACTGCATTTCATTGCTGTCATTAAAGGACCTGCTGAGATCATTTCAGTAATCGTCTTGTTAACTCAGGTGAGAATGTTGACGAGCACAAGGCTGGAGATCATTATGTCAAGCTGATTGGGTTAAAATGGCAGACTTGACATGTTAAAAGGAGGGTGATGCTTGAAATCATTGTTCTTCCATTGTTAACCATGGTGACCTGCAAAGAAACGCGTGCAGCCATCATTGCGTTGCATAAAAATAACTTCACAGGCAAGGATATTGTGGCTACTAAGATTGCACCTCAATCAACAATTTATAGGATCATCAAGAACTTCAATTCTTGTTAAGAAGGCTTCAGGGCGTCCAAGAAAGTCCAGCAAGCACCAGGATCATCTCCTAAAGAGGATTCAGCTGCGGGATCGGAGTGCCACCAGTGCAGAGCTTGCTCAGGAATGGCAGCAGGCAGGTGTAATGCTTTCCATTAAATCTTGTGCAACACCTAAAGGGTTAACAAAGTTTGTAAAATCAGTTTTGAATACCTTGAGGGGTGTAGTTTCTTAGATGGGGTCACTTCTATGGAGTTTCTACTCTAGGGGTGCATCAGGGGGGCTTCAAATGGGACATGGTGTCAAAAAACCAGTCCAGCAAAATCAGCCCTCCAAAAACCAAACGGCGCACCTTTCCCTCTACGCCCCGCTGTGTGGCCGTACAGTAGTTTACGGCCACATATGGAGTGTTTCTGTAAACAGCAAAGTCAGGGCAATAAAGATACAGTCTTGTTTGGCTGTTAACCCTTGCTTTGTTAGTGGAAAAAATGGGTTAAAATGAAAAATTAGACAAAAAAATGAAATTCTCAAATTTCATCCCCATTTGCCAATAACTCTTGCGCAACACCTAAAGGGTTAACAACGTATGTAAAATCAGTTTTGAATACCTTGAGGGGTGTAGTTTCTTAGATGGGGTCATTTTTGGGTGGTTTCTATTATGTAAGCCTCGCAAAGTGACTTCAGACCTGAACTGGTCCCTAAAAATTGAGTTTTTGTAAATTTCTGAAAAATTTCTGAAAAATTTCAAGATTTGCTTCTAAACTTCTAAGCCTTATAACATCCCCAAAAAATAAAATATCATTCCCAAAATAATTCAAACATGAAGTAGACATATGGGGAATGTAAAGTCATCACAATTTTTGGGGGTATTACTATGTAGTACAGAAGTAGAGAAACTGAAACTTTGAAATTTGCAAATTTTTCCAAATTTTGGGTAAATTAGGTATTATTTTGTGCAAAAAAAATAATTTTTTTGACTTTATTTTACCAGTGTCATGAAGTACAATATGTGACAAAAAAACATTCTCAGAATGGCCTGGATAAGTCAAAGTGTTTTAAAGTTATCAGCACTTAAAGTGACACTTGTCAGATTTGCAAAAAATGGCCTGGTCCTAAGGTGAAATAAGGCTGTGTCCTTAAGGGGTTAAAATCCGCAGCCTCCTTCTCACCTTCCCTCTTTTCCCAGGTAATGCTGGAAGCACATACCACAGGGACCGCAGTCCCACCATTTTCAACCCTGTTTTTGGATTAACCAGCCATCTGCTCATCGAACATCGACTAGTTGCCAGATCCCTATCGGCCAATACCTCCAGAAGCTACTCCACGGGTTGGAGCTTGTTTTGCAAGTTCCAAGAGAAGTATCTCTAGCGAGATACCAATTTCATCAACTATGTCCTGGCATTCATTGGCTACTGCCATTCGGAGTCTAAACTATCACACAATACCGTCCGGTCCTACCTCGCAGGGGTCCAGCATTTCACCTCCGGATAGGGGCTCCAAGTCATCCGGATAGGAGCTCCAAGTTTTCTGTGCACGTTATTAAGGCCGCTTTGAGAGGATTAGAGAAATCCGGTACTGCGCAACAGTCGCAAATTATTCCGAGACCTATCGGACATGTTTGACAGAGCTCCGACTTCTCCCCAGTTTCGTGTTAAAAGCAGCTGTCTACCTCTATCAGGAGAGTTCACCTGCAAGAACTCTAACAGCAGGTTCATCAGAATCAATCAGCTGATCCGTAGTCCCGATAGTCTGGATTTATCCTTACCGGTTACCAAGACGTCCCCCTACAGAGGTGACCTTTTCCCGACGGCACATGCCTGGTGTCCCGTCAAGGTCCTGCAACACTTGCTAACCACCCTAGCAAGTCATGATCCTCAGGGGCAGCTGTTGCCGTTTCCCATGCGGCCATTAACTACACTGTACCTCACAATTTATTGAGCATGTCTGTATTTTAGTTTCAAATCTTGGGTTGAATCCTGCCACTGTGTCAGGTCACTCATTCCGGATTGGCGCTGCATCCGCTGCGTCCAGAAACAAGGTCCCGGCTCATATTATTCGCAAATTAGGTCGCTGGCGATCCTCCTGCTTTAATAGATACATTCCCCAACCTAAGCAGGAAATGTTGCTTGCATTTCAGCACTTGGTGATGTAAGAATTGTATATAATAAATTCCTAATTTTGCATTTCTGGTGTTTTGCCCTCTTATTTAGGTACCCCTATGACGCAGCGGTTATGGCACAACTCAAGCAGCTTAGTCCTATTAGTTAGGCAGGTCAAGTAGTCACCCATAGGATTCACGGTTTCCTGATGAGCCATGACCACAAATATTTGTGGGAGGGGCGCCCCCCCCCCCTCCCCCCATGCCTTCATATAGCTAGGCGCCCCCACACCACCTAGTCCTGCGTGGATTCGGCATGCCCTCACTACCCTCCCTTATTCAGTTTCATTCCTCTAGGGATGCCCTCTTATTCAGGTACCCCTACGATGCAGCGGTTATGGCACAACTCAAGCTGCTTAGTCCTATTAGTTAGGCAGGTCAAGTAGTCACCCCTAGGATTCCCTAGGTTTCCTAATGAGCAACGACCACAAATATATTTGTGGCAATGTGAACATTGAGATGTGCAGTAAAGTCCCGGGCAAGCATAATAAAAGGGGTGTTTGCATCCGGAGCGTGTCACCAAGGCGCCCGGCCTTGGTGGAGTAAAGGCCCCTAGATAGGTGGCCACTAAGTTAGTGGTGGGGTGGGTTTTTACTGGGGACAGGCAATGTGCTGGGAGGGTGCCTGGTCCCCATGCTCCAGTCCGGGACTTAGAGCATGCTCACGTCCAGGGAGTGTTTTGTGAAGCAGAGTCCTGGTGAGGCTCTGTGTGAGTGGTCTCAGCCGGGTGGGCTGAGGGGCCACGAGGCTAGGCGATAGCCTGAACTTTGGGGGACGCGGTGACGCCTGTGAAACAAGGATCACGATGCCAGAGTCGGGAGGACTACTGGGCCACAATCCCCCAAAAGGTATGGAAGTGTCACAGCCTGGAGGTTGCTGGACTGTATGGCTGAGGAAAGCCGCATTTGTGTTCCATGTGTGAACAGGGCTCTCTAGGTGAGTCAGGGATACGCTTGTGTGTTTAGTTAGAGCCTAGCCGGGCAAGGGTTTGTTATTTTGTGTGGATGTCACACGTGATAAGTTGAAGCTGCGACTTCGTAATCTGTGCTTTGCTGAAGTGTCTGAAATAAAGCAAGAGTTTGGACATTATAACAGTGTCTGCGAAGATATCTGTGAGTGTGACCCCCTGAAAAGAGAAGATCCCTTACAATGTATATCCCCACACTTTATATATTACATTTCATTACCACATAACATTGATTTTTAAACCACACAGCATCTGGTATTAATTAATTATTTTTCTTATCAAATAGGATTTTATTAACGATCCCAAAAAAAAAAAAAACGGTATGTGCAAGATGTCTTCTATACCTTATATTTTATATAAAAAAATATAAAAAAAATTTGGGTCAGTGTTTACATTTTACATAAAATAGGATTAATTTTGAGCATTCTAGACAAATGGTTTTCCCCTGTTTTTACCTATTTTTACTTTGATGTATCTATGCGTATTTTTTATATATATTTATGCATTCATTTGTATCTGTTTGTATCTATTTTTATGGACCTATATACCCATATATTCACATATGTCTATTTATTAGTATCATCATCATTATGATTTTTATTCTTCTCTTAGACCTACACACATATATTGTTGTATATTTTGTACATGTATCTCTGGTATTTTTTAGACTTGATAAAGGGGTCAGGACTCAGGAGTACCCCGAAACGCGTTGTCTACCAATAAACCTGAAGACTGCGAAATACCCAGTTGTGAAAGTGCGCCTCCTACTGTCCATATGTTCGACTGAAAAAGTCAAGCATCCTTACTGTCTCACCTGAGTGGTGGGGTGGCTCCCACCCAAGTTATTTGGACAAACCTGGGCTGCACCAACTGCACCAATCTACATTTAACCTCAATTGTGGCTGCACCCAAATAGGTGAGCAAACCATTTTTTATTGTGGATCAGTCACTTATCGAACATACTCACCCTATGAGCGCCTCTCTCTATCCTCTGGCTATTATTACTCCAGACTGTGTCATTGTGCCACTCAATGGTTTCATCATACTGCTGCCGCCTCCAGACTCTGTCACTGTGCCAGTTGGTGGCCTTCTCCTGATGCTGCCAACTCCAGACTGTGTCATTTTGCCACTTGGTGGCTTTCTCCTGTTGCTCCCAACTCCAGATTCTGTCATTGTGCCACTCGGTGGCCTTCTCCTGATGCTGCCAACTCTACACTATGTCATTGTTCCACTCCATGGCCTCCTCATACTGCTGCCAACTCCAGACTCTGTCATTGTGTCATTCGGTGGCCTCTTTATACTACTGCCACTTTTAGACTCTGTCATTGTACAACTCGGTGGCCTCCTCATATTGCTGCCACCTCCAGACTGTGTCATTGTGCCACTCGGTGGCCTCCTCATATTGCTGCCAACGCCAGACTCTGTAATTGTGCCACTTAGTTGCCTTCTCCTGATGCTGCTGCCGCCACCTCCAGGCTCTGTCATTGTGCCACTCGGTGGCCTCCTCATACTGCTGCCACCTCCACACTCTGTCATTGTGCCACTCAGTGGCCTTCTCTTGATGCTGCCAACTCCAGACTGTGTCATTGTGCCACTTGGTGGTCTCCTCATACTGTTACCACCTCCAGACCCTGTCATTGGGCCACTCAGTGGTCTCCTCATGCTGCTTCCACCTCACCACTATGTCATAGGGCCACTCTGTGGACTTCACATGCTGTTCCCACCCTCCCCACTTCATGACTGGTCCACTATTTTGGCTTTCAGCCTGGCTGACCATCATTATTGAGCAAATTCTGACCGAGTGAAGGCGTATGCTGCACAGACAGGATCAGTTTTTTGGGAGTTATTGTTCTGATGGATCAGAAGAAGGGCAAATTAATCAGCGACGTCAACACAAACTTACTGCTGACACCCTCTCCACTCTGTCAGGGGGGCTCTACTTGTATAAGCGTTTAATAGAACAAGTTCTTTTGACATCTATGTGGAATCAGCTGACGACGGTGTAAAAGGAGTGCGCTTCTTCTTGGCACTAACATGAGCCATTTGGTCAGTTTTGGGCCCGTGACTGCCCAAATAAGTGAAGTGTGAAGTCATTCTTAGAGCGACACCTGTCATCTGCATGTTATACGGACTCGCAGTATTATTTCACTACCAAAGCAGACTCCCAATGCATGTTACTGCAAGGCACAGTGCTCTACACCACTATAAAGTCTTTCTTTAGCCAGGAAATAGCCATTTTTTAACGTAATTCATCGCAAATATATTCTGATCGAACCAAATTTTTTTTAAATTCACTTATCTCTAGTTGTGACACCCTTGTGACAATAGGGAAGAGGTCAATCAACCTTCAGCACGACAGCTATTGTCAAATAACATGCTCCAGCATGCACACTTGCTCTGCTTTTGTTGGAGCTGCCATAGAAGTGAATGGAGCATTATAGAAGTTGTAGTTTCTAACAGCTGGAGTGCCAAAGCTTGCTGACACCTGACATTGGGTGATATCTAAGCAAAATCCATGACAAAACATGCATTTTATGGTAACTGCTAAAATTAATTTACAATTAATTTTTCTGCCTTGGCCACTTCTACAGTGGCACTTTTAGTGGCTTTTTCTAGGTAATATTTTATTTTTAGAACTTTTTTCATTCCGTAATTTTATTTACTTACTTTCAGTATATTATCAGTATTTTTATTAGTATTTTGTCAGAATTTTCATATTGGTACCCCTATTTTTACAGTACACAATATGCGTACAACTTCTCTAGAAGTGACATCACCAGCAATGTGAATGCAAATTAACCTATAATTACACAAGGTATTGGCTTGGAGGGTCATAAATATGAGAGAATTGGAGATGAGCAAACCTTTTGAGATTCAGTTTGCTGAATTAGAGGAAGACTAGTATTAGTGATGAGCGGCAGGGGCTAATTTGAATTCGCGATATTTCTTGAATATTTGGGCGAATATTCATCATATATTCACGAATTTGCGAATTCGAGATTATTTTCTTGATTGTGAAAAATGTTATATTCGCGTAGTGAGCGCAAAATACAAGCCTGGGTCACTTTTGCTACATTTTCCAAGCTGCTAGAAGTTTCCTGAGACTGGAGAAAATGGTTGGCATGGCAGAACAGTAAAAATGGCTTGATATGCAGTTAGAGTGCTTCAATATATTCATGATTGCGCTAATTGTCACTAATAATGCAAATATTTTGGTGCAATACGTGAAACTTCACATTTTAACAGGTCTGCATGTATGTATGAACAGCAGAACCTATCACACTACCTAACACACTGCACTGCAACAGCTACACTCTATCAGGATATAACCTACACTGACTATCTCCCAATAACTATCTGTATTATATATATATATAAGCTATCCATCTATCTAATGTAATGAGTGGAAAGCAAAGAGCACAGCAATGACACTGCTCTCTCTCTCTCTCAGAACTTTAAACAACTGTAGAAAATGGCTGCTGAGAAGGTTCTTTTATAGTAAGGGGTAGGCAACTTTCCTATTGGGTGCTAGGGATGTTGCTAAGCTCAGACAAAGACATTGCAGCCTTCTCATTGGCCCACAAGCAAGAATGATGAAATTTTTTTTTTGAATATTCAAAGTTATGAATATATATCACTATATTCTAAATATTTGCAAATTCTCGAAGTGACAATATTCACGATTACTATTCGCAATTCAAATATTCGCGCCCAACATAATTAGTATGCCTCTCTGGGTTTCTTGGACAGCGCCTAGCATGCATTGTATGTGTGTGGAGTATTGTAGGCCAGGCAATGCTCCTCTGGGTTTCTGGGAAAGATATCAAAATTAGTTTTACTCCTATCTTCCAGCAGTAAAATGTTCTAATTTTCATATATTTTTCCTAGAAAGAAGTGTTGACTGGCGTACGACAGTACTCCTCATGCATAGAAATTCATAGGAGAACCAAAGCAACAACCTTGTCCTGACAGGAAGCTTCTAATGAAAAACATTGCGTTAGGCATTGAACACATTGCGTTAGCTATCAAACACAAAAAATCCATAATGAAGGTATATTGAAGATAAATTAGGCTTTCCATCAATTTTCATAATTTCCTACAGGTTTTATTACATCCTTTGTGTTGAGCTTCTCTTGTTATATGCACTTAAAAGGATTATCTCACTTCAGCAAATTGCATTAATCATGTAGAGGAAGTTAATACAAGGCTCTTACTAATGTATTGTGTTTGTCCATATTGCCTCCTTTGCTGGCTTGATTTATTTTTCAATTAAGTTATACACTGCTCGTTTCCATGGTTATGACTACCCTGCAATCCATCAGTGGTGGCCGTGCCTGCACACTATATGAAAGTGTTGGCCACTCTGGTGGCTGGGACTGTGGGAGTGCACATAGGCTGGTGCATTTCCTATACTGTGCAACGATGACCTTTGCAGGGTGATCATTACCATGGAAACAAGTATTGTATAATGTGATGGAAAAATTAATCAAACCAGCAAAGGATGCAACATGGACAATCACAAAACATTAGTAAGTGCCTTGTATTAATGTTGTCTACATGATAAATGCCATTTTCTGCCATTTGCCAACCAACAGATTTGGGATGTATTAAAAAAAAATCTTGTATGTAAATGGCAGTGACTACACGTGCAGGTGTTACATTTTTAGAATGAAAATAAATAATAACATAATAGCACAACTATTATATATATATTATACCTGAAATGAGTTGAAGAACAGTTCAAAGTGCATTCGAATTTCCCAGGCTAACCCAGTAAATGTGTGCGGTAAACACACAAACACAATATAATGGACACCAAAGACCAGGATCAGAACTAGTGTGGATTTTGCCAGCTTCCTAAGAAAAAAATATAATGATATAATTAATATTAGTAAAGTGAAAGATACTAGCAAAAAAAAGGAATGCATATGAAGATCTGATAAAGTATAATATAATTACAGTATAAAAAGCAGTTAAAATAAAATTCTCTCTTAGTAACTTAACAAGTTTTGCATTGTTTTGTGAAGGTGCAGCCAGGTTAAATATATAAATAGAGATGGCCTTGTGGTTCGACCGGCGGTCGTTTCGCGTTCGTGATTCACCGAACATGCGAACATTCGCGATATTTGGGCCCCGCCATATTCTTTTACATTGTGAAGAACTTTGACCCATGACACATCCATCAGGTGGTATAGGACAGCCAATTGAGACGTTTCAGCACATGGACATACCCCTTACCTTATAAATAAATCTGATCTGGGCGCCATTTTACAATCAGTCTTTTGCCAGTGTAGGGAGAGGTTGCTGTGTGGCGCAGGGACAGACTGTTAGAGACACAAATCTCTAGCTAATAGGTCCACAAAAGTCATTTTAAGGACTGGTATAGGTGTACTATCGAAAGGTGTGACATGCTGAGGGGTGTGAGAAAGTGTGAGAAAGTATATTACACTGCGTGCAGAATTACTAGGCAAATGAGTATTTTGACCACATCATCCTCTTTATGCATGTTGTCTTACTCCAAGCTGTATAGGCTCGAATGCCTACTACCAATTAAGCATATTAGGTGATGTGCATCTCTGTAATGAGAAGGGGTGGGGTCTAATGACATCAACACCCTATATTAGGTGTGCATAATTATTAGGCAACTTCCTTTCCTTTGGCAAAATGGGTCAAAAGAAGGACTTGACAGGCTCAGAAAAGTCAAAAATAGTGAGATATCTTGCAGAGGGATGCAGCACTCTTAAAATTGCAAAGCTTCTGAAGCGTGATCATCGAACAATCAAGCATTTCATTCAAAATAGTCAACAGGGTCGCAAGAAGCGTGTGGAAAAACCAAGGCGCAAAGTAACTGCCCATGAACTGAGAAAAGTCAAGCGTGCAGCTGCCAAGATGCCACTTGCCACCAGTTTGGCCATATTTCAGAGCTGCAACATCACTGGAGTGCCCAAAAGCACAAGGTGTGCAATACTCAGAGATATGGCCAAGGTAAGAAAGGCTGAAAGACGACCACCACTGAACAAGACACACAAGCTGAAACGTCAAGACTGGGCCAAGAAATATCTCAAGACTGATTTTTCTAAGGTTTTATGGACTGATGAAATGAGAGTGAGTCTTGATGGGCCAGATGGATGGGCCCGTGGCTGGATTGGTAAAGGGCAGAGAGCTCCAGTCCGACTCAGACGCCAGCAAGGTGGAGGTGGAGTACTGGTTTGGGCTGGTATCATCAAACATGAGCTTGTGGGGCCTTTTCGGGTTGAGGATGGAGTCAAGCTCAACTCCCAGTCCTACTGCCAGTTTCTGGAAGACACCTTCTTCAAGCAGTGGTACAGGAAGAAGTCGGCATCCTTCAAGAAAAACATGATTTTCATGCAGGACAATGCTCCATCACATGCGTCCAAGTACTCCACAGCGTGGCTGGCAAGAAAGGCTATAAAAGAAGAAAATCTAATGACATGGCCTCCTTGTTCACCTGATCTGAACCCCATTGAGAACCTGTGGTCCATCATCAAATGTGAGATTTACAAGGAGGGAAAACAGTACACCTCTCTGAACAGTGTCTGGGAGGCTGTGGTTGCTGCTGCACGCAATGTTGATGGTGAACAGATCAAAACACTGACAAAATCCATGGATGGCAGGCTTTTGAGTGTTCTTGCAAAGAAAGGTGGCTATATTGGTCACTGATTTGTTTTTGTTTTGTTTTTGAATGTCAGAAATGTATATTTGTGAATGTTGAGATGTTATATTGGTTTCACTGGTAAAAATAAATAATTGAAATGGGTATATATTTGTTTTTTGTTAAGTTGCCTAATAATTATGCACAGTAATAGTCACCTGCACACACAGATATCCCCCTAAAATAGCTAAAACTAAAAACAAACTAAAAACTACTTCCAAAAATATTCAGCTTTGATATTAATGAGTTTTTTGGGTTCATTGAGAACATGGTTGTTGTTCAATAATAAAATTAATCCTCAAAAATACAACTTGCCTAATAATTCTGCACTCCCCTGTATAGTGCAATTGTATAGTGCAGCAGTTGTCTGCGGTTTTGCTGTGTTACTGCATCTACACAGAGTGCCAAATGCTATTTGAAGAAATAATTTCTACTGTTGTGATTTACCAGTTGCCCCCCCAAAAAACTGATTGAAGCAGGGATTTATATACCAATAATATACGTCCTATATAGTGCATTTAGGTAGTGCAGCATTTGTCTGCGGTTTTGCTGCATCACCGCATCTACACAGAGTGACAAACACTATTGGAACAAATAATTTCAACTGGTGTGATTTTCCAGTTGCCCCCCCCCCCAAAAAAAAAAAAAAAAAACTGATTGATGCAGGGGTGTGATATACCTTCTTCCACAAATACTGCTCTTCTATAGGGACTTTTGTCACAGGATCATTTTGAAAATAACAGGCAGAGGAAGAGGCAGACCATTCCGCAGGGGTGGTAAGGTCGGGCAGGTGCACCAGTCCGGAGCCTAAGTGGGAATTTGCAGAAGGTGCGTGCGATTACGTCAAAGGATGCACCAGACTTGGTTGTATGGCTCACTCAGCCTTCCGCTTCTGCACCCTTCTCATCCTCTCTATCTGCACCCTCTTCACTCTCTGCTGTGTCCACTCCCAAAGACACCACCACCATTTCCCCTCTGCTCGAGGAAATATTTTCCCATACATTCCAAGAGCTTACCGATGCGCAGCCATTCTTGTCATTGGATCAGGAAGAGGAGGAATCAACGGTCGCCACCCAGCAGTCTGACGACAGTACCCAGATCAGCCCAAGGAGGGTGTTCCCCGCTGTTGCTGCCTACTCTGAGATCTCTAATGTCAGTGGTGGTGAAGGTGATGAATCCGATGATGACATGTCGATGGACGTCACATGGGTGCCCACAAGAGGAAGAGGAGGGGAGTTCAGAGGGAGAGATGGAGCAGCAGATACGGAAGAGAAGCAGGCAGAACTTACAGTGCACACGAGGCAAAAAGCAGACTGCTAATGTATCTGGAACGAGCCATCCACCATGTACGGTCACATCTGGCGCTCCCAGGACGCCGGCACATGGCTCTGCAGTATGGGCTTTTTTTTCATGTGTCCGCTACTGACAATAGTGTTGCCATCTGCAGCATGTGCTGTCAACGCATAAGTCGCGGTTAGCCCAACACTCACATAGGGACGACCGCCTTAAGAAGGCACCTGGCCTCCCATCACCGAGCCCAGTGGGAGCAACACCGTCAGAACCGACAAAGCCACACTCCCGGCGCTCACCGTCCTGCCTCTTCTCTTTCTCCTCTCTCCTCCCAGCTATCCTTCACTCCACCTTCCACTGTCCCGTCGTCTCGTTCAGATGGCAAAAGGCAGGCTTCCTTGCCCCAAATGTTCAAGCGAAAAAAGATGATATCGCCGGATAACCCTCTTGCCCAACGGCTGACCGCTGGCTTGTCAGAACTGCTAGCTCGCCAACTACTGCCATATAAACTGGTGGACTCGGAGGCCTTTAGAAAATTTGTGGCCATTGGCACACCGCAATGGAAGGTCTCCGGAAGGAAATATTTCCCCCAAAAGGGCATCCCAGAGCTATATGGCCATGTTCAGCAGCAAGTGAATGTATCTCTGGCACGCAGTGTCAGTGCCAAGATACATCTGACCACAGACACGTGGTCTAGCAAACACGGGCAGGGAAGGTACATAACTTTTACTGGGTGAACCTTCTGACGGCCATCAAGCATGCAACCCATGGCACCCATGTAGATTTTTTGTTACCGCCATGGATTGCATGCAGGCCTGCCTCTTCTTCTCCTCCTCGGCTGACTCCTCCTTTTCTGCTGCTACCGTCTCTTCCGCTGCGCCCCCCAGGGTCCCCAGAACCTATCTGACGTGCCAGGTGTGACGTTGCCATGCTGTGCTGTGTCTGTTGTGCCTGGAAGCCAAGAGCCACACCGGTCCTGCACTCCTTTCAGCTTTGCAGTCACAGGCAGATCAGTGGCTAACCCCACTCAATTTGACAGTTGGTAAAGTGGTGTGCGACAACAGTGCCAATCTGCTGAGTGCACTGGAACAGGACAAAATGACACATGTGCCATGCATGGCACACGTCCTGAACTTAGTCGTGCAGCGATTCGTTGCCAAATACCCCGGGGTGCAGGACGTCTTGCGGCAGGCAAGGAAAATCTCTGGCCATTTTAGAAGATCTTACACAACCTGCCTGTCAGACGTCTGATTTGTGACTGCCCGACGCGATGCAACTTTACCTTTGTATATGCTTGATAGTCTGCTCCAGCAGAAACGTGCAGTTAATGATTACCTGTACGAACTCTGCGGCAGGACAGGTTCTGGGGAGCATGTTTTTTTTTTCACCGTGCCAGTGGCTGCTCATGCGCGATGCATGCAGACTTCTTCGGCCATTTGATGAGATCACCAAACTAGTCAGTCGCAGCCAGTGCGGCATCACTGACATTGTGCCTTACGCCTTCTTTCTGGAGTGTGCATTGCGTCGTGTCATTGATCAAGCCGTCGAGGAGCAGGATGATGAGGAAGTCGCAATGCTGGATGAATTCCCAGGGAGGGCTACTCCATCTGAGACAACAACAGGAGTCTGAAGAGGAGTCTGAGGAGGATGGTGCCGGGGCGGAGGAGGAGCAAGAAGAGCATGCTTTAAACGTTTCTGGGATCCCAGGTGTTGTCCGTGGATGGGAGGAGGAGAACGGGGATGACATTATCCTGGATGATGAGCAGGAGCCAGGCCACTCCAGCACTTCCAGTTTAGTGCAAATGGGGGCCTTCATGCTCCAGTGTTTGAAGAGGGACCCGCGTATAAAAAGAATAAAGGTCAAGGACTAGTACTGGGTGGCAACGTACTTAGACCCCCGATAAAAACACAAAATGGCGGAAATGTTACCACCATCACAGAGGGCTGTTAGAATGCAGCACTTCCAGGCCTTGCTTCGAGAAATGCTGCATTCTGCTTTTGCGGGTGCTGGCAGAGGAATTTCCACTCACAGAGAAACAGTTGCGGGTACCAATCCAACAGCGCATGGAAGAAGAGGGCGGTTTGAAGATGTGTTGGTCACTTTGGATATGAGATCATTCTTGCAGCCAACCCATCGACAGCCGTCCTCCGTATCCAGCCTCAGGGAACGCCTAGACAGACAGGTATCCGACTACATCGGGTTAACGGCCGATGTGGATGCTCTGAGAAGCGATGAACCCCTGGACTACTGGGTGTGCAGCCTTGACCTATGGCCAGAGCTGGCACAATTTGCCATGGAACTGTTGGCTTGCCCCTCGTCTAGTGTCCTGTCCGAAAGGATGTTCAGCGCAGCAGGGGGGATCGTGACCAAGAAGCGCACTACCTAGCTTCTAAAAATGAATGAGGCATGGATCTGGGAGGAATTCAACACATATGACGAGTCGACCATGTTTGATTAAAATTCCTCATTACAGCCCACAAATATCCGTCTCCACCCAGAACAAATCATGGTCCCTGTCTTAGGTTTTGGGGTCTGTACTGGCCTACAGTTATATATTTATCCTGTGACCACCTAATGTACCTCCAGCTACAGAATCCCAAATTCTTTGTTGTCAGATGAATGCCTATTGTCTAATTTTTGGGGCCTTTACTAGCCGACAGTTACATATTCATCCTGTGACCGCCTAATGTACCTCCAGCCACAGAATCCAAAGTTCTTTACTGTCAGGTGAATTCCTATTGCCTAATTTTTGGGGCCTGTACTGGCCTACACTTACATATTTATCCTGTGAACGCCTAATGTACCTCCAGCCACAGAATCCCAAATTATTTGTTGTCAGGTGAGCGTCTATTGGCAAATTTTTGGGGCTTTTACTGGCCGACAGTTACATTTTTATCCTGTGACCGCCTAATGTACCTCCAGCCACAGAGTCCTACAAAGTTGTGTGCTGTCAGGCGAATGCCTATTGGCAAATTTTTGGGGCCTGTACTGGAGTGGCAAGTTCTCACAACAATACTTAGTGCACCAATCACTAATATCTCATGAGACCTTATAAAATGTGAAGTTGTGTGTACCGCGAAAAAATAAATTGCATCATTAGGAATTTTCTCAATGGTGCTTTTTTTAAACACTTGATCTGCATATACAGCGATTATTATAATATGCATGTGAAATGTATTCAAATACACTGCTTTAATTTCAAATTTCTTGTGATTACAGTGATCAGAAATTCTTCCTCAACGTCTCAAAAATTGTTGCCAACCATCTTTTCTGATCGCATCCAACTTCGGTCTGTAGTAGGCCTTGCATATTTTGCGCATGCGCATAGGCAAAAATTACATTGCCGATAATTTGCATTAAAAAAAAATAATGAATGGAGATCGCAAATTCGAATAATACATCTGGTATGTCACTGTCCATGTTGGACTATTTGTGCACTTCTATTAAGTATTTGGTGGCTGCAAATATGACCTGAAGGTATTCCAGGTACGCCTGCCTTTAAAGTGAATGGGGCCTGCAGCGAACTTGCGGTTTCCGAACATTTGATCGTGTTCGCGCGATCGTGTTCGCGCAATCGCGTTCGCGAACTGTCCCGACCAATGTTCGTCCATCACTATATATAAACCTTTGTGTATATGCACCCACATAAGGTGCATTAACTGTCCTTGCAAAGTAAAGCCCCATAGATGGTCCAGTCCCTGCTTCTTGAATCACCACAAATCTTAATAATGAAGGGCAACTGCTACATGAGATTATTTTTGTGTTTCAATGAGTTTACCTGCATTCTCCAATTTCTTCTCACAAAAAACATACAAATAGGTTATGGCAATTGACTTCCTATGAAGCTGGCCCTAGGTTTGTGAGACAACTGGGGACAAAGACTGATGAGTATGGGGACAATATCTGTATATATCATATATCAGTGTAAAATATAGAGGCATTGTAATGTATAAGTAACAGAAAAATACATTATTTCTATGTAGCTTACTTTATATTGGTATTATTTTAGCACTGCACAGTAATATTTACATGATGCGACATTGCACTGTATACCATACTATTTTTGCGGACAATGTTATGGAAGTTATATTTGCTCAATGCTTGGCCCCGGCATTTGGGTACCATATGATATTGATTCAAGGGGTACGGCAATTTGCTCATTATCAGATTGTACACTAGATGGAGGTTAAACGGTATCTGTCAGCAGATTCGTCCCTATGAAACTGGCTGACCTGTTGCATGTGCTTTTAACAACTGAAGGCATCTGTGTTGGCCCTATGTTCATATGTGCCTGGATTACTGAGAAAAATTTAGTTTTAATATATGAAAATGAGTAGAGATGAGTGAATCGAAGCTGACGAACTGGAATTCGATCTGAATTTCAGGAATAATTTGATTCGCAGCGATCCGAATTTCCTCACGCTTCGTGGTAACGAATCGCATATTATCCTAAAATGGCTGCTGCGCGTGTTAGAAAATGGAGCAAGGACCTCTGGGAAAAAGGGATCACCCACAATTCCATGCATGCAGCCAATCAGCAGCCAGCCAGCCCTGTGATGTTACAGCCCTATAAATAGCCTCAGCCATCTTGGATTCTGCCATTTTCCAGTGTACTTAGAGCAGGGAGAGATGTCAGCAGGTGCTAGGGACAGTGCTAGAACATACTTTAAAACTTAGATTTTTCTCAATAGAAGTTAAGGGAAAGGATTGCACAGTATTGAAGCAGAATAGGGTCCAGTAGGGGAGTCTACAGCCTGGGTTATAGGAGCAATCCTATTACACCTTGCTGCACTGACTTAGTGCAGGGAGAGATGTTAGCAGGTGCTAGGGACAGTACTATGAAAGACTTCATTGTGCTAAAAAAAAGTATTTACAAGTTCAGGGAAAGATTATTCAACGTATATGGAAAGGATAGGGAGGAATCATTCCACAGCATTGATGTAGAACGGGGTTCAGTAGGGGATGTTACAGCATTGGTAATAGTAACAATCCTATTACACCTTGCTGCACTGACTGAGCAAATGGCCATTATACAACTCTGTAATTCCAGCAACCCGTTCTTGTTATTGGGGGGCAAGTGCTGTTTGATACAGCCATTAACAGGCTTTTTTAGAAGGAAATATTTATTTGTCTTATTTGCCCTTGTCTGGTGCAGTTATATGCTCTACAACATTTTTTGGCTTGTATTAGTGGTAAAAAAAGGGCTTTATTAGCCATTGTGTGGTGAAGTGAAAAAATTACAGACTTTTTTGGGGTGTTTTAATTTCCTATTTATTTATTTGATCTAACAGTATGTCAGACAGAGAAGTTTTAGGCACTGCACAGGGGAGTGGCAGAAGCCTAAATGCTTCTGGCACAGGCACAGGTTGCAGCAGAGTAAAGGGGCGTAGCAGCAGGAGTCGCAGCAAGAGGTCTGAGCTCCCAGTGTCATCTAGCAGTCGTGTTTTGACCAGCAACCCAGCGTTTCTTGAATGGTTGACTCGGCTAATCTCTCAATTTTAACATCAGAATGAGGGTTTAGAAAGACCGCAGAGTGCACCTGTCTTTGTAAATGTTATTATATTGTTATATTGGTTATCACATCCACGTAGTGGCTATCTTGTGTAGGATGTCTATTGTGGTACTTGTGGTCCGCTGCGGGCATCCTCCACTGTATGCATTTTTGCTGGGGATCGCCATTAGCAACGGGCTACAAGTGCAGGATTTGCTCCCCTGTATACACATGCACAACTGCATATGACTTTGAGCACTTACTGCCTGTTTAGAATCACACCATTTATTTCTGTTGGTTTGTATATAGAGATCTTCTATCTCCTCAGTGATATTGGGGGGGTCTATAGATCACACCAATAATTATTTTTTCATTATTTTCTTCCCTCTGAATTTCCACCCACAAGGTTTCAACATCCTCACAACCTTCATCCACAATTGTTTCTTTCAAACTTACATTTATATCACTCCTAGCATACAAACATACATCACCATCTTTGTGTTTAGCCTTATTGTTTCTAAAGAGTGTAAAACCTTGAAGATTTACAGCCCAATCATGAGAAGAGTCCAGCAATGTCTCAGCAACACCGACTATATCAATATGTTTCTCCTGTACCAAGGCCCCAAGCTCTCCCATTTTTCTTGCTAGACTTCTGGCATTTGTGAACATACATTTTAAGTTGCCATCAAATTTTACACTTTTAGGAAATGTGTTTTTAGATTTTTTTATGATAATTTTTTTTCCTCCTTCAGAGTTGATTTGATGGATCCTCTTGTCCAATTTCCTAATGCTCCCCCCACCATCCATTCTCCCCACCAATATATTCTGACCCCTCTCTAGCCTGTCTACCTCCATATTTATAGCCATATCCTTCCCCCTCGTCCTTAGTTTAAATGCATTACCATCCCAGCCAGAATTATCTCCCCTAACACAGCAGCTCCCCTTCCATTGAGGTACAAATTATCTCATTACATGACACCTGAAAGTGTGTAGGCGTAATAGGTGCAGCAATAGTAGCACCAGCAGTAAAGGCAGCAAGTAGATGTGTGTATGACTGTGTTGGGGTAGTATTTGCAGCAGTGGCAGCTGTGTAGGTTAGGACAAAAAACAGAAGAAAAAAAACCTGTATCTGGCACCAAATGCCTCAGAAGTAATAGCCTCCTCGTAGTAAAATGGTAAAATATGGGGTGGCTTTGATATATTATTTTTTTAAAACACAGCGTTTATATAAACGTGCAGAATTACCTTTTAAAAACAATAGTAGATTAAAATCGCAGTGAGAATATAAATAAAATTTTCAAGTAAAAACTCACTTCACCCAGGAGGGGCAGGGTGGGATAAAGAACATAGCACCCACTCTGCTTCCTCCTGCGCCTGGGTCGCCTGTAACATCGTCCGGAAATAACGGCAGTCACAAATGGAACATCTGGTTATTTTCTTTTTTTATTATTAGCACAGGGTGTGGGTAGGAGTAGGCTCAACGCGTTTCGGGGTCACTGGGATCCCCTTCATCAGGAGCATAAATAAATCATACATATTGGCAGGTATTTATATAGTGGAAAAGGGCGCCAAAAAATGTGAGGGAGTGACGTCACTTCCGGTGTGCGTTCCAGAGTGGAACACACTGTAGCCGGCATGGATTAGAGTTAGTTCCGGTTTGCGTTCCAGAGTGGAACGCATCGGAACACATCTCGGCTCATAGTTAGTTGGGTGTGTGTGCTGGAGGGGAAGCGACGTCACTTCCGGTATGCGTTCCAGCGTGGAACGCATTAGGAACGGCGTGGCTCAGGGTTAGTTCCGGTTTGCATTCCAAGGTGGAACGCATCGAGACACACTTCGAATAAGAAGTATATGGGCTCGTTCTGGGATGATGTGGGTGAGTGTAGGGTTGTCTTGGGTGGTACCTAGGGGCATTAGTATTGGCCAGGGAAAAAGAAGATTGGGGCTAACTAAACAGGAAGAAAATATAAGTTCCGGTGTGCGGATAATCAGGGCTCATAGTCGAGAATTTTGGCTGCGTGTCTGTATATGGTGAGGGGGGGGGGGGGGGTTGCGATTATTCAAATACAGGAAATGGCAAAAAAATCGGGAGATATATCAAAATATCACATCATACATATTGACCAAGGCCTTTGGACGGGAAGTGGCTTGTTGTCCTTACAACATACTGATATGGGGAGAATCGAGAGAACAGAATATCATTCTAGATTCATAATGTTTTTTGCATTGTTTTTTTAGATCAGTAGGTGACACCTCCTTAGTGTACATGCATATAAACACATATATGTACACAGCAAAGGGGGTACTCTATAGATGAAAAAAAAATATAATAATAAAAAAAAAAATAAAGATAAAAAAAGATAAAAAATAAAATAGAGATAAAAAAAGAAGAAATATAATATACATTTTTTCACATTTTTTTAATGAATAAAATGTATGCATATTTTGGAGGATAAAAGAGGGAGGGTTGCATAGATTATACAAAGATCGTACAGAATTCATGAACGCATAAAAGGCAATCTGTATGTACGTATCTCGAAACACACAAGCATAATCTTGTTCCTAAAAGAACATGTATGTATACAAATAAGGGGGTGTGCCCTAAACATTTAGTCGCGGGGAGCTAAAAAAATATATCGCTAAAGGAGCACTACATAATAAGATACATAAAAAAAAAAGCAGGATAGAAATTGTATAAAAATTGTAAAAATATAATAATTGTATAAAAATATATGTGGGATAGAAGATATATTTCATATATTTCATCGAGGTGATCGTGGGTTAAAAAGTGAACCGTAAAGATGTGTTGGTTTTGCGCGAAATAGATGGATCTATGATGATTGTTTTAGGAATAAGGCTCCTGTCTAGAGCCGAAATGTCGCGTATGTCCCACTGGGGTAAATAAAGACTTTTTGTACTTTTTTACTTTCTGGAGTGCTGCCCATTTTTTCCATTTATATATATATATATATATATATATATATATGTGTGTGTATTGTTAGCGTCATGGTGTTCGGAGGTACTGGTTAATAATTTGAGTATTCCATTGATTCGTTTAAGTCCAAAAGTTGTTAGTGTGTTAAAGCGATAGATCCAATGCATTTCCTTCCGGCAGAGTTGTTGGTATGAGGTGGTTATATGTTCTACAGGTGAAACTTTTAGGGTTGACGGGTCCCTGTTGTGTTTTTCTGAGTAGTGGCGGGACACACTGTGGGTTAGAACGCCTCGCCTGATGTTAGAGCGATGCTCGTTCATTCTTTCCCTGACTGTTTGTGTGGTTCTACCGACATACTTCAGTTTACAAGGACAGGTTAGTAGATAAACCACATTTTTTGTACCACAATGTAAATCTTGTTTGATGTTCCATATTTCCTTTGGGGCCTCTTTTGGTGTGTCAATAGACAGCTCTTTAGTACCATGAGTGATCATGGTGCAGCATAGCCACTTTTTGAGTTGGCATTTCCGTATTCCTATCCTACTTGTATCTCGAGTGGTCCCTAGTTGCAGAATGACTTTTTTCGTCTCTATTTTAGGGCAGGATGGAGAAATTACATTTTTCAGGGTTTGGGCTCTTCTGAATGTGAGAGACGGTTGTCTGGGTAAGGAGTCCCTTAAGATTGGATCCTTAAAGGGTTTCTATCACTTCGTTTCACCTATTTAGCTTTCAGACACTAGCGATCCGCTAGTGTCTGCTTTATCTAACCATCCTAATATAAGAGCTTATTGTCCTGCCGTTTAGCTAAAAAAATAACTTATATAGATATGCAAATGAGCCTCTAGGTGCTATGGGGGCGTCATTAGCACCTAGAGGCTCCGTCTACCTTAACAAACTGCCGCCGCCCAGCGCGTCCCTCCAGCCCGCCCATCTCCAGCTGAAGCGATCCTCTCCGTGCGCGTCTCTGTTCTGCGCATGCGCAGTGAATGTCTGATCGCTTCCCTGCTCAGACATCTCCACTGCGCCTGTTCCTCGGAGCACTATGACGTCATCGGCGCAGGCGCAGTGGAGATGTCTGAGCAGGGAAGCGATCAGACATTCACTGCGCATGCGCCGAATACGAGGAGCATCGCATTCCGGAGGAGATGGGCGGGCTGGAGGGACGCGCTGGGCGGCGGCAGTTTGTTAAGGTAGACGGAGCCTCTAGGTGCTAATCACGCCCCCATAGCACCTAGAGGCTCATTTGCATATCTATATAAGTTATTTTTTTAGCTAAACGGCAGGACAATAAGCTCTTATATTAGGATGGTTAGATAAAGCAGACGCTAGCGGATCGCTAGTGTCTGAAAGCTAAATAGGTGAAACGAAGTGATAGAAACCCTTTAAGGAGGATGCCCCAATATTTATTTAATATGTGTCTGATATTTTTATGTTTAGTATGTGTCTTTTTAATATGTAATATGTAATATTTAATAGCTGTGTAGGTTGCAGCTGTGTAGGGATAATAGTGGTGGCAGTAGGCATAATAGAAGTGGAAATAGGAGGATTAGCAGCGCATAGTAGCAGCTGTGGCAATGGTAGCAGCAGCCACATGGTGTGGAACAGGAAGGTAGATAGGCAGACAGCGACAGTGGCGTGATGGGGCTGGTGATCAATATCTACCATCAGCCATGGCAGATCCATTCATCAGCTTCAACTAGAGGTGTGTGAAAATCCTAACACTCAATGTCTTGTTCATTTTGATAAAAGTGATATTTTGTACACTGGCAGAGGACAATTCCGGCATCCAGTTTCAGTTGACAATTTCAGTTCCAGTTGGCAGAGGGATATTTGATGCACTTTAGCAAGTGATAAAAGATAAATCATTTCAGAACTTTTTCCACCTTTAATGTGACCTATAAACTCTACCACTCAATTGAAAAACAAACTAAAATCTTTTAGGTAGAGGGATGAAAAAATATAAATATAAAATAATATGGTTGCATAAGTGTGCACACCCGTAAACTAATACTTTGTTGAAGCACCTTTTGATTTAATTACAGCACTCAGTATTTTTGGGTATGAGTCTATCAGCATGGCACCTTTTGACTTGCG
The DNA here is from genome assembly GCF_905171765.1 of Bufo bufo. Taxonomy (NCBI): domain Eukaryota; kingdom Metazoa; phylum Chordata; class Amphibia; order Anura; family Bufonidae; genus Bufo; species Bufo bufo. The sequence goes on along the minus strand of NC_053395.1, from coordinate 121,797,137 downwards.
AGGGCATCTCCTGTGCACAGCCTTCTTCAGATCACCCCACAGATTTTCAATCGGATTCTGGTCTGGGCTCTGGCTAAGCCATTCCAAAACTTTCATCTTCTGGTGAAGCCATTTCTTTGTTGATTTGGATGTATGCTTTGGGTTGTTGTCATGCTGAAAGATGAAGTTCCTCTTCATGTTCAGCTTTCTAGCAGAAGCCTGAAGGTTTTGTACCAATATTGACTGGTATTTGGAGCTGTTCATAATTCTCTCTAGCTTAAAGAGGACCTTTCACCAGAATAAAACATCTAAACTAACTATACAGACATGGAGAGCGGCGCCCAGGGATCCCCCTGCACTTACTGTTATACCTGGGCGCTGCTCCGTTCTCCCGGTATAGCCTCCGGTATCTTCATAGTTAGGCTCCACCCAGGGGAACCTGACGGCGTCTCATTCTCCCATGCTGTAGCGCTGGCCAATCGCAGCGCTCAGCTCATAGCCTGAGAAAAAAAACAAACTCTCAGGCTATGAGCTGAGCGCTGCGATTGGCCAGCGCTACAGCATGGGAGAATGAGACGCCGTCAGGTTCCCCTGGGTGGAGCCTAACTATGAAGATACCGGAGGCTATAACGGGAGAACGGAGCGGCGCCCAGGTATAACAGTAAGTGCAGGGGGATCCCTGGGCGCCGCTCTCCATGTCTGTATAGTTAGTTTAGATGTTTTATTCTGGTGAAAGGTCCTCTTTAACTAAGGCCCCGCTTCCAGCTGAAGAAAAACAGCCCCAAAGCATGATGCTGCCACCACCATACTTCACTGTGGGTATGGTGTTCTTTTGGTGATGCGCAGTGTTGTTTTTGCGCCAATCATATCTTTTGGAATTATCGCCAAAAAGTTCAACCTTGGTTTCATCAGACCATAACACCTTTTCCCACATGCTTTTGGGAGACTTCAGATGTGTCTTTACAAAATGTAGCCTGGCTTGGATATTTTTCTTCGTAAGAAAAGGCTTTCGTCTTGCCACTCTACCCCATAGCCCAGACATATGAAGAATACGGGAGATTGTTGTCACATGTACCACACAGCCAGTACTGATGAGTTCAGAGACCTTAGATCAAAATACAGTTGCAAGAAAAAGTATGTGAACCCTTTGGAATTATATGGATTTCTGCACAAATTGGTCATAAAATGTGATCTGATCTTCATCTAAGTCACAACAATAGACTATCACAGTCTGCTTAAACTAATAACACACAAAGAATTAAATGTTATCATGTTTTTATTGAACACACCATGTAAACATTCACAGTGCAGGTGGAAAAAGTATGTGAACCCTTGGATTTAATAACTGGTTGAACCTCCTTTGGCAGAAATAACTTCAACCAAACGTTTCCTGTAGTTGCAGATCAGACGTGCACAACGGTCAGGAGTAATTCTTGACCATTCCTCTTTACAGAACTGTTTCAGTTCAGCAATATTCTTGGGATGTCTGGTGTGAATCGCTTTCTTGAGGTCATGCCACAACATCTCAATTGGGTAGAGGTCAGGACTCTGACTGGGCCACTCCAAAAGGCGTATTTTCTTCTGTTTAAGACATTCTGTTGTTTATTTACTTCTATGCTTTGGGTCGTTGTCCTGTTGCAACACCCATCTTCTGTTTGAGCTTCAGCTGGTGGACAGATGGCCTTACGTTCTCCTGCAAAATGTCTTGATAAACTTGGGATTTCATTTTTCCTTCGATGATAGCAATCCGTCCAGGCCCTGACGCAGCAAAGCAGCCCCAAACCATGATGCCCCCACCACCATACTTCACAGTTGGGATGAGGTTTTGATGTTGGTGTGCTGTGCCTCTTTTTCTCCACACATAGTGTTGTGTGTTTCTTCCAAACAATTCAACTTTGGTTTCATCTGTCCACAAAATATTTTGCTAGTACTGCTGTGGAACATCCATGTTCTCTTGTGCAAACTGTAAACGTGCAGCAATGTTTTTTTTGGACAGCAGTGGCTTCCTCTGTGGTATCCTCCAATTAAATCCATTCTTGTTTAGTGTTTTACGTATCGTAGATTCGCTAACAGGGATGTTAGCATATGCCAGAGACTTTTGTAAGTCTTTAGATGACACTCTAGGATTCTTCTTCACCTTATTGAGTAGTCTGCGCTGTGCTCTTGCAGTCATCTTTACAGGACGGCCACTCATAGGGAGAGTAGCAGCAGTGCTGAACTTTCTCCATTTATAGACAATTTGTCTTACCGTGGACTGATGAACAGCAAGGCTTTTGGAGATACTTTTATAACCCTTTCCAGCTTTATGCAAGTCAACAATTCTTAATCGTAGGTCTTCTGAGAGCTCTTTTGTGGGAGGCATTATTCACATCAGGCAATGCTTCTTGTGAAAGGCAAACCCAGAACTGATGTGAGTTTTTTATAGGGCAGGGCAGCTGTAACCAACACCTCCAATCTAATCTCATTGATAGGACTCCAGTTGGCTGACACCTCACTCCAATTAGCTCTTGGAGATGTCATTAGTCTAGGGATTCATATACCTTTTCCACCTGCACTGTGAATGTTTACATGGTGTGTTCAATAAAAACATGGTAACATTTAATTCTTTGTGTGTTATTAGTTTACGCAGACTGTGATTGTCTATTGTTGTGACTTAGATGAAGATCAGATCACATTTTATGACCAATTTGTGCAGAAATCCATATCATTCCAAAGGGTTCACATACTTTTTCTTGCAACTGTACTTGGACCATAAATCAAAGAGGAAGTCTCGGCTGATAGAATCCCAATAAAAAAATATCCTCAATCTCACCAGTCCCACACCTAAACATGATAAAAACGGAGATCAAACAGATCTCATTGATCTATCTATGGTACCATTAACAATTTTACTATACACCTCTCACCCACCACCAGGCACCCCCAACACATTACAGAAGACAGTACCCAGATCACTATCATTGACAATACAGATTTGGGTTCAAATGCCCTCGTACCTTTCTTAAATCTGATAAGACCTTCGAAGACAACTACGGTTCAATTTTTAGAGGAGAAAATATCCACCCCCACAATACCACCGAAAAAGGACCCACTATTTCCCAGCAACAAAAACAAAACGAAAATTAGAACACGGGGAAAGAGAGGGGGACAACACCAAAAAAGGAAGACTGACATAAGTAAAAATAGAAATGGAAAATATGCCGCTACCAACACCAAGGGCATGTCTACAGTAAAAATATTTAACCTGTCTTCACACATTGTCAGCCCAAGGGACCAGCCTCCTCCAAAAAGGGTTATCCTTCTGTCCTGAGAATAAAGTTGATGCCCTTGAACTATTCATAGATGTCCAGAAATTCTGATGCAATTTAACAATAAAGCGACATTTCGAGACAAAAAAAAAACAATCCAGATAGGTAGTGACCAAAAATGTCTAACCATCAAAGCCCATACAAAGGACACTCACACCGTTCAAAATAATGAAGAGGCTCAAACAACAAACAATGAAGAATTCAAACATTTAGATGTTCGCCTGAAATCAAATTTCTTCCCTGTACAGAACCAAGGACACCATATCCCCACCTTCTCTGACCTTGTATCCACCGATCTGAAAAAGATCACTGAGAAACCCCAAATTCACTCACAAAAAGGGAACCTTACAAAATGGAAAAGAAAAGCGTTAAATACTCTCAAAGATAACAATGAGATTATCATCCGCCCTGCAGACAAGGGGGGGGGGGGGGGGGGTGGTCATTCAAAACTATGAGGACTATGGACTATGAAAGGGAAGCCCAGAATATTCTTAGTGATAAGACCTACTATGAACACATCACAGATGACCCATTTCCAGGAACAGTACCGCATGTGCTCGAGCGCCATGCTTGAGTCTCCTCCCCGCACTTTTAATGGCTATAGCACCCAATGACGCTGGTTCGGCTCATTGGGAGTCAGGGAGAGCTGCGTTTAGGAAGGGACAGATAGTTTCGGGAGTGTGATCGCAATATATTCAATAGAATATTGTTTCAAAGACCCAAAAGTCCTTTTAAGGAATATTGTGTGTGGTGGCAGGCTGTCAGCAATATAATATAGCCAACATTTTTTTCCCCATACTTGGCATTGGGCTTGGACTCCCATATTGTTGAATGGATTAGGCAGTGGCTGAGGGACAGGCAACAGAGGGTTGTAGTCAATGGAGTATATTCAGACCAAGGTCTTGTTACCAGTGGGGTACCTCAGGGATCTGTTCTGGGACCCATATTGTTTAATATCTTTATCAGCGAAATTGCAGAAGGCCTCAATGGTAAGGTGTGTCTTTTTGCTGATGACACAAAGATTTGTAACAGGGTTGATGTTCCTGGAGGAATATACCAAATGGAAAAGGACTTAGGAAAACTAGAGGAATGGTCAAAAATCTGGCAACTAAAATTTAATGTTGATAAGTGCAAGATAATGCACCTGGGGCGTAAAAACCCAAGAGCAGAATATAAAATCAGTGATACAGTCCTAACCTCAGTATCTGAGGAAAGGGATTTAGGGATCATTATTTCAGAAGACTTAAAGGTAGGCAGACAATGTCACAGAGCAGCAGGAAATGCTAGCAGAATGCTTGGGTGTATAGCAAGAGGAATTACCAGTAGAAAGAGGGAGGTGCTCATGCCACTCTACAGAGCACTAGTGAGACCTCATTTGGAGTATTATGCTCAGTACTGGAGACCATATCTCCAGAAGGATATTGATACTTTGGAGAGAGTTCAGAGAAGAGCTACTAAACTGGTACATGGATTGCAGGATAAAACTTACCAGGAAAGATTAAAGGACCTTAACATGTATAGCTTGGAAGAAAGACGAGACAGAGGGGATACGATAGAAACTTTTAAATACATAAAGGGAATCAACAAGGTAAAAGAGGAGAGAATATTTAAAAGAAGAAAAACTGCTACAAGAGGACATAGTGTTAAATTAGAGGGGCAAAGGTTTAAAAGTAATATCAGGAAGTATTACTTTACTGAGAGAGTAGTGGATGCATGGAATAGCCTTCCTGCAGAAGTGGCAGCTGCAAATACAGTGGAGGAGTTTAAGCATGCATGGGATAGGCATAAGGCCATCCTTCATATAAGATAGGGCCAGGGGCTATCCATAGTATTTAGTATATTGGGCAGACTAGATGGGCCAAATGGTTCTTATCTGCCAACACATTCTATGTTTCTATGGCAATACTTTTTGGATAGTATATATAGTATCATGATACCTTCTGTGTGTCAGGGCCAGATATTGGGAAAAATATTACTGACAACAAATATATTTTCTATAATTTATCCACACTTTGCCTATAAAAGGTGTCTGCAATGAATTGTCACATCTGCACTGCAATAGTGTGTGTCAGGGCCAGATATTGGGAAAAATATTAGCAAAAACAATTATATTTTTTCAATAATTTATCCACACTTTGCCTATAAACGGTGTCTGCAGTGAATTGTCACATCTGCACTGCAATAGCGTGTGTCAGGGCCAGATATTGGGAAAATATTAGCGAAAACAATTATATTTTTTCCATATTTTATCCACACTTTGCCTATAAACGGTGTCTGCAGTGAATTGTCACATCTGCGCTGCAATAGCGTGTGTGTGTGTCAGGGCCATATATTGGGAAAAATATTGGCGAAAAACAATTATATTTTTTCCGTAATTTATTCACATTTTTCCTATAAACGTTACCTTATAACATATAACATTTAATATGAAGAAGGCGAGAAAGTGGCCATGATGCTGATGGTGCACGCAGATGCCTTGGCCCTGGGCGCAGTGAAACTGTGTCTGCTGCCAGAGCACAAGAAAAACAATCATCCAAGATACCGTACCTAGCTTCATGTCAAAGTATGCAGGTCGGCGCAGGACACGACTCTTGAAGTCAGCCCAATGCGAGCAGGTGGTCGTTTGGATTGCAGCAGACAGTGCTTCCAGCCGGTTAAGCACCACCCTGTCTTCCACCAAGTCCAGTCTCAGTAGCCAGGAGTCTGGTCCACACAATCCTTACCCTGATCCTCCTTCCTCCCACCATTTACAGTCTGGCCAAACAAATGATCCCACACTCGGATATTCCGAGGACCTCTTTGCATTGCCATTAATTGATTTGGCCCTCTCGCCAAGCACGCCTGAAGAGGGACCTGAGATCAGAGATCCAGAGTCACAAGAACATGACGCTGGGGAACGTAAATTTGTGTTTAATGAGGTGGATGATGATGACACACAGTTGTCAATCACTGAGGTTGTGGTTAGGTCAACAAATCAGGAGGATGATCATAGTGAGGAAGTGGAAGAGGAGGTGCTGGACGACGAGGTCACTGACCCAACCTGGGAAGGTAGCAACAAGCCGAGCAAGGAGAGCAGTACAGAGGGGGAGGCATCCGCAGCACTGCAACAGGCTGGAAGAGGCACTGGGGTGGCAAAAGGTAGAAGCCGTGCACCACCGAACAGGCCCGCAACTGTTCCATGGAGCACACCCTTGCATAAATCTCCCTTGCCAAGGGGTAGGTGCTCGGCAGTATGGAGCTTTTTTGAGAAAAGTGTGGACGACCAAAGAATAGTAGTTTGCAACCTGTGCCACACAAAAATGAGCCGGGGCGTGAACACTAGCAACCTCACCACCACCAGCATGATCCACCACATGGCATCAAAGCACCCTAATAGGTGGGCTGAATGCCTGGGTCCACAATCTGTGTCTGCGGGTCACACCATTGCCTCCTCTTCCCCTGTGTTACGTGCTGGACAATCCCCTGTCCAAGACGCAGGCCCAGATGCCTCCCGCCCTGCACCTTGACCTTTGCAAGCACCATCAGCGACCACATCCAGTTTCCTGTTCCAGCGCAGCGTCCAAATGTCATTACCCCAGGCATTTGGCCCACCCACAGGCCATAGCACTAAATGCGCAGCTTTCCAAATTACTGGCCCTGGATATGTTGCCATTTAGGCTTGTGGACACTGAGGCCTTCCGCAGCCTCATGTCGGTGGCCGTCCCTCATTATGCAGTCCCCAGCCGCCACTATTTTTCAAGGTGTGCCATGCCAGCCTTACACCAACATGTGTCCCTTAACATCACACGTGCCCAGACCAACGCAGTTACTGGGAAGGTCCACTTAACCACGGACACATGGACAAGTGCTTTCGGCCAGGGACGCTATATTTCCCTGACGGCACACTAGGTGAATGTTGTGGAGGTCAGGAGCGACTCGTACCCTGGGATGGCACAGGTGCTACCGTCACCAAGGATTGTGGGCCCCAATTCCATCAGGGTTTTTGCTACCACCTACGTTAGTGGCTCCAACCCCCACTTCTCCTCCGCCTCCACCACTTCCACCTCCGAACTATCCACGTGCAGCACCAGTCAGTCATCAGCTGCAATAGGCCGTTCTGAAGGTGATCTGCCTAGATGACAAACAGCACACAGCAGCAGAGCTGTGGCAGGGAATAAGAGACCAGACTGAGCTGTGGCTCTCACCCCTTAACCTAAAACCAGGCATGGTTATGTCTGATAATGGCTGTAACTTGGTGGCGGCTTTGGAGCTGGACAACCTTATACACATGCCCACGCCCTAAACTTAGTGGTTCAGCGGTTTCTATAAACCTACCCCAATTTGCCTGAGCTACTGGTGAAGGTGTGCCGTGTGTGTGCACATTTCCGCAAGTCACCAACAGCTTCAGCCGGTCCGTCAACGCTACAGCAGCGCTTCAAATTGCCAGCTCACCGGCTGTTGTGCGATGTGAGCATGCGCTAGAACTCCACGTTCCACATGTTAGCCAGGCTTTGTGAGCAGCAGAGGGTACTTGTCAAATACCAGCTGCAACATGGTCGTCGCCTTTCCACTCAGCTTCCGCTATTCACAAGTGAGGAGTCGGCATGGATGTCTGACCTCTGTTACGCAACTTTGAGGAATCAACACAGATGGTGAGCGGCAATAACGCTATTTTCAGCGTCACCATCCCACTTCTGTGTCTTCTCAAACACTCGCTGCTCACAATTTAGGACGACGCTGTGCATGTGAAAGAGGTGGAAATGAGGGAAGACATTACACAGGTTGATAGCCAGACCACCCTCAGTTCATCTTCTCAAGGAGGAGCAGGAGACGGTTGCCTCAGCTACAGAGGGTAGTACCCATGGAAGTTTAATTCCATCTGTTCTGCGTGGGTGGGCAGAAAATGAGGAAGAGGATGAGGAGATTAAGAGTGAGCCTCCTGATGACGACAGCAAAGTCTCGCCTGTTGGTACTCTGGCACACATGGCTGACTTCATGTTAGGCTGCCTTCCCCGCACCCACACGTTATACGCATTTTAAACAACACGGATTACTGGGTGTTCCCCCTTCTCGACCTCTGCAACAAAGAGAACTTCTCATCTCTCATTCCCACCAGAGGAGGTGGAGAGGACGAGCAAAATAGTGCAATACCAGAAGATCCTTGTTGGAAAATTGCTCCAAAATTTTCCATCTGACAACGCTGGTGGCAGAGTCCGTCCTTCTTTGGCCAAACGAGGAGACAAAGGGAACACACAGCAGTTCCAACAGAGGCAGGGCAACACTCTCCAAAGCCTGGGACAGTTTTATGACACCCCGATGTGCGGCCTACTGCTAAAAGGAGAGAGAAATTTTGGAAGATGGTGAAGGAGTACATAGCAGACCGTGTTAGCGTCCTCAATGATCCCTCAGTGTCTTACAACTACTGGGTGTCCAATCTGGACACGTGGCACGAACTGGAGCTCTTTGCTTTGGAGGTGCTGGCCTGCCCTGCCGCCAGCGTTTTGTCTGAGTGTGTATTTAGTGCTTCTGGGGGCATTATAACAGATAAGCGTATCCGCCTGTCAACTGAAAATGCTGACCGGTTGACTGATATAAAAATAAACTAGGCCTGGATTGACCATGACTTCTCGACTCCATGAGAGGAATGCTGATGAACATAAAGACACTTTACATGTGTTGTTATTAATGTAGTTAATAGACTGTATTCCCATGCACTCCTTCCACCACAAACAAGGGTATATGATTGAATCTTCCTTTTCTCCTCCTCCTCCTCCTCTTCCGTCATATCAACATGCATTGCTTATTTGTCACATATAATGCCCTCGCATATATGGCCTTCGAATATAATTTTTTACAGGGTTTGCTCACCAGCAGGCCCGCAACTCACATACAAAACACATACAAAAAATAATAAAAAGGTTAAGCAGCAATGCAGGTAGGTGCTGCGACAAGAAGCTTATCTGCTGACTAGCAAGGTATAAGATCCCAACATCAAATCTTGCTCAATACAAGGAGACCTCAAAAGAGCAATAACAAAGTACACCAATAATCTCCAGGGGGCTACCCCATATGCCCATATGCCTTATATACAAACATCCACATAGGGTCCCAATAAGGAGAACCATCTGTGGATGTATAAACCACAGGCAGATAAGAGGGAAAGAGACAGAAAAAACCTGGGAAATGGTACAATAAGGGGATCAAACCTTTAGTCAGCTGTGAGCGCACCCCGACGCACGTTTCGCTCCACTTCTTCAAGGGGCGTATCTAATTTAAGCACTCTGCCACACTATATACCCAGGTACTAATTTACACCAGCAGGCCCTCACATATAATTTTTTACAGGGTCAGCTCACCTGCAGGCCCGCAACTCAATCTGAATGAGGCCCTCCTTTATGTGATATACAGGTTGTATTGGAGTGCCTCTTCCATTTTTGGCTGCACTTGCACTTTATATAAAAGTAAATATACAGGAAAGAATGTTGTCAATCAATTTTTCCTATAAAATCGATTTTTTACTTTGGTTTTGTGTGTAAAACCTTAATTAGTTGTGGGCCGCTCACCATCTGTGTTGATTCATCAAAGTTGTGTAAAACCTCACAGAGGTTGCTGTGGGGTCATTTCTAGCTACGCCACTGATGCAGCCCACAAAAGCAAGTTGGGTTTATTGATTCCAAAACCTTAATTAAATTGTGGGCCTGGTGATCAGTTTGAGCTCTTTTAAGCAGCAGCAGCAGCAGCATGGTGATAAAAATGAGTGGCAAGGTGACATGGTGTGGAGATGGCAGCATGAGGAGGCCACATAGTGGCACAATGACAGAGTCTGAATAAAAGACTGAGGCCACAGATTGTTTAGAAAAATGCAGATGGAAACAAATCTGTAGAGCTGAATGACGGTCACCTGCAGATTAATGCAGCCATCAAAATCAAGTTGTGTTAGTCGGTTCCACCTCAGCTCACCAGCAGGCCGGCAACTCAAATCTTTTAAAGGGTCAGCTCACCTTCTGATGATGACAGCGAAGTCTTGCCTCTTGGTACTCTGGCACACATGGCTGACTTCATGTAAGGCTACTTTCACACTAGCGTTCGAGTGTCCGCTCGTGCGCTCCATTTGAAGGGGCTCACAAGCGGCCCTGAACGCAGCCGTCCGGCCCTAATGCATTCTCAGTGGACGCGGATCCGCTGAGAATGCATCCGTCTGCCAGCGTTCAGCCTCCGCTCCGCTCAGTGAGCGGACACCTGAACGCTGCTTGCAGCGTTCGGGTGTCCGCCTGGCTGTGCGGAGGCAAGCGGATCCGTCCAGACTTATAATGTAAGTCAATGGGGACGGATCCGTTTGAAGTTGACACAATATGGCTCAATCTTCAAACGGATCCGCCCCCATTGACTTTCAATGTAAAGTCTGAACGGATCCGCTCAGGCTACTTTCAGACTTAGAAATTTTTCTAAGTTATAATGCAGACGGATCCATTCTGAACGGATGCAAATGTCTGCATTATAGGAGCGGATTCGTCTGATGAAACATCAGACGGACCTGCTCCGAACGCTAGTGTGAAAGTAGCCTAAGGCTGCCTTTCCCATGACCCGCGTGTTATACGGATTTTAGACAACACGGATTACTGGTTGTTGACCCTTTTCGACCCACGCTACAAAGAGAACTTCTTATCTCTCATACCTCTGGTGGTGCTATACCAGAAGGTAGCTGTAGCTGTTTATCAGGCTCCCTCTCAGAAATCGAACAATGATTCCCCGTTGCTGGTGGTCACCATGTTAGGCGCATAAAATAACATCGATAGTTGATAGAGAAGATATCCAAATGGATGGTGGACGTCACAGGGACGTGCGATCGAGCAGAAGTTTTCTAAAGTCAACAAAGCGGCAGCACGGCCTCTCCTGTATAACGTTTCCTCATCCAAAATACCCCAGTGACTTTCCCTGTAATTTTTTATTACTCATTCCAATAACAGGGCATCTTTAGAGTACTGTATTGTTATTTATCGTCACTACCTCCACGAGTCGGGAGTGTGTGATTTGCGCACCACCCGCTTGCCCTCCTTGGATGTGGTAGCCGTTTCTCAGGCTCCCTCTCCGGAATCAAACATTGATTCCCCATTACCCTCAGTTTACAATGATTTTGAGCCGACAATTACATCAAAAGTTTATAGGCCAGACATCCGATTGGATTGTCGCCGTCACGGGGACGTGCCATCGGCCCCAGGTTAACTAGTGTCAGGAGTAACTATATGATGCAATCTGTTTGCGAACTTGGTTAAAATAACTTTTTAATGCCTGAATAGATCGCCTAAAATATAAATTTATTCTGGTAAGGTTAAAATGTTGTGGCAACCCGCGAATAATACAAATCAGGTGCAATGAAACAGTGGACTGTTTGTAAAATATTCAGCCACTGATTTCACTCGTACCAATAATATTTCTGTGTGCAGTACTGGAATTTACCAGGATAACTGCTCTCAGAATAGATACACTTAATATTTGTGATGTGTATCAAGGGTTAATAGGTCAGTCAGAGCTAATGACAGGACTCACAGAGGGAGGGGGTGATTGCTTCGATATGCGTTTGTAGCTTGCAAACCTGCCCCACACAGCTGTCACACTCTGGGACCTAGTACAAGGCTCTTATGTGCATAGTCCCTGCCTAATGTAGCGTCCACTCGATGCGTTTCTTATGCTGACCAGTCGGGGCAGTCTTTCATCAGGAGCAGAGTGACTTCGCTCCCATGGCGTCTCGCCTATGTATTTTAGCGTGACTGCATCTGGGAGAAACAGGGGATAGCGCTGCACGCTGGAGGAGCCACTCGTGCAGCTGAGTAACAGCACAGCCTCCGGCTCTATGACGGCTGTGATCGCGGCCGCCATGAGCGCTCATTACATAGATGGGGCCACTCCCACTGGGCGGAGCTACAGACGGCAGCGATTGGACGAGGCAGAAGACACCTCCCCTCATGCCATCCTTCATTTCATGCATAACGCTGAGCGCTCATTACATAGATGGGGGCCACTCCCACTGGGCGGAGCTACAGACGGCAGCGATTGGACGAGGCAGAAGACACCTCCCCTCATGCCATCCTTCATTTCATGCATAACGCTGAGCGCTCATTACATAGATGGGGCCACTCCCACTGGGCGGAGCTACAGACGGCAGCGATTGGACGAGGCAGAATCCACCTCCCCTCATGCCATCCTTCATTTCATGCATAACGCTGACGTGGGTACTAGTTGATTGGCTATATTAGCTTCTTGTAAGTACAAATCCTGTCTGTGGATTTAGGGTTACAGCAAGGGAAGGGATTAAAACAGAGTATAGTCGGTTTCCCTGCAGGGAACCGATGACTGATAATGCTATATATCAGTGATGGTGAACCTTTTAGAGACCGAGTGCCCAAACTGCAACCAAATACCCACTTATTTATCGCAAAGTGCCAACACGGCAATTTAACCTGAATACCAATATAGTATATCTTCCATGTACTTTATCATTTAGCTATAATAGCTTAATAGCCTACATTCAGTGCGCTGCCTGTGCTGTTCATAGTGCGTCCTGTGCTGATGAATGGCAGGAAAAGTCTAAAGCATATTGGTACGCCATAGACTTTTTCCAAGGCGCGGGTGCCCACAGAGAGGGCTCTGAGTGCCGCCTCTGGCACCCGTGCCATAGGTTCGCCATCACTGCTATATATGATGGTATATTTACTACATCCAGCACTTAGATGTTGTGCAATGACATAGGCTGACGGCGTTTGAGCCTATATGCATCACATATCAAGGCAATAGATGGCATGACATATATATCCATATGTCTGCTAAGATAAAGCTAGTATATGAAATAAAGTCATTTAATCCACTTGGTTTGAGTGTCTGTAATGTGAAGGTCCACTGTGCTTCTTTACGCAGCATTAGATTGTCCACATCACCTCCTCTGGGGGAAGCCTTAACATGTTCAATGCCTTGAAATGTGATGCACTTGTTAATACCCGAATGATATTCCGTAACATGTTGCGCAATAGGTGTATCATCCTGTTTACTGATGTTGGACAGGTGCTCCCCTATGCGCCTCCGAAACTCTCTTTTGGTTTTGCCTACATATTGCTTAAGGCAAATACATGTAGCAACATACACGACACCAACTGTCCTACAGTTTATGAAGGACCTGATGTTATATGTGCGTCCTGTAGCTGTACATCTGACCACATTTCCTTTCTTAATTGCTTTGCACGCTATACAATTACCGCACTTAAAGGTGGCCATAGGTTTGTTGCTTAGCCATGTCACATCCATAGGGGGATTGTATAAGCTGTGCACCAACTTGTCTCTCAAATTACTTCCCCTTCTGTATGTTACCAGGGGATAATCTCCCACCAGGTGACCTACTATTGGGTCTGATTTTAATAGTCCCAACGTTCATTTAGTATGTCACGAATCTCCCTATTTGCTATATCATAGGTCCCTATGATCCGGATAGGGCCGTCATTAGACTCATTTTTTTAGGGAGCAATAGATCATCTCTGTTACTCACTGATGCGTGTGCGTACGCCTCAGTGAGACATGACTTTGGATACCCTCTTTCGGAAAATCTTTTGTTGCAAGTCATTGGCAGCCCTTTTAAAGTCTACCCACTCAGAACAATTGCGCCTGGCTCGTAAATATTGGCCTTTGGGTATGCCATGTTTGAGCCTCTTTGGATGAGCGCTTTCCCATCTGAGTAGGTTGTTGGTGGCCGTGGGTTTGCGGTACATGTTCGTAACAATCTTTCTGGATTTGCCAATAGTGATTGACAAATCTAGGAATGTCAGATGGGTGTCATCAATTTCACTGGTGAAGAACAGACCAATATCATTGTTGTTTAACTGTGATACAAATTCATGGAAGGCCGTACGTGTGCCATTCCATAAAATAAAGACGTTGTCTATGAATCTTAACCAAAGAGTCACAGACGACGTCCATTGGTCCATTTTGTCACTGAAGAAAAATTTTCGTTCCCACCAGCCCAGGTAGAGATTGGCAAAAGTCGGGGCACAAGGACTGCCCATTGCCACTCCCCTGAGCTGGTGATAAAATTTCCGGTTGAAGAGGAACACATTGTTCGTTCTGGCACACGTATGGCCTTCCATGAATTTGTATCACAGTTAAACAACAATGATATTGGTCTGTTCTTCACCAGTGAAATTGATGACACCCATCTGACATTCCTAGATTTGTCAATCACTATTGACAAATCCAGAAAGATTGTTACGAACATGTACCGCAAACCCACGGCCACCAACAACCTACTCATATGGGAAAGCGCTCATCCAGAGAGGCTCAAACATGGCATACCCAAAGGCCAATATTTACGAGCCAGGCGCAATTGTTCTGAGTGGGTAGACTTTAAAAGGGCTGCCAATGACCTGCAAAAATTATTTTCCGAAAGAGGATATCCAAAGTCATGTCTCACTGAGGCACACGCACACGCATCAGTGAGTAACAGAGATGATCTATTGCTCCCTAAAAAAGTGAGTCTAATGACGGCACTATCCGGATCATAGGGACCTATGATATAGCAAATAGGGAGATTCGTGACATACTAAATGAACATTGGGACTATTAAAATCAGACCCAATAGTAGGTCACCTGGTGGGAGATTATCCCCTGGTAACATACAGAAGGGGAAGTAATTTGAGAGACAAGTTGGTGCACAGCTTATACAATCCCCCTATGGATGTGACATGGCTAAGCAACAAACCTATGGCCACCTTTAAGTGCGGTAATTGTATAGCGTGCAAAGCAATTAAGAAAGGAAATGTGGTCAGATGTACAGCTACAGGACGCACATATAACATCAGGTCCTTCATAAACTGTAGGACAGTTGGTGTCGTGTATGTTGCTACATGTATTTGCCTTAAGCAATATGTAGGCAAAACCAAAAGAGAGTTTCGGAGGCGCATAGGGGAGCACCTGTCCAACATCAGTAAACAGGATGATACACCTATTGCGCAACATGTTACGGAATATCATTCGGGTATTAACAAGTGCATCACATTTCAAGGCATTGAACATGTTAAGGCTTCCCCCAGAGGAGGTGATGTGGACAATCTAATGATGCGTAAAGAAGCACAGTGGACCTTCACATTACAGACACTCAAACCAAGTGGATTAACCCCTTAGGGACACAGCCTTATTTCACCTTAAGGACTTGGCCATTTTTTGCAAATCTGACAAGTGTCACTTTAAGTGCTGATAACTTTAAAACGCTTTGACTTATCCAGGCCATTCTGAGATTGTTTTTTCGTCACATATTGTACTTCATGACACTGGTAAAATGAAGTCCAAAAAATTATTTTTTTTGCATAAAAAAATACCTAATTTACCCAAAATTTGGAAAAATTTGCAAATTTCAAAGATTCAGTTTCTCTACTTCTGTAATACATAGTAATACCCCCAAAAATTGTGATGACTTTACATTCCCCATATGTCTACTTCATGTTTGAATTATTTTGGGAATGATATTTTATTTTTGGGGGATGTTACAAGGTTTAGAAGTTTAGAAGCAAATCTTGAAATTTTTCAGAAATTTACAAAAACCAAATTTTTAGGGACCACTACAGGTCTGAAGTCACTTTGCGAGGCTTACATAATAGGCCTAATTTTCCATTTTAACCCATTTTTTCCACTAACAAAGCAAGGGTTAACAGCCAAACAAGACTGTATGTTTATTGACCTGACTCTGCCGTTTACAGAAACACCCAATATGTGGCCGTACACTACTGTACTGTCACACAGTGGGGCGTAGAGGGAAAGGTGCGCCGTTTGGTTTTTGGAGGGCTGATTTTTATGGACCGGTTTATTTACACCGTGTCCTGTTTCAACCCCCCTGATGCACCCCTGGAGTAGAAACTCCCTAAAAGTGACCCCATTTTGGAAACTACGGGATAAGGTAGCATTTTTTTTGGGACTATTTTTAGGGTACATATGATTTTTGGTTGCTCTATATTACATTTTTGTGAGGCAAGGTTACCAAAAATTGAAATTCTGAAACTTCATCTCCATTTGCCATTAACTGTTGAGGAACACCTAAAGGGTTAATAAAGTTTGTATAATCAGTTTTGAATACCTTGAGGGGTGTAGTTTCTTAGATGGGGTCACTTTTAGGGAGTTTTTACTCTAGGTGGGCATCAGGGGGGCTTCAAAAGGGACATGGTGTCAATAAAAAAGGCCATCAAAATCGGCCTTCCAGAAACCATGTCGGTCCTTTCCTTTTGCGGCCTCCCTTTTACAGATACAGCAGTTTACGACCATAAATGTGGCATTTCTGTAAACTGCAGTATCAGGGTAATAAATATTAACTTTTGTTTGGTTGTTAACCCTTGTTTTGTTACCGGAAAAAACGGATTGAAATGGAAAAGTGCCAAAAATAGCGGTTTTGGCACAGTTTTCTTTTTTTTTTTGACCGTGTTAATCTGAGGGGTTAGGTTATGGGATATTTTTATAGAGGACGCAGCGATACCTAATAAGTCTACTTTTTTTTTACAATTATTTAGGTTTTTGACTATATTATCCTTTTTGATACAAAAAAAAATTTTGTATCTCTAAAGTCTAAGTGTCATTTTTTTTTTTTTTATCCGATTATCTTATGTGGGGACTCATTTTTTGCGGGATGAGCGGACGGTTTTATTGGCACTATTTTGGGGGCTATATGACTTTTTGATCGCTTGCTATTAAAATTTTTGTTATGTAAGGTGACAAAAAAATTCTTTTTTTGCACCTTTTTTTTTTTTTTTTTTGACCGTGTTAATCTGGGGGGTTGGGTCATGGGGTATTTTTATAGAGGAGATTCTTACGGACGCGGTGATACCTATTAAGTCTACTTTTTTTACATTTATTTAGGTTTTAGACTATATTATCCTTTTTGATACAAAAAAAAAAGTTTGTATCTCTAAAGTCTAAGAGTCATTTTTTATTTTTTTTTATCCGATTATCTTATGTGGGGGCTCATTTTTTGCGGGATGAGCGGACGGTTTTATTGGCACTATTTTGGGGGCTATATGGCTTTTTGATTGCTTGCTATTAAACTTTTTATTATGTAAGGTGACAAAAAAAAATCGTTTCTTTGCACCTTTTTTTTTTTTTTTCTGGACCGTGTTAATCTGGGGGGTTAGGTCATGGGGTATTTTTATAGAGGAGACTATTACCGACGCGGCGATACCTAATATGTCTACTTTTAATGAATTATTTTAGTTTTTTTGGGTGTCTCAAGTCTGAGAACCAGTTTTTTTATCCGATGTCAGTGCTAAATTGGGATATAAATTTTGTACTCCATGGAAGTGTGATACTCCCTGAAGCAACCAATAACGCAGAGGCCCGGATGATCGGGGCACGTGTCACATTGAGTTGTGGTGTCCTTCCGTATCCCCCTCCTGTGACACACTCTGCATCTTTTTTGGGTTCGTCCCTTCTTTCCAGTATGGGGGACCACACCTGGAAAGTGTTGGCCAGGGATGATCCGGGCGCCTACAGTTCCCGAGGTACTCCGGCCTGCTCTTTCCCGGTCCGAAAAGATCAGGGCCTTGAGGACTGCCTCATAGAACTGAAGGAATGTCCCTGTGTTGCCAGCGCTCCGGGACAGCACAAAAGAGTTGTACAAGGCAACCTGTACCAAGTAGACCACAACTTTTTTGTACCATGCCCGGGTTTTGCGCATGGCGTTATATGTCTTGAGGACTTGATCAGAGAGATCAACTCCTCCCATATACCGATGTAGTCGACGATACAATCGGGCTTGAGGACCGTTGCTGCAGTACCTCGCACAGGGACAGGGGTGATGCCGTTACCATGAATTGTGGACAGCATAAGGACATCCCTCTTGTCCTTATACCTGACCAGCAACAGGTTTCCAGTGGTAAGGGCACAGGTCTCACCCCTGGGGATAGGTACCTGGAGGGGGCAGCAGGGAGGCCACGTTGATTTTTCCGCACGGTCCCACAAGCGGACGTGGATCTTGCGGCAAGGGACTGGAACAAGGGGATACTGGTATAAAAGTTATCCACGTACAGGTGGTAACCCTTATCCAGCAGTGGGTGCATAAGGTCCCACACAAGTTTCCCGGTAACACCCAGAGTGAGGGGACATTCTGGGGGTTGAATCCGGGAATCTCGCCCCTCGTACACATGAAAAGTATACCCTGAAGTACTCTCACAAATTTTGTATAGCTTCACGCCATAGCTCGCCCGCTTGGAGGGCACATACTGGCGGAAAATGAGTCTCCCCTTGAACGCAATGAGAGACTCATCAACCGCGACCTCCCTTCCAGGTACATAGGCCTCCATGAATTTGGCCCCAAAGTGATCGATAACCGTCCGTATCTTATACAGACGGTCATGGGCAGGATCACCTCGGGGGGGACATGCTGCATTATCGGAATAATGTAGACATTTCCGGATGGCCTCAAACCGGGAGCATGTCATGGCCGTACTGTAAAGTGTGGTCTGGTATAGGACGCCCCCACTCCAGTACAGCCTGACACTGGGTTTCTTGACCAGGCCCATATGCAGCACGAGGCCCCAAAATGTCCTCATTTCGGCTGCACTGACCGGCGTCCAGCCACCAGGCCTGGCCAAAAAGGAGCCCGGGTGTTGAGCAATGAACTGTTGGGCGTACAGATGCTCCACCATCAGATTTACCAGTGGGTCACTGAAAAAATGACAAAAAAAGTCATATTCAGTGTAGCCCACTGTGGAAATCTGGATTCCTGATTGGCCTACAAAATCAGGAATCACGGGCTCGTATCGCTCTGGGCTACACCAGACTAGTTCAGGGTGCTCCGGTGGATTTAACTGGTGGGCCGGGAAACCAGTACGAGCCCCAGAGCTGCTCGTACTAGTGTGGGCCACAGGGTCCCTAACATGGTGGTCCCCTTGCTCCGCCTGGTGGCGTCTCTGCCGCCTTGGGGGCTCATCATCATCGCTAGATGATGAGGAGGACGCGGATGACAACAGGAATGTGGGGTCATCCTCATCCTCACTGGGACTTTCGGAGTCGGAGGCAAGCTAGGCGTATGCCTCCTCGGCCGAGAACATCCGGCGGGCCATAGGGGAGTGTGTGTCTGCGTGTGTATGTGCGTGTGTGTAAAACTTTATTTGGTGTGCGGGCGTGTGGGGGCACGGGTGTTCACGAACTCACCCTAAAACTAACAGAAAAAAAACGAACTAAAAAAAGGGCAAAAAATGTGAAAAAAAAAATTCTAAACCGCTGATCAACCGTCCGAAATTGATCAGCGGTGGGGTGTGCAATTCGCTAACAGTGGCCGGACGCTAAGAGTGCCGGCCACAGTCAGCGTACACAAAAAATAAATAAAAATATCCTGCACCCCAAAAAAGTGTGGGGGGGGGACGGGGGGGGGCAAGCGGCGGCACCCCTGGGGGGTCTAGGGTCACACAGCTGTGCTGTGGACCCCAGAAACCCTAACTTAGGGTGATGCAATCAAAACTAATCCAACTAACTTTCCCTTTTTTTTCCCTGCCTAACCCAAACTTTCCCTATGCTTTCCCTATGTACCTGAAGTTCAGATGGGGGGTGCTGGGGCACAGATCAGGTCCTGGGGGGCACAGATCGGGTGATGCTGGCAGCAATGGACGACATGTGCAGGCAGCTCCTCTCTCCTCCGGCTCCGGAACACAAAAGGAGGAGGAGAGGAGCGCCTGCATCATTTGAATCTGCCGCCGGCCCGCCCACAGACCAATCAGAGGCGATCCTGAGAGGTGATGTCACCATCACCACTCAGGATCGCTGGATGGTGATTGGTGGGGTGAAATCACACCACCATCACCATCCTGTTCCGGGTTATCGGGTCTTCAGAGACCCGAATAACCCGGAAACGCAGAAAACCGCAGGTCTGAAATGACCTGCGGTTTTCTGCGATCGCCGACATGGGGGGGTCACAGGACCCCCTGGCGCATTTAGCCTAGGTGCCTGCTCAATGATTTGAGCAGGCACCAGGTTCCGATCACCGCCCGCCGCGCGGCGGTGATCGGAACCATACATGACGTACCGGTACGTCATGCGTCCTTAAGAGGTTAAATGACTGTATTTCATATACTAGCTTTATCTCAGCAGACATATGGATATATATGTCATGCCATCTATTGCCTTGATATGTGATGCATATAGGCTCAAACGCCGTCAGCCTATGTCATTGCACAACATCTAAGTGCTGGATGTAGTAAACATACCATCATATATAGCATTATCAGTCATCGGTTCCCTGCAGGGAAACCGACTATACTCTCTTTTAATCCCTTCCCTTGCTGTAACCCTAAATCCACAGACAGGATTTGTACTTACAAGAAGCTAATATAGCCAATCAACTAGTAGCCACGTCAGTGTTATGCATGAAATGAAGGATGGCATGAGGGGAGGTGTATTCTGCCTCGTCCAATCGCTGCCGTCTGTAGCTCCGCCCAGTGGGAGTGGCCCCATCTATGTAATGAGCGCTCATGGCGGCCGCGATCACAGCCGTCATAGAGCCGGAGGCTGTGCTATTACTCAGCTGCACGAGTGGCTCCTCCAGCGTGCAGCGCTATCCCCTGTTTCTCCCAGATGCAGTCACGCTAAAATACACAGGCGAGACGCCATGGGAGCTAAGTCACTCTGCTCCTGATGAAAGACTGCCCCTACTGGTCAGCATAAGAAACGCATCGAGTGGACGCTACATTAGGCAGGGACTATGCACATAAGAGCCTTGTACTAGGTCCCAGAGTGTGACAGCTGTGTGGGGCAGGTTTGCAAGCTACAAACGCATATCGAAGCAATCACCCCCTCCCTCTGTGAGTGCTGTCATTAGCTCTGACTGACCTGTTAACCCTTGATACACATCACAAATATTAAGTGTATCTATTCTGAGAGCAGTTCTCCTGGTAAATTCCAGTACTGCACACAGAAATATTATTGGTACGAGTGAAATCAGTGGCTGAATATTTTACAAACAGTCCACTGTTTCATTGCACCTTAGCCTGATTTGTATTATTGGCGGGTTGCCACAACATTTTAACTAGAGTCACCAAAGTGGCAGCAGGCCACCGCCTATAATGTTTTTGAGGGTCACCAGCAGGCCATCAATCATAATTTTTAAAGGGTGTGTATGATGCCCTCCTTTATATGTAACAAAGGGTGTATCGGATTGCCTCTTCCTTGCAATTTTTGGCAGCACTTGCACTTTATATACAAGTAAATATTCAGGAAAGATTGTTTTCTATAAATTTTTCCTCTAAAATCAATATTTTTTCCTTGATTTTGTGCGTATTATTGTCAGTCTGTAAAAGTGGTGTACTATTTGGACAACATAGTTCCCAGCAGCGACCATCGAGTCCATGATGCATCCATACATCCTTTCGATGCTGTTACAGAACCATTTTGGTGGTGTTACCAACAATTTCTGACATTTTCTTATGAACCAGGCACCCTCCCCTCTTCAGAGCAGGGGGTACCTGGTTTAATGCTCGGGTTCTCGGTCGAGCACCCGAATATCATGATGTGTTCGGCCCGAGCACTACGGTGCTCAATCAACACTAATAGAGGCCCAAGTAGTGTCGAAAGCTTGAAATTTTGTCATTCATCTTTTCAGTTAGCCATTAAAAGGTGGCAACCACTGAGGAATCGCATTCCTTTCTGCAATGCAAAGCACATGCAAAACAAAATAGAAGAAATCATTTGGTTAGGAAACTTTTTTCCTTTATACTTGAAACCACATTAGCTGTTACATTGTCATGCTTGTCTTTCCTTATATATTACCTACAGTATCACTTGTTTTGCAAAATAAAAGTATATATTGATGTAAATAATAATAATAATAAAAAACTTCTGCAATAATTCTACCTGTATTGTTTTCTGGCATCATAGCCAACTGCATTTGATTCCCAGATCTTTGTTGCAAGGACTCTCACTGTATTCAAGAACAGAAGGAAATTTAGCTGGAAAATATAATTTGAAAAACAATTACAATTATCAAAAGTAATAATAATCTTAATATTTGTTTGTTCAACAAAGAACTGTAGATGGTTTCCTTTCTTCCATGCAGTAGTCATGTTAAAGAGGACTTGTCCCCACAAAATGCAATGCAATCTGAAAGGACCATGTGATAAAGCAGGAGAAGGTGAGCAGATTGAGATATATTTTTGTGGGAAAAGATTCAAATAACACCTCCTCCCTGTACTAATACTATTCACAGGAGTTGGAAAAAGGCAAAGATATAAATGTATAAAATACAGTTTTACTGAATCTTTTCCCATACAAATATACTGTATATCAATCTGATCAGCTCCTGCTGCTCTAAGGACAAGATTAAGGAGATTGCATTTACTCAGTATTAGGGCTCATGCACACAAAAGTATATTCTTTCCGTGTCCGGACCGTATATGGAACGATTCATTTCAATGGGTCCGCAAAAAAACGGAAGTTACTGTGTGCATTCTGTTTCCATATGTCCATATTTCCATTCCGCATAAAAAAGAACATGTCCTATTATTGTCTGCCATACGGACAAGGATAGTAGTGTGCTATTACGGGCCAGCTGCTCCGTTCTGCAAAATACGGAATGCACACAGACGTCATCCGTATTTTTTGCTGATCCGTTTTTTGCGGACCACACAATACATATAGTCGTGTGGATGAGGCCTTACAAGAATACAATCAAAATACTAGAGTATTTTGTTATATAAGTAGCTTAGCTGTAAGAGGCCTGTCTGGTAATTGTACTTATTATTAGTAACCACAGTTGTACCTATGGAGCTGGAAAGCAATCCCCACCAATCTGGAAATATCTAGGAAAGAAATTTGTTTCTGAATATTCACCCTTAGGATATTACCACACAGTGCAGTCGTGGCGCATAAGCAATACGGCCACGCTGCAGTTGTGTTCCATGTAGCCACATGAGCCTCAGGGGGGGTAAAATAAACTAATAAAGACCATACTATTTAGTGAGTCTGTATTGTTAATGGACATTTAGCATTCAACCTTTTAGTTTTTAGCTGAAGATTTAGGCTTTATTCACATTAGTGTCATGGCTTTCATTCAAGCCATGGTATCCAGTATTTCAGATGGAAGAAATAACACTGCAAACTACAGTATGTGAACCTTGCAACTAAATATACTGAAAGCCTTGAGGGAAACCTAAAAACATTGCATGAATATTAGCATAATGCTGTGGATTATAAAAATGACAAAATATGTATTTGTACACTTTACACCTTAACCCATCCATGACTAGCAATGTACATGTCAGGTGTTTGAAGTTAGCACAGTCTCTGGGGAATAGTAGGCACGATAGCCACCGAGTTTCTGCTCTTTCACACATCAGAAACCAGGGGCTAATGTCGGTTATCGGCGTTAACGTCGATCACCCCTCAGATATTGTGGTAAGTTGTGACCATGGCATCTGAGGCAGCTTTCCACAGGAGCACTGCACTCCTAGGGCCTGGACAACTTCCCTGCATGGTGATTGGGGGAACCAATTGTTCCATTTGATATCCTCGGTCCCTCTAAAGGATCAAAGGCTAAAATAGCAGTAGTTCCTATGAAGGCCTGCAGGTGTAACTCTCTAGCCTGCAAAAGTAATTCTTTGCAGTCTATAGAAGATGCAATATAACGATCGCTTGTTAAAGTCTCTTAAGGGGAAATAAAATATGTGCTAAAAAAAAGTTTTAAAAAATATTAAAAAAATATATAAAAATTCTACTTGCCTCCTTTCCCCATAATAAAAAAAAAGGAAACAATAAGAAATATAATTTGCACAGCTGCATCCAAAAACACCCATACTATTAAAATATAACTATATTTCTTCCGTATGCAGAGAAACAAAATAATCAAGATGGCAGATTCACCACTCACTTTAGCACCCCTTTTCCCCTTTGGCCCAACCCCTTTTTAATAGGAAGAAGGGCATTGATCCAGGGACATGTTCCGTGGATCTACAGTTGCAAGAAAAAGTATGTGAACCCTTTGGAATGATATGGATTTCTGCACAAATTGGTCATAAAATGTGATCTGATCTTCATCTAAGTCACAACAATAGACAATCACAGTCGGCTTAAACTAATAACACACAAAGAATTAAATATTACAATGTTTCTATTGAACACACCATGTTAACATTCACAGTGCAGGTGGAAAAAGTATGTGAACCCTTGGATTTAATAACTGGTTGAACCTCCTTTGGCAGCAATAACTTCAACCAAACTTTTCCTGTAGTTGCAGATCAGACGTGCACAACGGTCAGGAGTAATTCTTGACCATTCCTATTTACAGAACTGTTTCAGTTCAGCAATATTCTTGGAATGTCTGGTGTGAATCGCTTTCTTGAGGTCATGCCACAGCATCTCAATCAGGTTGAGGTCAGGACTCTGACTGGGCCACTCCAGAAGGTGTATTTTCTTCCGTTAAGGCCATTCTGTTGTTGATTTAATTCTATGCTTTGGGTCGTTGTCCTGTTGCAACACCCATCTTCTGTTGAGCTTCAGCTTGTGGACAGATGGCCTTAAGTTCTCCTGCAAAATGTCTTGATAAACTTGGGAATTCATTTTTCCTTTGATGATAGCAATCCGTCCAGGCCCTGACGCAGCAAAGCAGCCCCAAACCATAATGCCCCCACCACCATACTTCACAGTTGGGATGAGGTTTTGATGTTGGTGTGCTGTGCCTCTTTTTCTCCACACATAGTGTTGTGTGTTTCTTCCAAACAACTCAACTTTGGTTTCATGTGTCCACAGAATATTTTGCCAGTACTGCTGTGGAACAGCCAGGTGCTCTTGTGCAAACTGTAAATGTGCAGCAATGGTTTTTTTGGACAACAGTGCCTTCCTCTGTGGTATCCTCCCATGAAATCCATTCTTGTTTAGTGTTTTACGTATCGTAGATTCTCTAACAGGGATGTTAGCATATGCCAGAGACTTTTGTAAGTCTTTAGCTGACACTCTAGGATTCTTCTTCACCTCATTGAGCAGTCTGCGCTGTGCTCTTGCAGTCATCTTTACAGGACGGACACTCCTAGGGAGAGTAGCAGCAGTGCTGAACTTTCTCCATTTATAGACAATTTGTCTTACCGTGAACTGATGAACAGCAAGGCTTTTGGAGATACTTTTATAACCCTTTACAGCTTTATGCAAGTCAACAATTCTTAATTGTAGGTCTTCTGAGAGCTCTTTTGTGCGAGGCATCATTCACATCAGACAATGCTTCTTGTGAAAAGCAAACCCAGAACTGGTGTGTGTTTTTTCTAAAGGCCAGGGCAGCTGTAACCAACACCTCCAATCTCATCTCATTGGTTGGACTCCAGTTGGCGGACACCTCACTCCAATTAGCTCTTGGAGATGTCATTAGTCTAGGGGTTCACATACTTTTTCCACCTGCACTGTGAATGTTTACATCGTGTGTTCAATAAAAACATGGTAACATTTAATTATTTTTGTGTTATTAGTTTAAGCAGACTGTGATTGTCTATTGTTGTGACTTAGATGAAGATCAGATCACATTTTATGACCAATTTGTGCAGAAATCCATATCATTCCAAAGGGTCCACATACTTTTTCTTGCAACTGTATTATAGCAGGATTACAGGATGGACTTTCATCTTTTTTCAACCTTAACAACTAACCTTAACAACTAACCTTAACAAAAAAGTCGTCAAAAAGTTATACACACCTATGGTATCAATAAAAACTAAAGATCACACTACAAAAAATGAGCCCTCAGTAAGCTCTGTAGACTTAACTATAAAAAAGTTATGAGGGTCAGAATATGGCCATGCAAAGAAAAAAAAAAAAAATTTCCAGTTATTTTTTATGTAATTTCACTAACCCAGAGAATGAAGGTAACATGTCAGTTTTAGGGCTCATGCACACAAACGCATTTTCTTTCCGTGTCCATTCCGTTTTTTTTTTTTGCAGACTGTATGCGGAACCATTTATTTCAATGGGTCAGCAATAAAAAGCTATATACTTTGCAATATTAAATCGTACCATTAGAAAGCACAACTTGTCCCACAACAAACAAGCCCTTATATGGCTATGTGAACCAAATAAATAAAGTTATCGCTCAGGGAGGCAGGAAGTGTAAAGCAAAAATGCAAAAACAGAAAATTGCCTGGGGTTGAATGGGTTAAAAGTGTTTGTGTAGACCCTTAACCAGATGCATGCTTGTTACAAGGTTAAGTGCAAAGATACAAAATGATTTCTTAATAATCGGTGCATGACATTCATTTGTATAGGCTTTTATGCAAAGTGCTTACATTCAGAATGTTAAAACAGTCAGTAATATCCATTAAAAACAAACTATTTCATCTCTGCCAAAGGCTGTTTTTAAAAGCTTTATTTTTTAAAGTGTGTGCATTAATGCACATCACGGCACAACAGGGTACATTTAATTAACCCATAGGAGGTACTAAGTCAATATAATCCGAAGAAGATAATTGCTGCTGAAGCTTAAAATCTAATTACATGAAACACTATTTACTGCATTAGATATGAAGCAAATGAATCACTAATTTCCTTATAAAATAAATAAATAAATAAGACAATAGACTTTATAAGTCCAGGCAGTCCACTGATAATGAAGAATGTGCAGCTGGAGGAGCAGAAGGCAGCTGTCAGTGACAGCCTGGCTCCCCATAGAGAAGAGGGAAATGGTTTGTTACTGTCCCTGCCTTCTCCATCATTGCATACACAGTGTTCAAATAGTGCTCTGTATACAGATCATGAAGGTGGCCATGATGTTTCCTGCTTCTTTCCCAGTGATGATGTGATCTCCAAGTGCTGAATAACTGCAGCAGCTACTGAACCTTGGCAGACCCAGAACAGCTCAGCAGTGCTTGTCAGCAGGCTGTATTTCTTCTGTATTTGGGGATAATATGTTAGCCCCAGTCACAGCCCTGGATCTTTTGCCTAGTGCCCAGGACATCATGAACACAGAGGCATATTCAACTGCATTTATGTTTTAAAGACAGTGATACAGTTGAATATTGTGGCCGGACATGGAAGGACACATCAGGGACGTAGGCTCCGCAATTATGTCATTGCGACACCTGCATTTGGGTGCAGGCAACACAGGCCAGAAGAGGCCTGTGGCCTGCCACTGCAGACAGCAATGAGGAGAGGCAGTGACGAGAGTATTTGAGTTTTTTTTTGTCACTATGGCTATTTATACTATGAAGAAAAGAATACCGGAGTGCCGTATGGTGTCTTAGGTCTCTGACTATGGCATGTTATAGAAAATATCATGTGTGGTTTCGGTAACTAAAGTAAATGCGAAAGTACAAACAACTATTTCAGCTCACCCTATGTGTCGAATTCCCAGCGCACGGATCCAATCAGGTTGGTCTTGTATTTGCAACAGTAAAAGTAAAGTAAATGTTCTATTGTTTTGGAATTCTTCCCAAATCTTCCAAAAAAAATTGAATTCTGACAAACCCAAATTCCTTGCGATTCATTTGAGGCGGGAGAGAGAGAAGAGTGAAAAGAAAGACCCTAAAATGCTTCTCTTGATTCAAGGGAAATATATATGCACTGTCTAGTGGGTACTCTTTCCCATTATGGAGAGTGCCTAGTATGCATGAGGAGTACTGTAGGGGAGCCAACGCTGCCCTTGGTTTCTGGGAAAAATATACACTGCTCAAAAAAATAAAGGGAACACTTAAACAACACAATGTAACTCCAAGTCAATCACACTTCTGTGAAATCAAACTGTCCACTTAAGAAGCAACACTGAGTGACAATCAATTTCACATGCTGTTGTGCAAATGGGATAGCCAACAGGTGGAAATTATAGGCAATTAGCAAGACACCCCCAATAAAGGAGTGGTTCTGCAGGTGGTGACCTGACCACTTCTCAGTTCCTATGCTTCCTGGCTGATGTTTTGGTCACTTTTAAATGCTGCCGGTGCTTTCACTCTAGTGGTAGCATGAGACAGAGTCTACAACCCACACAAGTGGCTCAGGTAGTGCAGCTTATACAGGATGGCACATCAATGCGAGCTGTGGCAAGAAGGTTTGCTGTGTCTGTCAGCGTAGTGTCCAGAGCATGGAGGCGCTACCAGGAGACAGGCCAGTACATCAGGAGACGTGGAGGAGGCCGTAGGAGGGCAACAACCCAGCAGCAGGACCGCTACCTCCGCCTTTGTGCAAGGAGGTACAGGAGGAGCACTGCCAGAGCCCTGCAAAATGAGCTCCAGCAGGCCACAAATGTGCATGTGTCTGCTCAAACGGTCAGAAACAGACTCCATGAGGGTGATATGAGGGCCCGACGTCCACAGGTGGGGGTTGTGCTTACAGCCTAACACCGTGCAGGACGTTTGGCATTTGCCAGAAAACACCAAGATTGGCAAATTCGCCACTGGCGCCCTGTGCTCTTCACAGATGAAAGCAGGTTCACACTGAGCACATGTGACAGAGTCTGGAGACGCCGTGGAGAACGTTCTGCTGCCTGCAACATCCTCCAGCATGACCAGTTTGGCATTGGGTCAGTAATGGTGTGGGGTGGCATTTCTTTGGAGGGCCGCACAGCCCTCCATGTGCTCGCCAGAGGTAGCCTGACTGCCATTAGGTACCGAGATGAGATCCTCAGACCCCTTGTGAGACCATATGCTGGTGCGGTTGGCCCTGGGTTCCTCCTAATGCAAGACAATGCTAGACCTCATGTGGCTGGAGTGTGTCAGCAGTTCCTGCAAGATGAAGGCATTGATGCTATGGACTGCCCCGCCCGTTCCCCAGACCTGAATCTAATTGAGCACATCTGGGACATCACGTCTCGCTCTATCCACCAACGTCACGTTGCACCACAGACTGTCCAGGAGTTGGCAGATGCTTTAGTCCAGGTCTGGGAGGAGATCCCTCAGGAGACCGTCCGCCACCTCATCAGGAGCATGCACAGGCATTGTAGGGAGGTCATACAGGCACGTGGAGGCCACACACACTACTGAGCCTTATTTTGACTTGTTTTAAGGACATTACATCAAAGTTGGATCAGCCTGTAGTGTGTTTTTCCACTTTAATTTTGAGGGTGACTCCAAATCCAGACCTCCAAGGGTTAAAAAATTTGATTTCCATATTATTTATTTTGTGTGATTTTGTTGTCAGCACATTCAACTATGTAAAGAACAAAGTATTTCAGAAGAATATTTAATTAATTCAGATCTAGGATGTGTTATTTTTGTGTTCCCTTTATTTTTTTGTGCAGTGTATATACATTAGCATTTCTGGAAAAGTGATTTCCATATCTTTGGTTTTCTGGGAAAGTAATTTTTAATTACCTTTCCTGACCCAAAAAAAATCTGAGCCTTTCTCATGTCACCAGACATGCTAATTTGCATATATTTTTTCCCAGAAACCAAGAGAGGCATCTCCATTATATAAATAGCAATCATCTAAAAGTCCCCCAAGGCACGCTTTATTGTCACTGTCATGGCAGTGACAATAAAGAGCAGTAGCAATGTACTGCCAGAACCTTCCAAAAAATACCAGGGCTAGATCTGCATCTATGTTCAACCTGGGAACTGGTGATGCTGCTGATACTATCCGCACAGGATAAAAACATGCCAAACCGAAGCCAAGCTCCACCGCTGCTTGCTCTGTGGGAGTTTCTCTCATCTCCGGCAGTTTTTCTCCACAGTGCCAGAAAATAAAAGCATTGCTGTGTGCAAGATTTGCAGTATTAAAATAAGCCATGGGCATTCAAATATGAAATAGATTCACCATTCATGTGGAAAAATATAAATATATAGTTAATACAGTTGAAAAAAGACATAAGTCCATCAAGTTCAACCAAGGGATAGGTGGGGACGCGAATACCAGAAGGAAATTAAACTAAGATTTCTACACATTTTCATAAGCATTAATGTTGCTTACTTTTAAAAATTCATCTAAACCCTTTAAAAACTGTCCACTGTTCCTGCTGTAACCACGTCCTGAGGAAGTCTAATCCACAAAATTAACAGTTCTTACAGTAAAGAAGCTTTGACGCTACTGGAGACTGAACTTTTTCTTCTCCAGTAGGAGGCAGTGCCCCCTTGTTTTTTGAGGGCATTTTATATGGTACAGTTTTTCACCGTATTTTTTGTATGGCCCATTTATATATTTGTATAGGTTAATCATGTCCCCCTTAGACGTCTCTTCTCAAGACTAAATAAATTCTATTATTTTAATATTTTTTTTAATAACTAAGACCCTCCATATCAGTTTAGTCGCTCTCCTCTGTAATTTTTCCAGCTGCAGAGCGTCTGTAACAGCGGATGCTGTTCACTGCTGTTCCCCTGCTTACCACCGCAGTCCCGGGGGCCGAGCTCGTTTGGCTCCATCCTTCCAAAGGCTGGTCCTTCCTCTAGTGTCTATCCCACTTGAAGAGCCTATGAAAATAGAGCGCCTTCGATTGTCTGACCAGGAACATTTACGCCACAAAGCAGAGAACCTGTGTCTCTATTGTGGAGGCAAGGCCCACTTTGTGCGTAATTGTCGACCGAAGCCGGGAAACCCCAATTTCTAGGATGAGTTGGAGAGGTGGTCCTAGACAAGGAGAAATCCTCTCCGAAACTTTCAGTTCCGGTGACTCTCTCTCACAAGGGAGTCACACTGTTTGTGCCTGCATTCTTGTACTCTGGGTCAGCCTGTAACTTAATTCAGCAAGCTCTGGTTCATCAGTACCAGCTTCCTACCATCCGTCTAGAAAGGCTTCTGTCAGTGGCTTCCGTAAATGGACTGCCACTCCCTGAATCTGTGCTCTCTGTTACTATGCCCCTTAAGTTGCAAATTGGGGTTCTGCATTCAGAGATCATCTTCTTCTATGTGCTGCCAGCCTCCGTGAATTGGGTTATTATTGGTCTTCCCTGGCTGCATCAGCACACTCGAGTTGTGGACTGGCACTCCGGACAGATTCTGCGTTGGGGATCATCCTGTCAGTCCGCCTTCTTATCAGAGGTTCGACCTGCTCACGCGCCTTCTGTACCTGTAGACCTGCCTGGACTTCCGCAGCAGTATGCCAGTTTTGAAGATGTCTTCAGTAAGAAAGAGGCCGACACCCTGCCTCTTCATCGTCCATATGATTGTCCGATTGACCTTCTGCCTGATGCCACTTCTTCTTGTGGTCGAGTCTACCCACTCTCGCTTCCCGAGACCCAAGCAAAGTCTGATTACATCAATGCGAATCTCGAGAGAGAGTTTATCCGGAAATCTACTTCACCAGCCGGTGCCGGGTTCTTCTTTGTGCAGAAAAAAGTTGGATCCTTACGGCCCTGTATTGACTGTCGAGGTTTGAATAAGATCATAATCAAGAATCAGTACCCTCTTCTGCTAATCTCTGAACTCTTTGACAGGATCCGGGAGCTAAGGTCTTCACTAAATTAAACCTGCACAGCGCATACAACCTTATCCGCATTCGAAAGGGTGATGAGTGGAAGACTGCTTTCAACACTCTTGATGGACACTATGAGTATCTCATCATGCCCTTCGGTTTGTGCAATGCTTCCGCGGTATTCCAGTTGGTAAATGATATCTTCCGGGACCTGCTCTATGTCTGCGTGATAGTGTACCTGGACGATATACTGATCTATTTTCCAAATTTGACCACTCACTGGAAGCATGTATGTTTAGTTTTACAGCGGTTGAGAGAAAATCGACTTTATGCCAAACTCAAGAAATGCATCTTTGAAAAATCTACTGTACTGTTTCTCGGATACATCATCTCGGATGCCGGGTTGCAGATAGATCCTGAAAAATTTTATGCAGTAATGGACTGGCCCCACCCACAGGGTCTTCGTGCTATACAGCGCTGCCTTGGATTTGAAAATTTCTATCGTTAGTTCATGCCGGATTTTTCATCTCTTACATCTTCAATCTCCCCTCTTAGTAAGAAAGGGGTAAATGCCAAAGAGTGAACCCCTGAGGCAGAGCCCGCCTTCGTCCAATTAAAGAGGTCCTTTGCTTCTGCACCTGTTCTGCTTCATCCCAATGTCTCCAGCCAATTATTTTTAAAAGTGGATGCCTCCTCCATAGGAGATGGTGCTGTTTTACTACAGAAAGATTCCAAGGGCAAGATGTTTACATGTGGATTCTCCTCCAAGCTTTTCTCCCCTGCTGAGAGGAATTAATGTTTAGGAGACAGAGAGCTTCTGGCCAAAAAACTTGCCTTGGAGGAGTGGCGTTATCTATTGGAGGGGGCCCAGCATCCAGTGATAATCTTCACCGATCACAAAAACCTTACATATCTGCAGACAGCCCAGCGTTTGAACCCTCGCCAAGCCAGGTGGGTTCTCTTCTTCTCCCGTTTTGATTTTGAGCTGCACTTTCGCCCGGTCGAGAACAACATCAAGGCGGATGCTCTGTCTCGGTCATTTGACTTCTCTGACCAGCAGGAGGAGCCCCAGTACATTGTAGATCCTGCTCACTTGATCACAGTGGCTCCTGTCCTGGTAAAATACATCTCTCCCGGGAAGACATTCATGCCATCTGCCAAGAGAAAATGTATTCTAGCTTGGGGGCACAACTCCAAACTGTCCGGTCACCCAGGGATCTGCAAGACCACAGAACTTTTGTCTCGCCACTACTGGTGGCCCACACTGTCTAAGGATGTGCGTGATTATGTGTCTGCCTGCAATGTCTGTACTCAGAATAAAATCTCCAGGACCAAACCACCCAGGCTGTTGTTACGTCTTCCTGTTCCTGATGCCCCATGGCAACACATTGCTATGGACTTTGTTACATATCTATCCTCTTCTGCCAGATGTACAGCTATTTGGGTGGTCATAGACTGCTTCTCCAAGATGGCGCACTTCGTTCCTTTGGCTGGACTGACCTCGGCTGCTGAACTTGCGAAACTGTTCGTGAAACACATATTCCGCTTGCATGGTTACGGTGACCCACATGAAGATGAATGCAGTCCAGAGAAGAAGAAAAGCACCTCCGTTCTCATCTGGAGATAAGGTATGGCTCTCCCCCAAAAACATTCGCTTAAGAGTTCCTAGTTTTAAGTTTACTCCTAGATTCCTTATACCCTTTGAAGTATTGAGGAGGGTCAACAAAGTGACACATAATTTACGTCTGCCTCTGTTTCGACACCCCGGGCATAAAACCGTTTAGGTGATCTTCCCCTTCCAGAGCTACAGGCACAGCTACTTACAGAACACCAAACACCCGAACGGCAAACAAAGAAATGCTCCAAACTCCCGAACGGAATACAGCATAGCACTCCAAACTCCCGAACGGAACCTCACGAATAGCTGCTAGCAGACGAATAGGAAACGCACCCAAGCGGCTTACACTCCTAGCAATCAGTCTCTAACCGCATACAGTGAATCCCCCCAAGAATGAGACGAGGCTCTGTGTTGAGGGTCAAGCAGTGGTCAGCCAGAGCTGTGGGTTTATTGTTCTTATATACACATTAGTACCACCCACAGACCACCCACAGGGTTTTGTAAAACAACCAGTAAACAAGTACAATACACTCAGACACTCCCACACAAAATCCCCCCCTCTGCCTGTGATACAATTACCTTACACAATGGGTTAATGTAATTATCACAGGCAGGAAAATACACAGTTTTATACAATATTCATAACTTTAAAAGTATGCATCACATTCACTTATATTTTCAGAATCAATCCATTCATGGGAACAACATATCCAAAAATGGCACGAATTAGACCAGGGGTTCAAAAGTTAGTAAAAGTCCTTTGTGACCAAAGGAAGCATGGCTTTTCTTCACAAAACCATTTTTTTCAGAGTAAGGCCTCTTTCACACTACCGTATGGCTATTTCAGTGTTTTGCGGTCCATTTTTTCACAGATCCGTTGTTCAGTTTTTTTTGTTTCCGTTGTGTTTCCGTTTCGGTTCCGTATTTCCTTTCCATTTTTCCGTATGGCCTATACAGTATACAGTAATTACATAGAACAAATTGGGCTGGGCATAACATTTTCAATAGATGGTTCCGCCAAAAACTGAACGGATACGGAAGACATACGGATGCATTTCCGTATGCATTCTGTTTTTTTTGTGGACCCATTGACTTTAATGGAGCCACGGAATGAGATTTGCGCCCAAATATGGGACATGTTCTACCTTTCTACCTTTCAACGGAACGGAAATACGGAAATGGAATGCATACAGAGTACATTCTGTTTTTTTTTTGTGGACCCATTGAAATGAATGGTTCTGTATACGGACCGTATATGGAATGCAAAAAACGGCTCGCAAAACGGAACCAAAAAACGGTAGTGTGAAAGAGGCCTTAGGCTGTGTGAGATAATTGGCTTAACTGGGTGTGGTAAGCCAACTAGGTACAGAAAATACCTATATTCACAACAACAGCAAAACTACACAAAAATACATAACTCCTATCAAACTGAACAGAATCCCCAGATGGCTTGGATCTGAGTGCTCAATATATCCGAACAGCGCTCAGATGCCACAAACACAGTAAAATCGCCATGGGGTTTAAGTTTAGCATGGGCTGATGAGAGGGCCCGTAATCCTGGGGCAAGAAGCTGGCAAACAGGCTTCTCGAGCACCCAGTGGCGAGGTTGGTTTCGCCACAGACTCTCTCTCTGCGTATTCCCAATGCCTTCCACATGTCCTTGCTAAAAACAGTAGTCCTTAATCGCTTCTCGACTGCTCCTTCTGGTCCAACTACGGTATCTGAAGATTCTAACAAGACATTTCAGGTCAAAGACATCCTGGACATCAAGAAGCATAGCAAAAAGACCTACTATCTGGTGGACTGGAAGGGCTTTGGTCCTGAGGAGAGGTCTTGGGAGCTGGAAGAGAACATTCATGCTCTGGACCTGATAAAAAGGTTTCTGTCTCGTTGTGGACTCAAGAAGAGGGGTCGTAAGGGGGAGTACTGTAACAGCGGCTGCTGTGCGCTGCTGTTCTCCTGCTTACCACTGCGGTCCCAGGGTCCGTGCTCAGCGGTGATCTGTGGCCATTGCTTCCCATTCACTGCTGCAGCCTTGGGCTCTGTCTGTGTAGGTGCTGTGGTTCTTAGGATCCACTCCACAGTTTCCTCTCAGCCCTGGTCACAGAATGCTTGCTGCTGGTTTCTTGCAGCACTTCCTTAAGGGCCGGCGTGCGTCACTTCCTGGGCTTTATGGGTTAGGTCATGTGACCTCTCTGACCAACCCTAGCCCTCCTGCACATATATAAGTTGCTCAGCACCCTTCCCAGATTGCCTCAGTGTCAAGGTCCTTGTGTTTTGCTAAAGATCCCAATACTCAAGTGTGCTCCTGACTTGTACTGCATTCCTGGATTCTGCTAACCATCTGATCCCTGCCTGCTTGCCTTGACTCTCTTGTTGCCGATCTAGATTGCCTAACCTGTACCTGTGCCGCCTGCCCTGACCTTTTCCCTGTCTGACTACACCTCTGCCCCATCCTTCGGTCCTGCACTGTTGTTTCTGGTAACGACTCCGCCTGCCTGACTATGCTTGTACTTCTGGTACCTTTTTTCATGTACCTCCTGGTCCACCTGGACCAGCTGCCTCGTGTGCCTACCCTCCTCAAGAGGTAGCGACCTGGTGTCTATCCCCACCATCAGCGGTACTGTGAAGAATTGAGAGGTTCACTTAGACAACGCTCTTAGGGGAGTTAGGACATGCGGCACAGTGGGTTCACACCTGCTGGTTCATGACAGCGTCCTTTTTATGGACTGGAGCCCAGAACTTAACTGCATATTCCAGATGAGGCCGCACCAACGCTTTGTAAAGTGGTAGTATTATATTCCTGCCCCGCGAGTCCATGCCTCGTTTAATGCATGACAATATCCTGGTGGCCTTAGAAGCTGCTGATTTACATTGTATGCTTTTATTCAATCTTTGATCTACAAAACCCAAATCCTTCTCTATAAGTGGTTACCCCAGTGTTGCATCCCCTAGGACATATGAAGCACAGAGATTATTACTACCAAGATGCATAACTTTACATTTATTCACATTGAACCTCATTTGCCAAGTTGATGCCCAATCACTCAGGGTGTTCAAGTCAGCTTGTAGTTTATGGACATCTTCCATAGACTGTACAGTACTACAGCTCAGTGTCATCTGCAAAAATAGAAATGGTGCTATTAATCCTGTCCTCAATATTATTAATAAATAAATTAAATAATAGAGGACCCAGCTCTGAACCTTGGGGTACACCACTTATAACCAGGGACCATTCTGAATAGGAATCATTGACCACAACTCTCTGGACACAGTCCTTCAGACAGTTTTCAATCCAGTTACAAACTACATATACTTTCCAAGCCTATAGACCTTTCTCACAATCTCGTTTTGGGGAAGTCAGGACACATCCACATGCAGTTCAGTGTCCTTGTTATGATCAGTTACTGCTTCTTCTGCTCACACAACTCATCCTCCTTCGTCTCCTACTTATTCCCTCAGTTGCCAACTATCAATGACAATATGTGTGGCTAGGAAACAACTGCACAACTTAACTCTCACCTGGCCATGTTGCTGGCAGTGCAGTCATTAAAGTAACACTAAGTGGATTTTGCAGCCTTTAGAGAACGGATGGTGTGCACTCAGCCTTGCTGGAACATACCTAGCCATCATTATTTCTCCCCAAAATCCATGCCTGCCTTGCACTCTCACGTGACAGAGTACATAGGCCCCTTTTTGGAATTATTTCTGTGCGGCAAGGCGCATGCCACCATGAA
This sequence comes from Bufo bufo, assembly GCF_905171765.1. Taxonomy (NCBI): domain Eukaryota; kingdom Metazoa; phylum Chordata; class Amphibia; order Anura; family Bufonidae; genus Bufo; species Bufo bufo. The sequence goes on along the minus strand of NC_053395.1, from coordinate 121,760,198 downwards.
CACCTGGAGCAGCTGTTACGGGCAGGGACAATAAAATTCTTGGCCCACTGGGTCAATGTTTTTCAACCAGAACTGCAGCAGCAGGCCAGGTCCTATTGACTCTTCCACGTTACACATGCATTGGTTTGGTTCCCACACCAGTCGCTTATAATCCTCCTCCACGGAAATCCTGCCTTTCCCGACAGCAGCAGGGCAGTGGATAGTTCTCACACTCCCTCCCTGGTGTAAAGTCAAATATTGCCTCACCATTTAACAGCTGATCAGCCAGGGCAAGAGTAGCCTCACAGCTGATTCTTTGCTGAAGTGCATCAAGGGGCAAACATCCCACTGACTGTCTCCCTGCCAACTCCAACTTGGCAAAGTGGTCAGCGACAATGTCAGGAACATAGTGGCCATGCTGCACTTGGGGGAAATAACACATGTTCCTTGCATGGTTTGTGTGAAAAATTGAGTCCCTCAACATGGAGAATGTGTTGTTTTGAGGTCTGGCAGTAACAACTCATCAGAGACACGTGCGCTTACTCCGGCCATTGAAGAGGCCACCAGATTTGTCAGCAGGGACAACTGTGATATTTATCTTAGAGCAGACTCTTATGCTGCTGCAACAAGGGATGACAGAAGAAAAGCTTATGCATTCTGCTTGCAGCCCTGTGGCTGTTGAGGATGTGGAGGAAGTGTAGAATGAGGAGCTACCACTAGAAAAGGAGCAAAAGGAGGAGTCGCTTGTGCAAGAAGATGACGCTGAAGATGATGACAACAAAACTGTTTATGATACTATTCAAAAAGGTAATCCTAAAACATAACATTTATTAGTAATACAAATAAAATAAGTTGTGTCCACAGATAAAGTGCAAAACAAAATCAGCAATTGGGATTATACAACCATTAGTATCCCAAAAGAAAGAATATAAATAAATAAAGTGCACGGCGGCACTGATAACCAGCACGTCCTACCAGTACCAAGGGACGGTCATCAGATCCTTCTCCGATTACTTGAGCCGTATCATACCCATCTGAGGGTGATGTCCAATCAACAAAAGGATGGCAGTGATACTCAGCTATGTAGGGTCCCTATTGATGCCCTGTGGCTAGCTAACCGCTTCACCCTGATACTAGGAAATATGTAGCAGCCTGACCACAGGGCACTCGTCCTGATAAGGGGCGACCCCGTCCGGAACCTGTCCCTCAGCAATAAAAATCTATATGTCCCTATATGTACAAAAAACACTCCCTACACGCATGTTTCACTGCCAGGACAACGGCAGTTCATCAGGGGAGATGAAAAAGTATTAGGAATCAAGGATAAACTACCAATCCCATACAGCAAGTTAAAGATTGTACGTCTGCTGGTAGAGAGGGGTACCAAGGTGTTGGGACCACCCAAGGGCAACCTCAAAAATGGGAGGTAAAGGTGGTGCAGGGTAAAGATAAAAATCCCTGCACATGGGACGCCAACTAAACTAGCGCTCCCACCTCATTTAAATAGTTACCTTGCTCTGTCTGCTGCCACCTGTGATACCCATAGCCAATGAGCGCACGCGCCCCCCTGCATGTCAGCACGACGCGTGCGCTCGTCACAGATCCAAAGCGAGGCATGAAGCGCAGGGAAGTGCCAAAGGAAACTGAGCACTCTCGCGCATGCGCGATCTCGCACTAAATATCGGGAGATTGCGTCTGCCGGCCAGAACGACCATAACATTAGGGGTAATCACCGATATCAATTACTCCTATGTGGTCTCAGCTTGCGAAACAATGGGACGTCTTGCCGCAACCGGAGCACGTCGGTCCACAATCAGACCTTATTGAAACATGGTATTAAAGGCAATTTGCAATAATCAAAGCAAAAAAGAAAACTGGGTAATGGCCTAACAACAAAAACTTTGACCATTGGCACTGACTAATAAACATTATAGTGATCTTTCTCCAAATAATAAAAGAATAATGACATAGTGAATAAATTAAATTCATTAAGCTATGAATGGTAGTAAAACCAGGCAAAAGATAGAAGACCATCATTAATGTAGGGGAAAGATATTGCCCCTAGTTTATATGGGACAATATCAATTCATGAGTACTGAGGGGAGAGAGGAACGAACCTCTCCGTTAAAGGAACAGTCACCAAGGGTAATAGCTTATTTACAAAAAACAACTAAAAGTTTAGTTGTTCATTAAGCCCTGTCGGGGTGACCCTCCGTAGGAGAAAAATCCAACGTGCCTCACGCTGTAATAAAATCTTGTCCCAGTCCCCCCCATGTTTAGGGGGACTAACAGTTTCAATGCCCATGACTCTGATAACCCTAGGTTCTTCCTGATGGAAGTCGCATACATGGCGAGCAACCGCTGTATCCCGCTGCTTTTTAATATCCAAGAGATGTTCTCCTACACGTCGACGAAGCTCCCGTTTCGTTTTTCCTATATATTCCTTTTGACAAATACTCGTAATTTTGTATATTACACCAGAGGTCCGACATGAAATAAAGTCCCTGATGTTAAAGCTGCATTTTAGATTGCTGCTGGTGACAGTATTACCCCAGGCCACGCAGCCACTGCACTTAAAGCATCCTATAGGTCGGCGATTCAACCAGGTGTTTGGTGTAACAAGTGGAGAAAAGTGACTGTGCACTAGTAGATCCTTGAGGCTCTGGCCCCTCCGGAAGGTCACCTGTGGATACTCGTGTAGGACATCACGAACATCCGGGTCCATCAGAAGAATCGGCCAGTGTCGCCCAAGGATCTCACGTGATTCATTAGAACCATCAAATGTGGTAATGAATCATATCTTTTTATCTCCTTCTTGCTTGTTTTTGGGTATCAGGAGTGTATCTCTTAAAGTATTAACCGCCCTCTGAAAAGCCTTTTTCAGAACTTGATCAGGGTAACCCCTAGCACGAAATCTTCGTCGGAGATCGACATCCTTATGTCTAAATTATTGTTCTTCTGAACAATTCCTCCGCAGACGTAAATATTGTCAGTAGGGAATTCCTCTTTTCAGTGGCAGTGGATGACTGCTTTGCCAGTGAAGAACCGAATTTGTGGCTGTTGATTTCCGAAAAATGTTCGTGGAAAGCTCACCCCCACCCTTCTTAGATATTCGTACATCCAAGAAAGGAAGTGATTGTTTATCAACCTCATAGGTGAAACGGCGGCCAATATTGTGGTTGTTGAGACATTCCACAAAAAGTTTAAAGGCCGATTCACTGGCATTCCAGATAATTAGGATATCATCGATATACTGGGCGCATAAGGATATGGGCCCGGTCATCGAATCACCCTCGCCAAAGACAGTGGTAGCCTCCCACCAGCCCAGGAGCAGGTTTGCATAAGACGGCGCACAGGAACATCCCATGGCCATGCCCCTCTGCTGGAGGTACAGGCAGCCATCAAACATAAAAAAGTTATGAGTGAGCAAAAACCTGAGCAGTCGGAGAGCAAACTCATTATGCGCAGAGAATTGTTGTCCGCGCATACTCGGGTAATGCTGTATGTGACAAACTCCCCTCTTTTGAGGTGGCCACGAGTGCTTGGAGAGGATTACTTGCCAGCCTCTTACCATGTGATTATGGTCCCATGTTGAATGCACCGGTTTTGTGCAGAAAAGCCATGAGTACAGCCAGGCCAAAGAGACTTGTACTAACTTTTGAATTCCTGGTCTAATTCGTGCCATTTTGGGATGTGTTAAATGTCTATGTGTATTGTAAAGGGTGGGATATTGTATGTTTGAGTAAGTGATGTCTGTTCCATTGTCTCTCTGTGTGTATTGGCGATTGTCCTCTGTCCTGGAGACAACCGAGTTGTAATTCGATTGTCTCTCAGGACAGAGGGCAATGTGTATTCTCCTGCCTGTGTTGATTATGTTAACCATGGTGTACCATGATATATCACAGGCCGAGGGGAGGAGTCTATGTGGGTTGTAACCTTTGTGTTATGGGTTAATGTATGTTTGTTGTGGGTGTCTCCCTTGCATTGGAGCAGGGGATAAAAGCAATTGTATTTTTTCAATGTGAGGCCTTCCAGTAAAGTATTTCTAGCATTCAGCTTGGGCTAATGTATAGACTTATTTGGCGATACCGGCGATACCAGTGATACTAGCGATAATAGCGATTTATTGCTCTGTGGATTATTTGGCTGTGCTATTTCAAGGGGAGAAGGGAATACTAGACGGTGACACGGATGATACAGTCACAACTGGTGGCAAGCAGCGGGATTTTCCCTTCTTTTTCCCTGCACAGAGGATTCAAGGAAGGCACTAGTGTATGGTGCATGGAGGGCAACGCTGGCACTCGTGCAGCGACCCTGGCTTTGAAGGAGCTCAAGGGACAGAGCTAGCTACCGGGCAGCGTTCCTATCCACAGCAACATGGAAGAGGAGTTTCGCTGGAGGTTGCAGCAGTACTTGGCCCAACAGGATGGGCCTGTATCAAAGGAGGGCATACTGGACTACAGAGATGCCACTCGAAAGGGGCTGTGGTATGACGCCTTAGAGGAGGTACAGCGGCAGCGGAGAGAGAGCCTTCCCGGTGAGGAACAGAGGTTCCAGGTACTCGTAGCCCTGCGGTCACCTTTCCTAGGAAAGCAACCCTTGGCTGAGTGGGTGACAGAACTGTGGACCCTGATTTGGAGGGAGTTGTGGCTGGACAAAGCGTACCGGGCACTAAAGTGGTATGCCACCCAGCGCAACCCATGGATGACTAACCACTATCTGCCGGAGGGAGAGGATTATAATGGTCCGGGCTTACTGTGGGAAGCCTTTGATGAGGGCGATGACTTTGGATGCCCCACAGAATGTCGGTTCTGGGACATCCACGACATCAGGGAAACCGAGCTGGACCTTCCCCGAGCGGACGACCTTGGGCCAGACCTGATTCATCTAGTCACCATGGAGTGGGAGCTGGAGCAGAGCTACCGTCAACTGTTCAACCTAGCTCAACCACCATCCCTCAGCCCAGAGGATTGCCTGGAAATTATACCCTCTTTTGCCCAACCAACCTCAGAGGTGAGCAACCTCATAGACTTGTCCTGGGAGGACCCACAGATGGCAGGTGGAGATAGGACCGAGGTCTTTCTACCAGCCCTACAGGGATGCTGGGCCGCCTGCCCAGATCTCCAGCGGCAGTGCATACCACAGGGAGAGGAGACAACCGGTCTCTCTCCCCAGCGACAACCTGAGTTCCAGGGGGAGGAGATGCTGGGTCCCTCTGCCCTACAGCAACCAGAGTCCTGGGGAGGAGAGGCAACCGGCCTCACCTTCCAACAGCAGCCGGAGATACCGGGAAAAGGGGAACACAAGCCCCTCTGCACGGGCTCAGATGAGACCGCGGGCTCTGTGCCAGTCCTACAGGGATGCTGGACTGTTGGTCCAGATCCCCAGCCATCTCCGCAGGGATACCAGGAGGAGGAGGTAAGCGAGCCCTCCCCTTCACAGATACTTCCCAACCAAGTTCTGGGGGCAGGGGATGAGCCTGCGATGCCCACTGATCCCTCCATCCGAGTTCTGTTGGCAGGGGATGAGCCTGCGATACCCACTGATCCCTCCAACCAAGTTCTGGGGGCAGGGGATGAGCCTGCGATACCCACTGATCCCTCCAACCGAGTTCTAGGGGCAAAGGATGAGCCTGCGATGCCCACTGATCCCTCCAGCCGAGTTCTGTTGGCAGGGGATGAGCCTGCGATACCCACTGATCCCTCCAACCGAGTTCTGGGGGCAGGGGATGAGCCTGCAATACCCACTGATCCCTTCCCAGCGGAAGAGCTGGCATCCGGGCAGAGCGCCGCTAGCCTCTGCTCCACCGACTCCCTTGTTACAGGACTGGCTTGCACCCCACTCACCCCAGCAGAAGTGCTGGCATCAGGGCAGAGCGCCGCTAGCCTCTGCTCCACCAACCCCCTTGTTACAGGACTGGCTTACACAACCCTCACCCCAGCAGAAGTGCTGGCATCAGTGCAGAACGCCGCTGGCCGCTGTTCCCCAAATAGCCCCAGCGGTTTGCCTAGCTGCACCAGGGAGACTGAGGATGCGGAACTGTTTCACCACAACCTGGGACCTACAGACCAGTACAATCCCTGCTGGGTGAGCTACCTTAACTATTTACCGTGGGTGGGCAACTCTGCTAATGTTTCTTTATGGGTGGGCTTCCCGACTAATCTAGGTACTGACCGACAGGAGGTCAGATACCTGTTTAGTCTTAACCCCAAAGGGAAGATATGTGACAAACTCCCCTCTTTTAAGTTGGCCACGAGTGCTTGGAGAGGACTACTTGCCAGCCTCTTACCATGTGATTATGGTCCCATGTTGAATGCACCGATTTTGTGCAGAAAAGCCATGAGTACAGCCAGGCCAAAGAGACTTGTACTAACTTTTGAATTCCTGGTCTAATTCGTGCCATTTTGGGATGTGTTAAATGTCTATGTGTATTGTAAAGGGTGGGACATTGTATGTTTGAGTAAGTGATGTCTGTTCCATTGTCTCTCTGTGTGTATTGGCGATTGTCCTCTGTCCTGGAGACAACCGAGTTGTAATTCGATTGTCTCTCAGGACAGAGGGCAATGTGTATTCTCCTGCCTGTGTTGATTATGTTAACCATGGTGTACCATGATATATCACAGGCCGAGGGGAGGAGTCTATGTGGGTTGTAACCTTTGTGTTATGGGTTAATGTATGTTTGTTGTGGGTGTCTCCCTTGCATGGGAGCAGGGGATAAAAGCAATTGTATTTTTTCAATGTGAGGCCTTCCAGTAAAGTATTTCTAGCATTCAGCTTGGGCTAATGTATAGACTTATTTGGCGATACCGGCGATACTAGCGATACTAGCGATAATAGCGATTTATTGCTCTGTGGATTATTTGGCTGTGCTATTTCAAGGGGAGAAGGGAATACTAGACGGTGACACGGATGATACCGTCACAGAATACATAGCAAAAACGAAACGGGAGCTTCGTCGACGTGTAGGAGAACATCTCTTGGATATTGAAAAGCGGCGGGATACAGCGGTCGCTCGCCATGTATGCGACTTCCATCAGGGAGACCCTAGGGTTATCAGAGTCATGGGCATTAAAACTGTTAGTCCCCCTAAACGTGGGGGGGACTGGGACAAGATTTTATTACAGCTTGAGGCACGTTGGATATTTCTCCTACGGAGGGTCACCCCAACAGGGATTAATGAACAACTAAACTTTAGTTGTTTTTTGTAAATAAGCTATTACCCTTGGTGACTGTTCCTTTAACGGAGAGGTTCGTTCCTCTCTCCCCTCAGTACTCATGAATTGATATTGTCCCATATAAACTAGGGGCAATATCTTTCCCCTACATTAATGATGGTCTTCTATCTTTTGCCTGGTTTTACTACCATTCATAGCTTAATGAATTTAATTAATTCGCTATGTCATTATTCTTTTATTATTTGGAGAAAGATCACTATAATGTTTATTAGTCAGTTCCAATGGTCAAAGTTTTTGTTGTTAGGCCATTACCCAGTTTTCTCTTTGCTTTGATTATTGCAAATTGCCTTTAATACCATGTTTCAATAAGGTCTGATTGTGGACCGACGTGCTCCGGTTGCGGCAAGACGTCCCATTGTTTCGCAGCCTGAGACGACATAGGAGTAATTGGTATCGGTGATTACCCCTAATGTTATGGTCGTTCTGGCCGGCAGACGCGTTCTCGCGATATTTAGTGCGAGATCGCGCATGCGCGGGAGTGCTCAGTTTCTTTTGGCACTTCCCTGTGCTTCATGCCTCGCTTTGGATCTGTGAGGAGCGCACGCGTTGTGCTGACATGCAGGCGGGCGCGTGCGCTCATTGGCTATGGGAATCACAGGTGGCGGCAGACAGCGCAAGGTAACTATTTAAATGAGGTGGGAGCGGCAGTTTAGTTGGCGTCCCATGTGCAGGGATTTTATCTTTACCCTGCACCACCTTTACCTCCCATTTTTGAGGTTGCCCTTGGTGGTCCCACCACCTTGGTACCCCTCTCTACCAGCAGACGTACAATCTTTAACTTGCTGTATGGGATCGGTAGTTTATCCTTATATATTGATTTTTAATACTTTTTCATCTCCCCTGATGAACTGCTGTTGTCCTGGCAGTGAAACATGCGCGTAGGGAGTGTTTCTTGTACATATAGGGACATATAGATTTTTATTGCTGAGGGACAGGTTCCGGACTCGGTCGCCCTTATCAGGACGAGTGCCCTGTGGACAAGCTGCTACATATTTCCTAGTATCAGGGTGAAGCGGTTAGCTAGCCACACGGCATCAATAGGGACCCTACATAGCTGAGTATCACTGCCATCCTTTTGTTGATTGGACATCACCCTCAGATGGGTATGATACGGCTCCAGTAATCGGAGAAGGATCTGATGACCGTCCCTTGGTACTGGTAGGACGTGCTGGTTATCAGTGCCGCCGTGCACTTTATTTATTTATATTCTTTCTTTTACTAATGGTTGTATAATCGGGGGTTCATATACCCTTGATCCCAATTGCTGATTTTGTTTTGCACTTTATCTGTGGACACAACTTATTTTATTTGTATTACTAATAAATGTTATGTTTTAGGATTACCTTTTTGAACAGTATGATTTTATCCCTGGTAATCTGAAGCGCAGGCACTTATCAGTTCGGGCTTTCACTTTTGAATAATACGTATTAAAACGGTTTATGATGCCCAATCATCTCAGTTAGGAATGGAACTGGAGAGAACTGGGTCCTCAGGCACGCTGGGTAGAATGGCGAGCTGTATGCTTGCTTGATTACTTAAAAAGAACAGAGGGGTGAGTAAGGGTGGTGTACACATCCATTTATTGACCTCTAATTTCCAATAACAAGCTGGGCATGATGAGACTTGTAGTTCTCTTGTTACTGTTATGATGTTCTGCAGCATTTAGAGTCTGTATTAGGCTTTGTTTATATCTGTGCTAGTGAGTTTTGCTGTTCCTCTCTGTCATAGGAGCACAACAATGAAAATCCAGCAAATATGACTTGAAATGCGACTGAAACCCCAACACAGATGTGATCAAAGCCTTATGTGTTCTGTAGCATCAGATTTAGGGTTGAGAGAGTTTGGGTACCCGGACCCGAACCCAGACTTTTTCTCAGAAGTTCGCATTTGGTTTCGGTGTTCGGGTGATTTTATTATTTTCCATTAACATGGTTATAACTAGAGATAAGCGTCGTTTTAAAAAATTCGATTCGGCGGGTTGTTAAAAAAACTGCTATTTCCTAACTGCAAAGAGCCTTTATAGTGGTGTAGAAAACTGTGCCTTGCAGTAACACGCATAGGGAGTCTGCTCTGGTAGCGAAATAATACTGTGATTCATTATGACATTCACATGACAGGCATCGCTCTTGGAATCACTGCACACTTCACTTATTTGGGCAGTCATTGGGCCAAAACTGACCAAATAACCCAAGTATAAACTCCTTACAGGTCAATGTTAGCGCCAAGAAGATGCGCATCCTTTAACATTGTCGTCAGCTGATTCCACATAGATGTCTACAGAACCTGTTCTATACAGGGAGTGCAGAATTATTAGGCAAATGAGTATTTTGACCACATCATCCTTTTTATGCATGTTGTCTTACTCCAAGCTGTATAGGCTCGAAAGCCTACTACCAATTAAGCATATTAGGTGATGTGCATCTCTGTAATGAGAAGGGGTGTGGTCTAATGACATCAACACCCTATATTAGGTGTGCATAATTATTAGGCAACTTCCTTTCCTTTGGCAAAATGGGTCAAAAGAAGGACTTGACAGGCTCAGAAAAGTCAAAAATAGTGAGATATCTTGCAGAGGGATGCAGCACTCTTAAAATTGCAAAGCTTCTGAAGCGTGATCATCGAACAATCAAGCGTTTCATTCAAAATAGTCAACAGGGTCGCAAGAAGCGTGTGGAAAAACCAAGGCGCAAAATAACTGCCAAGATGCCACTTGCCACCAGTTTGGCCATATTTCAGAGCTGCAACATCACTGGAGTGCCCAAAAGCACAAGGTGTGCAATACTCAGAGACATGGCCAAGGTAAGAAAGGCTGAAAGACGACCACCACTGAACAAGACACACAAGCTGAAACGTCAAGACTGGGCCAAGAAATATCTCAAGACTGATTTTTCTAAGGTTTTATGGACTGATGAAATGAGAGTGAGTCTTGATGGGCCAGATGGATGGGCCCGTGGCTGGATTGGTAAAGGGCAGAGAGCTCCAGTCCGACTCAGACGCCAGCAAGGTGGAGGTGGAGTACTGGTTTGGGCTGGTATCATCAAAGATGAGCTTGTGGGGCCTTTTCGGGTTGAGGATGGAGTCAAGCTCAACTCCCAGTCCTACTGCCAGTTTCTGGAAGACACCTTCTTCAAGCAGTGGTACAGGAAGAAGTCTGCATCCTTCAAGAAAAACATGATTTTCATGCAGGACAATGCTCCATCACACGCGTCCAAGTACTCCACAGCGTGGCTGGCAAGAAAGGGTATAAAAGAAGAAAATCTAATGACATGGCCTCCTTGTTCACCTGATCTGAACCCCATTGAGAACCTGTGGTCCATCATCAAATGTGAGATTTACAAGGAAGGAAAACAGTACACCTCTCTGAACAGTGTCTGGGAGGCTGTGGTTGCTGCTGCACGCAATGTTGATGGTGAACAGATCAAAACACTGACAGAATCCATGGATGGCAGGCTTTTGAGTGTCCTTGCAAAGAAAGGTGGCTATATTGGTCACTGATTTGTTTTTGTTTTGTTTTTGAATGTCAGAAATGTATATTTGTGAATGTTGAGATGTTATATTGGTTTCACTGGTAAAAATAAATAATTGAAATGGGTATATATTTGTTTTTTGTTAAGTTGCCTAATAATTATGCACAGTAATAGTCACCTGCACACACAGATATCCCCCTAAAATAGCTAAAACTAAAAACAAACTAAAAACTACTTCCAAAAATATTCAGCTTTGATATTAATGAGTTTTTTGGGTTCATTGAGAACATGGTTGTTGTTCAATAATAAAATTAATCCTCAAAAATACAACTTGCCTAATAATTCTGCACTCCCTGTATATATTCATTTGCATGTATCTTTGTGTTTATTTACTTATATATGTTTATAACCTTGTAACCAATAAATCGACCTATTTTTATAATACCTGTGTATTATTGTATAATGTAGGACTACATTTTATCATTAACGTCATCTCACGTCAAAAAGAACTTATTTATCTGAGGAAATAGTCGGACTCAGATGTGAATTTTATCAATTAGGTTGTCTACAATTCACCAGGTCATAATTTTAAGAATTTATGACAAATTTTATAAATTTTATTTTTTTATGGTTAATTATTTTTATGACCATAATTAATAATTCATAATTGAATTATTACCCCCCGGCAGCTGGTTTCACTATGACATCAGACATCCTAGATAGGCGCTGAAGGGCCAATTTTTCACCCTTAGTTATGTTCAATGGCGCTTTAGGGTATTGCAAAGCTTTAATGTCTTTAATGACTTGCCTTTGAAAAAGGTCTAAGCTACTTCCAAATGACAAGGGTGGCGTGTAAGTGGATTTTATACCTCGAGTGAAGTTATCCTGTTCAGAAGTATTAACTGATACTGTATCCATATCGCAACATTGCAACTCAAGAAGTGTCATAACTATCTCCTGATCCAGGGGTTCACAGTGGCGTAGGGATCGCCATAGCAACCATAGCAGTGGCTATGGGGCCCTACTCCACTGGGGGCCCGTCCGTGCCGCCTTCTGTTGATTTTTTATTTTTTATTTTTTTATTTACACACACACCAACACACAGGCAGCCAGGCCCGAGCCGCGGACCGCCCGCCCACTACACTAGAGTAGTGTAGTGGGCGGGACACGGGCGGTCCGAGACTTGGGCCTGGCTGGGGAGGAGTCAGGACTGGAGCAGGGCACACGCAGGGCCGGGCCCACATAGTGGCTGCGGAGGCTCCAGCCAGGCCACTGAGTAACTCAGAAGATCCGATGGCATATTCTAACCCCCAGGCGTTCCCATGGTGACAGAGACGCTTGCCTGGGGGTTAGAATATACAGGGCCACGCCGCTCACAGCAGTGTATTTATAAACTAATCAGTAACTACTTTAACTTTAATCATTGCTCATTGCTGAGCTCTTTACTTGGATCATTTGGATATCTTACTCTGTCTTAGTTCTGGTAATAGCAGGCAGTGCGGCGGGCGGCGCTCACTCACTGACGTCACGCGCCTGCTTCTCCCACTAGGCGGCGCAGGCGCCTCACGTCAGTGAGTGAGCACCTGCGCCTGAGCATCATGGCACTGTTTAGGGGGGATCTGTGGATGGCACTGTTTAGGGGGGATCTGTGGATGGCACTGTTTAGGGGGATCTGTGGATGGCACTGTTTAGGGGGGAGATCTGTGGATGGCACTGTTTAGGGGAGGGGGGATCTGTGGATGGCACTGTTTAGGGGAGGGGGGATCTGTGGATGGCACTGTTTAGGGGAGGGGGGATCTGTGGATGGCACTGTTTAGGGGGGAGATCTGTGGATGGCACTGTTTAGGGGGGAGATCTGTGGATGGCACTGTTTAGGGGGGATCTGTGGATGGCACTGTTTAGGGGAGGGGGATCTGTGGACGGCACGAGGGGGGGCCCATACATTTTTTTGCTATGGGGCCCATGCATTTCTAGCTACGCCCCTGGGGGTTCAATATCTTTATTAAAGTGAAAACCCAAAGGGCCTATTTTACTAGGATTCTCTGCTACTATGGATTTCTTGGCAGAAACAGGTATATTCTTAAAGTGCCTATAAAGATTCAACTTCCTGACCCCTTTAAATAAATCCACTTCAAACTGTGATGCATCAAAATTGTTAACTAAACTGTAATTGAGTCCCTTCGACAGAACTGATAAACAATCACTATCTAAATTTCGATCACTGAGATTCATGACGTTGAAGCCTAAGGGGAGGCCCAAATGGGACCTGCCCTCCGGCTTCAACGCCGCCATCCCACTTGCTTCTTCTTGTAACTGTTTCTTAAAGGCATTCTTGGCTGTCCGGCCTCTTCTAATACGCCTCCTAAAGGAGCGGAGCTGGAATCTGGATTACGTTCGGTCAATGTAAAATTATCGCCATTATGCGATTTATTGATAGAATCTTCGAGAGCGCTCGAATCAGAGTCTGTTGTCCAGCCTTCTTGATTCTTCTTTTTATATGTTCTTTTTTTTCTAAATGATCGCTTCTGTGTTTTCCAATCGAATATATTAGGCCATTTTCGTAGTCGTTTTTGTCCCGCAGGAACTTATCTCTTTTGACCTCTTTAATGTCAGCTTGAACTGGGATCAACCGTTTCTCCAATTTGTTTAAAAAGATCTGAAATTGGTTATCCATTTTTCTTGTTTTAAGCTCGTGTTTGGCTTTATCGATTTCTATGAGCACATCATCATATGCTTTCATGTTGCGCATTAGCACTAAGTTCATCAATTTCTGTGAACATTCGAGTTGTACTTCTCTCCACTGTTTGAGAAAAGCAGGATCATCGTGAAACTGAGAGATCTCTTTGTAAACTCTGAGACCTCAAGGCACTCGATTATGTGCTGTATACGATTGAAGAGAGTTAATCGTCCAGAATAGTCGGACTTCTCTTTCTGTAAGCGTACTGATTTTGGATTCTAATGCCTTCGTGCTCATGACTTGTAAGCTGTCTTTGTTGTTACATTCTGCAAAAAATGTGCCCGCATCCCGCCGACCTTGCTCAACCGCTACATTGCATGAATCGATAGCTGCATCAATGTTCGAGTCTTTATTCACATCAGCATTCTCCGCTATCTATGTGCTCTGACTGTTTAAAGACATTCTGCATTTTTGCAGAATGTAACAACAAAGACAGCTTACAAGTCATGAGCCTACGCGCCTTTTCCACACGTACCCCACACAGGACCGTAGCGGTGACACCGCTACACCTATTCCAACTAGGACAAGGTACGGACATGCGCCATTTTTAGAAGAAACCAGGCAGTATACACCCAGCTGCACATAAAATTAGGGTGACACAGACTTGATAAAGGGGCCGTCAAGACCCCGAAACGCGTTGTCTCATAATAAATTTTGATGTATCCTGTACCGGTTTGTGGTAATTGCGCCTTATGATCGTCTATCAGCTGGATCACCCCTTAGTGACAAGCTGAGATATGTTTTCCTATATATATACCAGAGTGGCGGCCTGGCCTTCGCCCCAAGGGGTCTCCTGACGCATCTGGCAGCACCGACCTGTGACTTTTATACCTTACAGCCCACCTGCAATACGGTTGCACTCAACTCCGGAGCAACCAAAACAGGTGAGTCTATCGTATCCACCAGCTCTTTGAAAGAAGCTGTTGTACCTCGATTTACTTACCCTATAAGCGCCTCTCTCACCCTTTGGCTGTTACTTCAAGAAATCCATAGTAGCAGAGAATCCTAGTAGAATAGGCCCTTTGGGTTTTCACTTTAATAAAGATATTGAACCCCTGGATCAGGAGATAGTTATGACACTTCTTGAGTTGCAATGTTGCGATATGGATACAGTATCAGTTAATACTTCTGAACAGGATAACTTCACTCGAGGTATAAAATCCACTTACACGCCACCCTTTGCAATACCCTAAAGCGCCATTGAACATAACTAAGGGTGAAAAATTGGCCCTTCAGCGCCTATCTAGGATGTCTGATGTCATAGTGAAACCAGCTGTCGGGGGGTAATAATTCAATTATGAATTATTAATTATGGTCATAAAAATAATTAACCATAAAAAAATAAAATTTATAAAATTTGTCATAAATTCTTAAAATTATGACCTGGTGAATTGTAGACAACCTAATTGATACAATTCACATCTGAGTCCGACTATTTCCTCAGATATATAAGTTCTTTTTGACGTGAGATGACGTTAATGATAAAATGTAGTCCTACATTATACAATAATACACAGGTATTATAAAAATAGGTCGATTTATTGGTTACAAGGTTATAAACATATATAAGTAAATAAACACAAAGATACATGCAAATGAATATATACAGGGAGTGCAGAATTATTAGGCAAGTTGTATTTTTGAGGATTAATTTTATTATTGAACAACAACCATGTTCTCAATGAACCCCAAAAACTCATAATTATCAAAGCTGAATATTTTTGGAAGTAGTTTTTAGTTTGTTTTTAGTTTTAGCTATTTTAGGGGGATATCTGTGTGTGCAGGTGACTATTACTGTGCATAATTATTAGGCAACGTAACAAAATACAAATATATACCCATTTCAATTATTTATTTTTACCAGTGAAACCAATATAACATCTCAACATTCACAAATATACATTTCTGACATTCAAAAACAAAACAAAAACAAATCAGTGACCAATATAGCCACCTTTCTTTGCAAGGACACTCAAAAGCCTGCCATCCATGGATTCTGTCAGTGTTTTGATCTGTTCACCATCAACATTGCGTGCAGCAGCAACCACAGCCTCCCAGACACTGTTCAGAGAGGTGTACTGTTTTCCTTCCTTGTAAATCTCACATTTGATGATGGACCACAGGTTCTCAATGGGGTTCAGATCAGGTGAACAAGGAGGCCATGTCATTCGATTTTCTTCTTTTATACCCTTTCTTGCCAGCCACGCTGTGGAGTACTTGGACGCGTGTGATGGAGCATTGTCCTGCATGAAAATCATGTTTTTCTTGAAGGATGCAGACTTCTTCCTGTACCACTGCTTGAAGAAGGTGTCTTCCAGAAACTGGCAGTAGTATTGGGAGTTGAGCTTGACTCCATCCTCAACCCGAAAAGGCCCCACAAGCTCATCTTTGATGATACCAGCCCAAACCAGTACTCCACCTCCACCTTGCTGGCGTCTGAGTCGGACTGGAGCTCTCTGCCCTTTACCAATCCAGCCACGGGCCCATCCATCTGGCCCATCAAGACTCACTCTCATTTCATCAGTCCATAAAACCTTAGAAAAATCAGTCTTGAGATATTTCTTGGCCCAGTCTTGACGTTTCAGCTTGTGTGTCTTGTTCAGTGGTGGTCGTCTTTCAGCCTTTCTTACCTTGGCCATGTCTCTGAGTATTGCACACCTTGTGCTTTTGGGCACTCCAGTGATGTTGCAGCTCTGAAATATGGCCAAACTGGTGGCAAGTGGCATCTTGGCAGTTATTTTGCGCCTTGGTTTTTCCACACGCTTCTTGCGACCCTGTTGACTATTTTGAATGAAACGCTTGATTGTTCGATGATCACGCTTCAGAAGCTTTGCAATTTTAAGAGTGCTGCATCCCTCTGCAAGATATCTCACTATTTTTGACTTTTCTGAGCCTGTCAAGTCCTTCTTTTGACCCATTTTGCCTAATAATTATGCACACCTAATATAGGGTGTTGATGTCATTAGACCACACCCCTTCTCATTACAGAGATGCACATCACCTAATATGCTTAATTGGTAGTAGGCTTTCGAGCCTATACAGCTTGGAGTAAGACAACATGCATAAAGAGGATGATGTGGTCAAAATACTCATTTGCCTAATAATTCTGCACTCCCTGTATAGCGTTAATATAAAGCATTACAAGCTTAAAAATACATATGAGTGGAAACAACTTGTCACATTATAACCAAGCTATTATTAGGTTAGGATATCAAAATATGAACATAAGTTATATACATTACTTCTGTTCAGAGAAAACCTCATGATATCAAGATGGGCATGTCTAATCCTAGACATCAATATAGAATGCTAAATACATTCTGCCCCCCCTAACCAACTACACATCACATGACTTCAAGATGGGCAAATCCATCCAAGGATATAACTTAGAAGAGATAACTGTATCCTTCCGCCCCATCCTGGATTATTTTCACATATATAACATTGGTAAGACTATTAAGACAAATAACAGGGATCTAGGATCTTAAACGGGAAGGACTTGACGTCTTTCCAGTGGGAATCCATCACTTAGCTTGGCGAAGAATGTTCTATCAATATATATATATATATATATATATATATATATAAAAGCAATCATTTATTGCTTTGTTAGATTATGAGTCTAGATTCTTCTGCAGGTAGAATGAAGCCTCACAATATCCTAAGACTACATCTCAATATGGAGATGATCAATTAATTTAATTATTTATTTATTCGCCAATCTAGATGGTATAATTTCACCCACACTATCAAATTAGTCTTAATAAAATGAAATATCATTTTCTGTGTCTCTTACCAAGTCCTAGTAGGAATCTCACTTCTGCTCCTAGGAAAGCTGGGTGGTCCATCATAGCGCATCTCATTATGGCTTTCATCTTGATAAACCCCTCTAGAGAGCTCCACTTCTCTCTTTTCCTTTTTTTAAACTCCAGCTCTCGCCTTCTTTCCTCTACTAGCTAGCTCCCATGCTACTCCACACACGAATAATTATTCCCCCCCTTATCTAAGAATCATCCCCTTTAGATTAGGGATTCCCAATCAGGTAGGGTGGGTGTATTCGCATGCTAATAACCTCATGACGTTATCTCAACTTCTAATATGGTATAGAGCAAATAATGAAATAATATAATGTTGCCCATCTGCCTCTAGATGGCACTGCGGTACTGTAGGTGAACATCCCAACTTTTAAGCATTAAAATTAAATATCTAATAATATGTTCACATGAACTTTGTTGACCTATCTTACTATAAATCATTGAGGAAGGTCTTTTCCTTACACTTTTAATTACCTATATTCTGGACTTGTTGGAGTTGACTGTCTTCTCCTATCTTTTTGAAATATAGGTTGAGTTGATGAAAATTTTATATAGCGGCTTTGATGCTTGGCATTGGAACTTGTACATTTCATTTATCTACATCCATGAATAACTATTATTTTGAAATGGCATTTACTTCTCCCAGAAACCCAATTAACTTAAACTTACTTTGTTTCTGTATCTTCTAAATGGTAAATACATGGTATAACATATATATAAATCGATACATTGTTACACATAGATAACACATTATATGAATTATTGATTAACATATGTTGTAAACTAAATATACCATGCAAAGATATATATAATATAATTATGAATATATAAATTGAACCTCTTATAGCAGGTGTGCCCCAAGGATATCAGTTCCTTATCAAGTAACCTTGTTCCCTCCAGACAGACATGTTTTAGGGAGTTGGCATACTCCTTACAGATGGTCTCATATCTTCAGCAATAACTTTTAATACAATGTCTGTTTATGTAGACTGAACTTGCCATGAACTCATCTTGGTTTCCTCAGCCATATAACAAACCTTTGGTTCAGGCTGATTTTATTCTTGAAGGCAATGAGATGAGCATTCATTTTGATTATAATGTCATTAGATAATATTGTATACGTATGAAAATGCACAACACAGCTGACAAGGGTGGGAAAGTAGTAGTATTGAACAAAGATCAATATATGAAGGAAGCTGAAAGACAGCTCAGTGATAAAACAATTTACTCTCCCCTTAAGATAGATCCAACATTTAAATTGCAGTAGTCCCTACGTTCACTGTTATGGAAATATGTTGCATGCCAAGTGTTGTCCGAAAAAACGGCAGAAAAATTGTTCCCTTTATATCCAGTAAAACCAGTCTGGTATTACAGGCCTAAAATCCACAAATCATTGGTAGATCCGCCAGGGCGACCGATAGTTGCAGGTATCGGGTCTCTTACCGAACCCCTATCCCAGTATATAGACTGGTTACTGCGCCCTTTACTGCTAGGCGTTCCTTACTTTTTAGAGGATACCAATAATTTTCTGGAAGCACTTAGAGAGACCACATGGCAAAAGGGTTATTTACTTGCAACAATTGACGTTGAGGGTTTATACACTAAAATTCCCCAAGATCTAGGTGTATTAATTGTTGGAGACTTATTGACCAAAATAGGAAAGGATAAACCTTACACTGAGTTTGTCACTGAAGCATTGTCCTTTGTGTTAAAAAACACGTTCATGTTTAATAAGCAACGGTATAGTCAAACATCCGGAACTGCTATGGGGACACCAGTCTCCTGTACTTTTGCAAACTTATTCCTAGCCCAATTTAAAGAGAGATACATATTTACTATCAATAACCCCTTTGTACAATACATCAAAAGCTTTTTTAGATACATTGACGATGTATTTATTATTTGGGGAGGGGACCGAGATCAATTTAGTTTGTTTGTTCAGTATTTAAATGACAATAATATGAACATGAGCTTCACTATTAAGATAGAACAACAGGCTATCGAATTCCTAGACGTCCAAGTTAGGATTATCAATGAGGAAATTGATACTACCATATACAGAAAACCCAGCTCCACGAACTCTCTTTTGCACTATGACAGCTTTCACCCGCCAGACGTAGCTGCAGCTGTCCCGTATGGTCAATTTGTCAGACTTGCAAGGATCATTAAAAACGATATAGAGTTTGAGAGTCAGAGTAGAGATCTCATAAATAGATTCATGCAACGTGGATATCCGCCTCTCATGATTGATAAAGCTTATGATAAAGCATATGCACGCAGGCTAAGTAAAGATATATGGAAAAAGAAGAAAAAGGAAAAAACACATTACAGTGAAAAACCGCAAGACACTAAGGTAGTGTTCACATTTGAATATTCTCCCATGGCCCAAACCATCAAAAATGCCATCTTAACCCCTTAAGGACCGGGCTCATTTTCACCTTAAAGACCAGGCCATTTTTTGCAAATCTGACCAGTGTCACTTTAAGTGCTCATAACTTTAAAACGCTTTGACTTACCCAGGCCGTTCTGAGATTGTTTTTTCGTCACATATTGTACTTCATGACACTGCTAAAATTGGGTCAAAAAAGTTAATTTTTTTGCATAAAAAAATACAATTTTTACCGTAAATTTTGAAAAATTAGCAAATTTCAAATTTTCAGTTTCTCTACCTCTGTAATACATAGTAATACCCCCAAAAATTGTGATGACTTTACATTACCCATATGTCTACTTCATGTTTGTAGCATTTTGGGAATGATATTTTAAGATTTCAGAAATCTTCAAAATCCCACTTTTTATGGACCAGTTCAGGTTTGAAGTCATATTGTGAGGCTTAGATAATAGAAACCTCCCAAAAATGACCCCATTCTAGAAACTACACCCCTCAAGGTATTCAAAACTGTTTTTTCAAACTTTATTAACCCTTTAGGTCTTCCACAAGAGTTAATGGCAGATGGAGAAACAATTTTGAAATTTATATTTTTTGGAAAATTTTTCAATATAATCCATTTTTTCCAGGAGCAAAACAAAGGTTAACTGCCAAACAACACTCAAAATGGGTTGCCCTGATTCTGTAGTTTGCAAAAACACCCCATATGTGGTCGTAAACTACTGTTTGGCCGAACGGTAGCACATAGAAGGAGGGGAACACCATATGGGTTTTGGAAGGCAGATTTGGCAGGACTGGTTTTGTTTATACCATGTCCCATTTGAAGCCCCCTGTTGCACCCCTAGAATAGAAATTTCAAAAAAGTGACTCCATCTAAGAAAGTACACCCCTCAAAGTATTCAAAACTGGGTTTACAAACTTTGTTAACCCTTTAGGTGTTCCACAAGAGTTAATGGCAGATGGAGAAACAATTTTGAAATTTCAATTTTTTGGAAAATTTTCCAATATAATCAATTTTTTCCAGGAGTAAAACAAGGGTTAACTGCCAAACAACACTCAAAATGGGTTGCCCTGATTCTGTAGTTTGCAGAAACACCCCATATGTGGTCATAAACTACTGTTTGGCCGAACGGTAGCACATAGAAGGAGGGGAACACCATATGGGTTTTGGAAGGAAGATTTGGCAGGACTGGTTTGTTTATACCATGTCCCATTTGAAGCCCCCTGTTGCACCCCTAGAATAGAAATTTCAAAAAAGTGACTCCATCTAAGAAAGTACACCCCTCAAGGTATTCAAAACTGGGTTTACAAACTTTGTTAACCCTTTAGGTGTTCCACAAGAGTTAATGGCAGATGGAGAAACAATTTTGAAATTTATATTTTTTGGAAAATTTTCCAATATAATCAATTTTTTCCTGGAGTAAAACAAGGGTTAACTGCCAAACAACACTCAAAATGGGTTGCCCTGATTCTGTAGTTTGCAAAAACACCCCATATGTGGTCGTAAACTACTGTTTGGCCGAACGGTAGCACATAGAAGGAGGGGAACACCATATGGGTTTTGGAAGGCAGATTTGGCAGGACTGGTTTTGTTTATACCATGTCCCATTTGAAGCCCCCTGTTGCACCCCTAGAATAGAAATTTCAAAAAAGTGACTCCATCTAAGAAAGTACACCCCTCAAGGTATTCAAAACTGGGTTTACAAACTTTGTTAACCCTTTAGGTGTTCCACAAGAGTTAATGGCAGATGGAGAAACAATTTTGAAATTTCTATTTTTTTGAAAATGTTACAATATAATCAATTTTTTCCAGGAGTAAAACAAGGGTTAACTGCCAAACAACACTCAAAATGGGTTGCCCTGATTCTGTAGTTTGCAAAAACACCCCATATGTGGTCGTAAACTACTATTTGGCTAAACGGCAGGACATAGAAGAAGGGGAACGTCATATGGTTTTTGGAAGGCAGATTTTGCTGGACTGGTTTATTGACACCATGTACCCTTTCAAGCCCCCTGATGCACCCCTAGAGTAGAAACTCCAGAAAAGTGACCCCATCTAGGAAACTACGGGATAAGGTGGTTGTTGTTTTGGGACTATTTTTGGGGTAAATTTGATTTTTGGTTGCTCTATATTACTCTTTTTTGAGGCAATGTAACAAAGAAAATTAATTCTAAAATTGTTTCTACATTCACTATTTGGTTTTGTGGAACACCTAAAGGGTTAACATAGTTTGTAAAGTAACTTTTGAATACCTTGAGGGGTGTAGTTTCTTAGATGGGGTCACTTTTTTGGAGTTTCTAGTCTAGGCTACATCAGGGGGGGCTTCTAATGGGAAATGGTGTCAAAAAAAAAAAACTGTCCATCAAAATCTGCCTTCCAGAAACCATATGGAGTTCCCTTCGTTCTATGCCCTGCCGTGCGGCTATATAACCATTTACGACCACATATGGGGTGTTTCTGCAAACTACAGAATCGGGGCAATAAATATTTAGTTTTGTTTGGCTGTTAACCCTTGCTTTATTACCGGCAAAATGGATTCAAATTGAAATTTTGCCCAAAAATGGGTGTTTTGGCACAGTTTTTATTTTATATTTTTAACACCGTTCATCCGAGGCGTTTGGTCCCAAGTTATTTTTATAGCGACGACTTTTACGCACGCGAC
This sequence comes from Bufo bufo, assembly GCF_905171765.1. NCBI lineage: Eukaryota > Metazoa > Chordata > Amphibia > Anura > Bufonidae > Bufo > Bufo bufo. The sequence goes on along the minus strand of NC_053395.1, from coordinate 121,737,913 downwards.
GATGCCCAATATGTATGGCTCTCAGTCTTAGGAGACACTAAGCAGGCATCCTAAAACTGCGGCCCTCCAGATGTTGTAAAACTACAATTCCCACCATGCCCTGCTGATGGCTGTAGGTTGTCTGGGCATGCTGGGAGTTATAGTTTTACAACATCTGGAGGGCCGCAGTTTGAGGATGCCTGCTCTAAAACTAATATTTTTTGGGGAAAGAAAAATTGTTTCCGTGTCTCCAAAGTCTGAGAGCCATAGTGTTTTATGTTCTCTAGTGGACTGTTGAGGATTATAAAAATTTAGTACTCCATGGAAGTGTGATACTCCCTGAAGCAATTGATAATGCAGAGGCCCAGATGATCGGGGCAAGTGTCACATTGAGTAGTGGTGTCCTTCCGTATCCCCCTCTTGTGACACACTCTGCACTTTTTTTGGGTTCGTCCCTTCTTTCCAGTATGGGGGACCACACCTGGAAAGTGTTGGCCAGGGACGATCCGGGCGCCTCCAATTCCCGAGGTACTCCGGCCTGCTCTTTCCCAGTCCGAAAAGATCAGGTCCTTGAGGACTGCCTCATAGAACTGGAGGAATGTCCCTGTGCTGCCAGCGCTTCGGGATAGTACAAAAGAGTTGTACATGGCAACCTGTACCAAGTAGACCGCAACTTTTTTGTACCATGCCCGGGTTTTGCGCATGGCATTATATGGCGTGAGGACTTGATCAGAGAGATCAACTCCTCCCATATACCGATTGTAGTCGACGATACAATCGGGCTTGAGGACCGTTGCCGCGGTACCTCGCACAGGACAGGGGTGGTGCCGTTACCGTGGATTGTGGACAGCATAAGGACATCCCTCTTGTCCTTATACCTGACCAGCAACAGGTTTCCACTGGTAAGTGCATGGGTCTCACCCCTGGGGATAGGTACCTGGAGGGGGTAGGCAGGGAGGCCGCGTTGATTTTTCCGCACGGTCCCACAAGCGAACGTGGATCTGGCGGCAAGGGACCTGAACAAGGGAATGCTGGTATAAAAGTTATCCACGTACAAGTGGTAACCATTATCCAGCAGTGGGTACATAAGGTCCCACACGAGTTTCCCGCTAACACCCAGAGTGGGGGGACATTCTGGGGGTTCAATACGGGAATCTCGCCCCTCGTACACACGAAATTTGTAAGTGTACCCTGAGGCACTCTCACAAATTTTGTATCGCTTCACGCCATACCTTGCCCGCTTTGTGGGAATATATTGGCGGAAACTGAGTCTCCCCTTGAACGCAACGAGAGACTCATCAACCGCGACCTCCCTTCCAGGTACGTAGGCCTGCTGAAATGTGGCCCCAAAGTGATCGATGACCGGCCGTATCTTATACAGCCGGTCATAGGCAGGATCACCTCGGGGTGGACATGCTGCATTATCGGAATAATGCAGACATTTCCGGATGGCCTCAAACCGGTGACGTATCATGACCATACTGTACAGTGGGGTCTGGTATAGGACGTCCCCACTCCAGTATTGCCTGACACTGGGTTTTTGGACTAGACCCATATGCAGCACGAGGCCCCAAAATGTCCTCATTTCGGCTGCACTGACCGGCGTCCAGCCACCGGGTCTAGCCAAAACTGAGCCTGGGTTTTGAGCGACGAACTGTTGGGCGTACAGATTCGTCTGCTCCACCATCAAATTCACCAGTGAGTTACTGAAAAAAAAAAGTGGCAGGGGGGGTCTGGGTTAGGGTTAGATAGAAGTTTTGAAGTTTGGAATAAAAGTACTTTTTTTTTTTTTTTTTCTAACTTACTTTTCCCTTCTTTCCCTGCCTAACGGTGCCTCTCCCTCACTGACCCTAACCTACCTGGGTGGCGATGGGTGCAGGAGGGTGATGGATTCCGATTAGGGGGACACAGGAGCTGGTGCTGGACGATGCTGCACGGTCAGGGTGCTGGACAGGAAGAGGAGGGGAGAGAGGAGCGCAGGAAGTTTGAATCTCGCGCCTCTCTCCCCTGCACCAATCAGCACCCTGGACAGCGGCATTCAGCACCAGGGCCAGCACCGCCTCTCCAAATCCTCGGACTGCGATAGGTGGTGTATAATTACGCCACCGATCGCAGTCTTTTTCCGGTTCATCGGGTCACAGGACACCCGAATGGACCGGAAACGCAGAAAACCGCAGGTCTGAATTGACCTGCGGTTTTCTGCGATCGCCGATACGGGGGGGTCAAATGACCCCCCCTGCATTGTTACGGGATGCCGGCTGAATGATTTCAGCCGAAATCCCGTTCCGATTAACCCCTGCGGCGCCGGAGTTCCGATTTTAAGTCAGGACGTACCGGTACGTCCTCGGTCCTTAAGGACTCGGGAAATAGGGCGTACCGGTACGTCCTAGGTCCTTAAGGGGTTAAACAATTGGCATATGCTCCAGCGAGATGAGCAATTAATCGATAAAGTGATAAACAAACCGATTGTTAGCTTTAAGAGAGCGAAAACTATAGGAGATATTGTGACCAGCGGTAATCTTCCAGATACAAGCCATACTTGGTTAGATAGATGGAGTCCCATGGGAAACTTCAAATGTGGGCACTGCGCAATGTGTAATGTAATGCGCACGGGGAAACAAGTCCAGATAGGACACATAACGCACACTATTAAGCAATTTATTAATTGCAAGTCAGCTTATGTAGTGTATGCAATTTTTTGTAAAACCCATAGACCCCTATATGTGCGATTCAGAGAACATAAAAGATCGACCGTTACAGGTATTGGAGCTACACGTCTTATAGAACATATTAAAGATGAACATTAGGGTAATAAAGAAGTGTTAAAATGTGCAGGGATCGAGAGAGTTAATGCACTAGCCAGAGGTGGGGACAGAAAGCGCATTTTATTGCAACGAGAAGCACAATGGATTATTAAAAGTAATGCCATGGGAGGTTTAGGCTTCAATGACAAAAACCATCTTGCTGTCTTTGTATGATTTTAAAGTTTTATATGTATACGAAGGTGATCCGAATATTTGATTAATTAATGCACCTGTTTAGCAGTGACGTGCAGGGAGGAGACAGGTATATTGGGCGCTCCCCTTTCACGTCACAATTAGGCTCGACAAAGCGCGATAGTAGCGCGAAACGGCTGTTGCCTTTCCTTCTGCTATATGTGACCCGCACCCGCTATGTTTCAAACCGAATAAAGCTACGATTTAACGAAGATTCGGTGAGTGCCGCCTTTTTTCTCTTTCTTTCTTCTACCGTTGATGACATTCAGCTACTTACCTAGGCAGAGCACCACACGATTTTTTGCATGGACGCTGAGAGTTAGCCATCTGCACCATACCGCGCAGTAGTGCCGACTGTGTTCCCTTTTTTCTTTTATTCAATAGTGAGTAAACTGTTTTGTAAAAAATATTTTTATCCCAGACAACCCCTTTAACTTGGAAGCTTATTCTTCAATACTTTGTCCCACATTTCCACTCGATTACATTTAATTTCATCCATTGACCTCCCTTAGATGTGGTATCCCTTTCTCAGGCTCCCTCTCCAGCCTGGAACCCTGATTCCCCGCTACCCGTGATCACCATGGTAGGCACATAAAAGAATATCGAAGGTTGATAGAGAAGATATCCAATTGAATCGTGGACATCACGGGGACGTGCAACATGGTGGAGCAGTATGTGTGCACACGCCTACACGCTGATGGGTCTGCCCCATTCAACTTCTGGGTCTCCAAAATGGGCACATGGACTGAGCTTGCCCTTTACGCCTTGGAGGTGCTTGTCTGGACATGTGTTTAGCACGGCTGGAGGGGGTTATCACAGGTTATATTTATTAGGGGTGTACCCTAATTTAAAAAATCAAATCAATTAATAAAAAATAAACTAAAAAGCAGTGTAGGCTACCTCCTCCTCCTTCACCGCCGCTTCCACCTACACAGCCACATCCACCGCCTCCTCAACCTCCTACTCCATATGGACCTCATCCTTCAAGATCAAGAGTATTATTTTTTATTTTTACGTAGTTTGTTATCTTAAAGGGGTTGTCCGGGATTGGGGACATTTGTCTATTAGTAATCTAATAACATAAACATTACAAACATGCATGTGGTACCTTTAGAACATATTGCTGAAGCCCTGTTTTCCTGCTTTCAATTCATGGCCGGAAGGGAGTGTTTTCTTATCTTCAGTGACGTACCGGGTCCCTGGCAGGTGAGCAAAGCCTCCTCTTCCTCTGCTCAGGGAGCCCGGTGACGTCACTGGCAGTCCAGATAATTATGCAGAGAGGTTAAAGGGGCGGTAACTTGTCCGGCCGGCATCGCGCTAAGCCCCGCCCCCAGTCGCTGACGTCACCGGGTCTTCAGCATTACAATGAATAGAGGAGGATTACTATGCTTGTTAGCATAGAAAACTCCTCCCATCAGAATTACTAGCTAATGGGGCAGAAGGCTTTAGAAAGGAGGAATTCCTGTCACCACAGGATGACATGGCCATGCTGATTGCATATATTGCATTTAGACAATGGCATGTTGATTGTGTAAAAAAAAAAAAAAGATAAAACAATGGCTCAGTTGAAAGAAAAGGTAATAATAGTGTAATCAGTCTGCTTTTTTTTTGTTGATTTGAAATAAACAGCTAATCCTATTTATGTAATGAGGCTGCTTTTGTCTAGTTGAAAATCATTTTTTTAGCCCCATACTTGTGTTTTGGAATGAATATTTTTTGCACATTCTCCTTTTGGATTTGCAGTGTGTGCATTTCACTTTCCTGTGGTTAGGATACTTTCACACTTGCGGCAGGACGGATCTGACAGGCTGTTCACCCTGTCGGATCCGTCCTTCCGCTATTTCGCCGTGCCGCCGGACCGCCGCTCCGTCCCCATTGACTATAATGGGGACGGGGGCGGAGCTCCGGCGCAGCACGGTAGTACATGGCGAAAGTCCGCCGGACTAAAAGTCCTGCATGTCCAACTTTTTAGTCAGACGGCCTCTCACCGCGAACTGCCGTACTGTGCCGGAGCTCCGTCCCAGTCCCCTTTATAGTCAATGGGGACGGAGCGGTGGTCCGGCGGCACGGCGAAATAGCATAAGGACGGATCCGACAGGGTGAACAGCCTGTTGGATCCGTCCTGCCGCAAGTGTGAAAGTAGCCTTATACATCGGTTTTAACTGATTGACAGGTCAGTATATAAGGTTTACCTTGATATATATATATATATATATATATATACTGTATATATAGATATATAGATGGGGGCGTGCCCCTTACAGTGTGACTGCGTCCGGTATGTTTATGGATGCATGTGGGAGCGTGCCACTTAGGCCCCCTGCACACGAACGTGTGCTTCCCGTTGCCGTATTGCGGACCGCATTTGCGGATCCGCAATACACAGGTGCCGTTCCGTGGGTCACTTGAATGGGTCCGCAAATCCGGAGATGCGGAATGGTACGGAACGGAAGCACGGAACGGAACCCTACGGAAGCACTACGGAGTGCTTCCGTGGGGTTTCGTCCCGTACTTCCGTTCTGCAAAAAGATAGAACATGTCCTATCTTTTTGCGGAACAGCCAGATCGCGGACCCATTCAAGTCAATGGGTCAGCGATCCGCTGTGGCTGTCCCACGGACTGTGTTCGTGCATTGCGGCCCGCAGCACGACCACGGGGCGCACACGTTCGTGTGCAGGGGGCCTTACAGTGTGACGGTGTCTGGTATGTTTATGGATGCATGTAGGAGTGTGCCCCTTACCGTGTGACTGTGTCTGGTATGTTTATGGATGCATGTGGAAGCATGCCCCTAACAGTGTGACTGTGTCCGGTATGTTTATAAATGCATGTGGAAGCATGCCCCTTACAGTGTGACGGTGTCTGGTATGTTTATGGATGCATGTGGGAGCATGCCCCTTACAGTGTGACAGTGGCCGGTATGTTTATGGATGCATGTGGAAGCATGCCCCTTACAGTGTGACGGTGTCCGGTATGTTTATGGATGCATGTGGAAGCGTGCCCCTTACAGTGTGACTGTGTCCAGTATGTTTATGGATGCATGTGGGAGCGTGCCCCTTACAGTGTGACGGTGTCTGGTATGTTTATGGATGCATGTGGGAGCATGCCCCTTACAGTGTGACAGTGGCCGGTATGTTTATGGATGCATGTGGAAGCATGCCCCTTACAGTGTGACGGTGTCCGGTATGTTTATGGATGCATGTGGAAGCGTGCCCCTTACAGTGTGACTGTGTCCGGTATGTTTATGGATGCATGTGGGAGTGTGCCCCTTACAGTGTGACGGTGTCTGGTATGTTTATGGATGCATGTGGGAGCGTGCCCCTTACAGTGTGATGGTGTCTGGTATGTTTATGGATGCATGTGGGAGCGTGCCCCTTACAGTGTGACTGTGTCCGATTGTCTCTAAGCAAACACTGAGCACATGACAGATGCCAGAGATAGAGCAAGGAGAAGTTTACGGGCGTACATATGGGGGAGGAATATATGCCAGGAGGTTGAATATGTATGAGGGGGCGGATCGAAGGAGGAGTGGAGGCTGTGCAGGAGGCATGAATATGTAAGAGGGGGGCGGGTGCGGGGACACGATGTTTGACAGGAGAAATCAGCAGATGCCGCCCTGCACTGAGACCCACAATGCAGTGCGGCAGGAAGTGAAGGAACAGATAAACAGATATGTAAACAATGTGTTCAGGGCTGTAGGAGCCATGCTCCAGTGTAAAAGATACCTCAAACCACCTTGGGAACATAGACTTGGCTACTAAAGGTGAGTAAGATGTTTTTAAAAAAAAAAAATTGATCCCGGATAGAGTTGAGCGAACACCTGGATGTTCGGGTTCGAGAAGTTCGGCCGAACTTCCCAGAAATGTTCGGGTTCGGGATCCGAACCCGACCCGAACTTCATCCCGAACCCGAATCCCATTGAAGTCAATGGGGACCCGAACTTTTCGGCACTAAAAAGGCTGTAAAACAGCCCAGGAAAGGGCTAGAGGGCTGCAAAAGGCAGCAAAATGTAGTTAAATCCCCTGCAAACAAATGTGGATAGGGAAATGAATAAAAATAAAAATAAAATAAATAAAAATTAACCAATATCAATTGGAGAGAGGTCCCATAGCAGAGAATCAGTCTTCATGTCATAGCAGAGAATCAGGCTTCACGTCACCCACCACTGGAACAGTCCATTGTAAGATATTTAGGCCCCGGCACCCAGACAGAGGAGAGAGGTCCCATAACATAGAATCTGGCTTCATGTCAGCAGAGAATCAGTCTTCATGTCATAGCAGAGAATCAGGCTTCACGTCACCCAAAACTGGAACAGTCCATTGTCAGATATTTAGGCCCCGGCACCCAGGCAGAGGAGAGAGGTCCCATAACATAGAATCTGGCTTCATGTTAGCAGAGAATCAGTCTTCATGTCATAGCAGAGAATCAGGCTTCACGTCACCCACCACTAGAACAGTCCATTGTCAGATATTTAGGCCCAGGCACCCAGGCAGAGGAGAGAGGTCCCATAGCAGAGAATCATGCCTCACGTCACCCACCACTGGAACAGTCCATTGTCAGATATTTAGGCCCCGGGACCCAGACAGAGGAGAGAGGTCCCATAACAGAGATTCAGGCTTCATGTCAGCAGAGAATCAGTCTTCATGTCATAGCAGAGAATCATGCTTCACGTCACCCAACATTGGAACAGTCCATTGTCATATAATTTAGGCCCCGGCACCCAGACAGAGGAGAGAGGTCCCATAACATAGAATCTGGCTTCATGTCAGCGACTCAGCAGAGAATCAGTCTTCATGTCATAGCAGAGAATCAGACTTCATGTCACCCACCACTGGAACAGGCCACTGTCAGATATTTTTAGGCCCCGGCACCCAGACAGAGGAGAGAGGTCCCATAACATAGAATCAGTCTTCATGTCATAGCAGAGAATCAGGCTTCACGTCACCCAACATTGGAACAGTCCATTGTCAGATATTTAGGCCCTGGCACCCAGACAGAGGAGAGAGGTCCCATAACAGAGATTTAGGCTTCATGTCAGCAGAGAATCAGTCTTCATGTCACCCAACATTGGAACAGTCCATTGTCATATAATTTAGGCCCCGGCACCCAGACAGAGGAGAGAGGTCCCATAACAGAGATTCAGGCTTCATGTCAGCGACTCAGCAGAGAATCAGTCTTCATGTCATAGCAGAGAATCAGGCTTCATGTCACCCACCACTGGAACAGGCCACTGTCAGATATTTTTTGGCCCCGGCACCCAGACAGAGGAGAGTTTCATTCAACTTTGGGTTGCCCCGCAATATAATGGTAAAATGAAAATAAAAATAGGATTGAATGAGGAAGTGCCCTGGAGTACAATAATATATAGTTAAGGGGAGGTAGTTAATGTCTAATCTGCACAAGGGATGGACAGGTCCTGTGGGATCCATGCCTGGTTCATTTTTATGAACGTCAGCTTGTCCACATTGGCTGTAGACAGGCGGCTGCGTTTGTCTGTAATGACGCCCCCTGCCGTGCTGAATACATGTTCAGACAAAACGCTGGCCGCCGGGCAGGCCAGCACCTTCAAGGCATAAAAGGCTAGCTCTGGCCACGTGGACAATTTGGAGACCCAGTAGTTGAATGGGGCCGAACCATCAGTCAGTACGTGGAGGGGTGTGCACAGGTACTGTTCCACCATGTTAGTGAAATGTTGCCTCCTGCTAACACGCTCCGTATCAGGTGGTGGTGCAGTTAGCTGTGGCGTGGTGACAAAACTTTTCCACATCTCTGCCATGCTAACCCTGCCCTCAGAGGAGCTGGCCGTGACACAGCTGCGTTGGCGACCTCTTGCACCTCCTCTGCCTTCGCCTTGGGCTTCCACTTGTTCCCCTGTGACATTTGGGAATGCTCTCAGTAGCGCGTCTACCAACGTGCGCTTGTACTCGCGCATCTTCCTATCACGCTCCAGTGCAGGAAGTAAGGTGGGCACATTGTCTTTGTACCGTGGATCCAGCAGGGTGGCAACCCAGTAGTCCGCACACGTTAAAATGTTGGCAACTCTGCTGTCGTTGCGCAGGCACTGCAGCATGTAGTCGCTCATGTGTGCCAGGCTGCCCAGAGGTAAGAACAAGCTGTGCTCTGTGGGAGGCGTATCGTCATCGTCCTGCGTTTCCCCCCAGCCACGCACCAGTGATGGGCCCGAGCTGCGTTGGGTGCCACCCCGCTGTGAACATGCTTCATCCTCCTCCACCTCCTCCTCATTCTCGTCCTCCAGTAGTGGCCCCTGTCTGGCCACATTTGTACCTGGCCTCTGCTGTTGCAAAAAACCTCCCTCTGAGTCACTTCGAAGAGACTGGCCTGAAAGTGCTATAAATGACCCCTCTTCCTCCTCCTCCTCCTGGGCCACCTCCTCTTCCATCATCGCCCTGTGTTTTCTCAAGGAGATATAGAAGTGGTATTGTAACGCTGATAACGGCGTCATCGCCACTGGCCATGTTGGTGGAGTACTCGAAACAGCGCAACAGGGCACACAGGTCTCGCATGGAGGCCCAGTCATTGGTGGTGAAGTGGTGCTGTTCCGCAGTGCGACTGACCCGTGCGTGCTGCAGCTGAAACTCCACTATGGCCTGCTGCTGCTCGCACAGTCTGTCCAGCATGTGCAAGGTGGAGTTCCACCTGGTGGGCACGTCGCATATGAGGCGGTGAGCGGGAAGGCCGAAGTTACGCTGTAGCGCAGACAGGCGAGCAGCGGCAGGATGTGAACGCCGGAAGCGCTTTATGCAGCAGCTCTGACATGTCGGGGTAGTTGCAAATGAACTTCTGCACCACCAAATTCAGCACATGTGCCAGGCAAGCGATGTGCGTCAAACCGGCTAGTTCCAGAGCTGCAGCGAGATTTCGCCCATTATCGCACACCACCAGGCCGGGCTTGAGGCTCACCGGCAGCAACCACTCTCGGTCTATTGTTCTATACCCCGCCACAACTCCTGTGCGGTGTGGGGCCTGTCCCCCAAACATATGAGTTTCAGAATGGCCTGCTGACGTTTACCCCGGGCTGTGCTGAAGTTGGTGGTGAAGGTGTGTGGCTGACTGGATGAGCAGGTGGAAGAAGAGGAGGAGGAAGCTGAGTAGGAGGAGGAGGCAACAGGAGGCAAAGAATGTTGCCCTGCGAACCTTGGCGGCGGAAGGACATGCGCCAAACAGCTCTCCGCCTGGGGCCCAGCCGCCACTACATTTACCCAGTGTGCAGTTAGGGAGATATAGCGTCCCTGGCCGTGCTTACTGGTCCACAGATTTGTGGTTAGGTGGACCTTGCCACAGATGGCGTTGCGCAGTGCACACTTGATTTTATCGGATACTTGGTTGTGCAGAGAAGGCACGGCTCTCTTGGAGAAGTAGTGCCAGCTGGGAACAGCATACTGTGGGACAGCAAGCGACATGAGCTGTTTGAAGCTGTCTGTGTCCACCAGCCTAAATGACAGCATTTCATAGGCCAGTAGTTTAGAAATACTGGCATTCAGGGCCAGGGATCGAGGGTGGCTAGGTGGGAATTTACGCTTTCTCTCAAATGTTTGTGAGATGGAGAGCTGAACGCTGCCGTGTGACATGGTTGAGATGCGTCACGCAGGTGGTGGTGTTGGTGGTACATCCCATGTTTGCTGGGCGGCAGGTGCCAACGTTCCTCCAGAGGCGGAGGAAGAGGCCGAGGCGGCAGCAGCAGAAGAGGCCGAGGCGGCAGCAGCAGAAGAGGTAGCAGGGGGAGCCTGAGTGACTTCCTTGTTTTTAAGGTGTTTACTCCACTGCAGTTCATGCTTTGCATGCTTGTGCCTGGTCATGCAGGTTGTGCTAAGGTTCAGAACGTTAATGCCTCGCTTCAGGCTCTGATGGCACAGCGTGCAAACCACTCGGGTCTTGTCGTCAGCACATTGTTTGAAGAAGTGCCATGCCAGGGAACTCCTTGAAGCTGCCTTTGGGGTGCTCGGTCCCAGATGGCGGCGGTCAGTAGCAGGCGGAGTCTCTTGGCGGCGGGTGTTCTGCTTTTGCCCACTGCTCCCTCTTTGTCTTTTGCTACGCTGTTGGCTCGGTCTCACCACTGCCTCTTCCTCCGAACTGTGAAAGTCAGTGGCACGACCTTCATTCCATGTGGGGTCTAGGACCTCATCGTCCCCTGCATCGTCTTCATCCCTGACCTCCTGTTCAGTCTGCAAACTGCAGAAAGACGCAGCAGTTGGCACCTGTGTTTCGTCATCATCAGAGACGTGCTGAGGTGGTATTCCCATTTCCTTATCATCAGGAAACATAAGTGGTTGTGCGTTAGTGCATTCTATGTCTTCCACCGCTGGGGAAGGGCTAGGTGGATGCCCTTGGGAAACCCTGCCAGCAGAGTCTTCAAACAGCATAAGAGACTGCTGCATAACTTGAGGCTCAGACAGTTTCCCTGATATGCATGGGGGTGATGTGACAGACTGATGGGCTTGGTTTTCAGGTGCCATCTGTGCGCTTTCTGCAGAAGACTGGGTGGGAGATAATGTGAACGTGCTGGATCCACTGTCGGCCACCCAATTGACTAATGCCTGTACCTGCTTAGACCTTACCATCCTTAGAATGGCATTGGGCCCCACCAAATATCCCTGTAAATTCTGGCGGCTACTGGGACCTGAGGTAGTTGGTACACTAGGACGTGTGGCTGTGGCAGAATGGCCACGTCCTCTCCCAGCACCAGAGGGTCCACTAACACCACCACGACCATGTCCGCGTCCCTTACTAGATGTTTTCCTCATTGTTACCGTTCACCACAATAAAAAAAATATTATTTGGCCCAATGTATTGAATTCAAATTCAGGCCTTTTTTTTACAGACACCTAACACTATCTGGCTATCTATTTAGGTACCGTATTACACTAATACAGGCACAGCAGTAATGACAGATTTAGCTGAATATAAATTTGAGGCCTATTATTTAGGCGCTGGGTGACAGGTATACGTTTACGGACAGAATTAGACTTGGATATGCACAGTAGCGTGTGTGTGAAGTTATTGAAAATGACCCTATCAGCACCTTGAATCTAATATACCCTTTTAGGGATAGATTTAAAGTAGGCCTGATACAGCAGAAACCACTAATTTAGAAAATTGCTAGGTTGGGAATTGTATTTTAACCCAGAACAAAAACTGTGCTTTGACGGACACAAAATAACTTGACCAGCTACAGCAATAGCCACAGATTTAGCTGAATATAAATTTGAGGCCTATTATTTAGGCGCTGGGTGACAGGTATACGTTTACGGACAGAATTAGACTTGGATATGCACAGTAGCGTGTGTGTGAAGTTATTGAGAATGACCCTATCAGCACCTTGAATCTAATATACCCTTTTAGGGATAGATTTAAATAACCACACTATTGATGGTTAAATGGACTTGGTGGCAGCTTGCCCCTGATGTAGGATATAGCCAAAAAATAACCACACTATTGATGGTTAAATGGACTTGGTGGCAGCTAGCCCCAAGGCAGCCTAAAAACAGTGAGCAATTGAATAGCAGCAGTTCAATGATCCACAGCTGTAGATCGATCACTGTCTTAAGTGTTTTGGAGGAGTTAATCACTGCCTAATCTTGCCCTAACGTCGCAGCTGCAACCTCTCCCTACACTTGTAACAGCAGAGTGACGTGCAGCACTACGTGACCCAAGCTTATAGAGAGGCTGGGTCACGTGCTGCACTGGCCAATCACAGCCATGCCAATAGTAGGCATGGCTGTGATGGCCTCTTGGGGCAAGTAGTATGACGCTTGTTGATTGGCTGCTTTGCAGCCTTTCAAAAAGCGCCAAGAAAGCGCCGAACACCGAACCCGGACTTTTACGAAAATGTTCGGGTTCGGGTCCGTGTCACGGACACCCCAAAATTATACAGTTCGGGTTCGCTCATCCCTAATCCCGGACAACCCCTTTAAGTCATTTTCCTATCCACATTTGTTTACAGAGCACTTGCCATGCTCTTAACCACATTTTGCTGCCATTTGCAGCCCTCTAGCCCTTACCATGACTTTTTAGAGCCATTTTAGTGCTCCAATATTCGGGTCCCCACTGACTTCAATGGGGTTCGGGTTCGGGGTCCAGTTCAGGTCAAGTTCAGGTCCCGAACTCAAACTTTTTTGTGAAGTTCGGCTGCAGCCGTCGAACCCGAACATCCAAGTGTCCGCTCAACTCTAATCAGAACAATAACCCACAAAAACAGATCCTGTCTGTTGAACATCTGCCTTCACTCGGTCAGCATTTGGTCAGCAATCCATTAGTATTGCTAATGCCAAAAAATACAGGAGTGGATCCAATACAGGGATGACAAGTAAATGGAATATTTGCATGTCTTCTGTATTTTGTACCCACTCCTGTTTTTGGCTACCAAATTACAAGCCAATTTTGAGAGGACCATACAGGCCTTACAGCTGCTACACTGACAGGATCCGTTGTGCGTCTCATTTTTCCTTCCTTCTGACAGATTAGAAGGGTCAGATAAATGATGTCAGCCAGGCCGAAAGGCAAAATAGTGGCCCAGTCATGAAGTGGGGAGGATGGGAACAGCATGAAAAGTCCACAGAGTGGCCCAATGACATAGTTGTGAGGTGGAAGCAGCATAAGGAGACCACAGAGTGGCCCAATGCCAGAGTATGGAGGTGGCGACAGCATCAGGAGGAGGCCACAGAGTGGCACAATGACAGTGTGGAGATGGTGGCAGCATGAGGAGAACACAGAGTGGCAAGGTGACATAGGGTAGAGGTGGCAGCAGCATAAAGAGACCACATAGTGGCAAGGTGACACAGCGTGAAGGTGGCAGCAGCAACAGAAGACCACAGAGTGGCAAGGTGACATAGTGTGGAGGTGGCAGAAGCATCAGGACGCCACAGAGTGGCAAGGTGACATAGTGTGGAGGTTGCAGCAGCATCAGGAGACCACAGAGTGACAAGGCGACTTAGTGTGGAGGTGGCAGCAGCATCAGGAGGCCAAAGAGTGGCAAAATGACAGAGTGTGGAGGTGGCAGCATCAGTAGCATCAGAAGGAGGCCACAGAGTGGCACAATGACATAGTGTGGAGGTAGCAGCAGCATAAGGAGACCACAGAGTGACCCGGTTGACATAGTTGGGAGGTGGGTGGCAATACCAGTTCCAGCTGAAGATGGTGGGTGAAAGAAGGAGCACTTGGCAGATCCACCCTGATTCATCTTGACAATGGTCAGTCTCTCCACATTTTGGGTGGAGAGGCGAGTTCTTCTTGGGGTAATGGCCCCCACCGCGCTAAACAACCTCTGGGTAGGGCAGATTTTCCATGGCAAATTCTGCCAGTTGCGGACACAAATCCAGTTTGGCTGCCCAGTAGTCCAGCGGATCTTCAATGTGGGGTTGCAAGGTGCTGTTCAAATATGCCACCACCTGCTGGTTCAGGTTCTGCTCCAGGTCTAGATGCTGCTGTTGGTAAGAAAAATTCTTCACTAGGCGGGTGAAGAAAGCTGCTCATTAGCGACTCCAGACTCAGGCTGCTGCTGATGGAGCTGGTACTGCCCTTGCCACTCCACCCCTCCCCAGCAGCCAGGGCAGTAGAACGTGAGCGCAAAGGGCCCCCCCGGTCAGACCTGCGAGAGGTAGGACGATGGCGCAGATAAGCAGCAGCCAACTGTTTACATAGGATGTCTCTATAGTAGTTCAGTTTGTCCTCCCTCTCAGCGGGTGTAAAAAAAAAAAAAAAGGCACCCATTTTGGACTGGTAGCGAGGGTCCAACAAGGTGGAGACCCAGAAGTCATCCCTCTGACGAATGGTGACATTTCTGCTGTCACTACCCAAGCAAGTGAGCATGCATCGGGCCATTTGCGCAAATGACTCGGAAGGAATCCCTGCTAATGTTGATCGCGAATATTCTAATCGTGAATTTTTTGCGCGAATATCGGCACTTCGAGAATTCATGAAGATGTAGAATATAGTGCTATATATTCGTAATCGCAAATATTCTATTTTTTTTTTTTTATCAATAACCTCCCTTCTTGCTTGTGGGCCAATGAGAAGGCGAGAAGGCTGCAATATTTAGGGGTCATTATTTCAGAAGACTAAAAGGTAGGCAGACAATGTCATAGAGCAGCAGGAAATGCTAGCAGAATGCTTGGGTGTATAGGTTGAGGCATTACCAGTAGAAAGAGGGAGTTGCTCATGCCGCTCTACAGAGCACTAGTGAGACTGTCACGGGTAGAGTCACGGGAATCAAGATAGAGCGGAGGTGCACCCCCTGAGCTGCCACCCGGTCCCCTGTCCCTGCCTACTTGCACCACCCGCCCTAGGTGACGGAGCGCAACTGGGCGACAGTCCCTAACCTACTAAGTGCAAGCAGAGAGAAAAAGACAGCAGGGAAGTGGAAAGCCACTGAGAAGTAACAATAAGCAGACAAGAGGTAGAACAAAAACGGAAGGCGAGGCAGGTCAACTAGCCGAGATCAGTCCAGGAGGTCACGTCAGAACAAGGGAAGAGGCAAAGACAAATCCATAAACAAGCCGAGGTCAAAATCCGAGAGGTAGCGTCAAGGTACAGGGAGCAGGCAGAAGAGGTGTCAAGAGGCAGATTGAGAGTCAATTCCAGAGGTAGCTTAATAACAATAAAGTACACAGCCTATAGGACGAAAATCACAGGCAACCTGTGGCTAGCAGGTTGCCTGTTTAAATAGTGGATGGAAGGGGTCATGTGACGTGGCCAGCGTCACATGATCCCTCCTCCCTGACAGTAACTGAGCGCCGAGTGCCTAGCTCGGCGCTCAGCCCCAGCTGGACCCCATGGCAACGAGGAGCGTCGGCCGTTCCTGCATGAGGAATGCGGCCGAACGTCCCGCCTCCTCCGTTACCAAGGCGACCGGGACGCCGCACACAGGAGAGCGCAGCCAGGAGATATGAATTCCCTGGCTGCCGCGATATCAGAGGCCGACAGCGGCGCAGGGAACAGGAAGCCCGCCGTCTGCCTCTCGTAACAGAGACCTCATTTGGATTATTGTGCTCAGTACTGGATCTCCAGAAGGATATTGATACTTTGGAGAGAGTACAGAGAAGAGCTACTAAACTGGTACATGGATTGCAGGATAAAACTTACCAGGAAAGATTAAAGGACCTTAACATGTATAGCTTGGAAGAAAGACGAGACAGAGGGGATATGATAGAAACTTTTAAATACATAAAGGGAATCAACAAGGTAAAAGAGGAGAGAATATTTAACCCCTTAGTGACCACCCATACGTGTTTTTACGGCGGTCACTAAGGGGCCTTGGGCTGGAGCGCCGCCTTTTTACGGCGGCACTTTAGCCCAAGTTAGCGCTAAAATCAAGCTCTGTAGCTCCGTTCCCGCAGCTACCGGAGGTAGCTGAGGGCTCGGGGCAGTGATCAGAGACCGTGACAAGCGGTCTCTGATCACGTGATCGCCGTGATACACTTTATCACGGCGATCACCGAAAATGCCGGCAGCGGATCTACCCGCACTAAACTTTCTCCCTCCTCTCATGTAAGAGAGGAGGGAGAAAGTCTCCGGTGCTAGGATCGGGTCCCCCAGCGCTGCAGGTCCTAAGCTGGGTCCCGATCCTCACCCCCACCCCCCCCCTTACCCTCAAGGAAGATGGCGGCGGCGGCCCGGCGCATGCGCAGACTTAAAGCCGGCCGCCGCCGCTCTCTGTAAGGTCTCTCTCCTCAGGAGAGGAGAGAGAAGTTTGAATTATGCCCCGATCGGGTCCCCCAGCACCCCGATCGGGGGCAATATGGCCCCAAGATATGTAATAATAAAGTTATTAGGGCGCCCCCCCCCCCCTCCATAATAATAAAAAAAAAAAGCCACAGACATGCGCACTGGTTACTGTGCTGAAGATCTGCCTTCATCACAGTAACCATCAGGGACCAATAATAATGGTCCCTGATCATGTGGTCTCCATGATAAACCTATCATGGAGATCAGATCCATTATATTTACAAAACATGGCCAGGACAGGGGCTGTGCTTCTCTCTCCCCTCAGCGCAGTTGTTCTGTGAGGAGAGAGAGATCAGACTTCTGTCCTGGCTCTGTGAATACTTACTGTGAAAAGAAAAAGAAAAAAAATCAAATTATAAACTGTCCGTCAGTAACTGGCGGTCAGTGGATGTCCGTGATTAGGCGTCCGTTAGTTACGGTCAATTATTTTTATTAGGGACCCTGTGTCCGTCTGTTACTGGCGGTCAGTCAGTGTCAGTCAGTCGGTGGGTGTCAGTGAGTTGTTGGGTGTCACTCCGTCAGTCGGTGGGTGTCACTCTGTCAGTGGGTGTCAATCAGTCGGTGGGTGTCAGTCAGTTTTAGGGACGGTCAGTTATTTCTGAGCTGTACAGAAAAAATAAATAAAAAATGGCTCGGAGATTGTTAAGTGCGGAGCAGGCCTACGAATTTCTCTGCTCTGACCACTCTGAATCTGGCACCGCTTCAGAGGCAGAAATATTTTCAGATAGCGGGGACTCCGATTCCATCCCCAGACCCCATAGCCCTATGGTGGTAGAAGTCACCACCTCCTCTCATTCTCCACCCAGCGGTCCCGTCCCTTCTGCTACGTGGGTTCCTGCCACTTCATTTTCCCCCCAAGTACCCCAATTTTTATCCACTCCCCAAATTAATGTGGATGTCGGCAATTGTACCCCTTATGATTTTTTTCATTTATTTTTGGACGATAACGTCCTTGAGTTAATTGTGCAGCAAACTAATTTGTACGCCACACAGTTTGCTGTACAAAAGCCCACGTCTATTTATGTAAGACGGTGGACCCCCACAAGTGTCCCTGAAATAAAAAATTTTTTGGGGCTTACCCTGAACATGGGCATTGTAAAAAAAACCTCTGTCCGATCCTATTGGGCTGCGAGTACTGTCCACTCAACCCCTGTGTTTGCAGCAGTTATGTCCCGTAACCGCTATGAAGTTCTAATGCGGTTCATGCATTTTTCAGACAATTCCCAAGTCCCCCCCAGAACTGACCCAGCCTTCGACCGCCTAAATAAATTGAGACCCCTTATTTCTCTCCTTACAGATTTATTCTTGAAATTATATACCCCTGAGAAAAATTTATCCGTTGACGAATCCCTTTTTAGTTTTAAAGGCCGCCTTTCCTTCCGTCAATATATTCCCTCCAAGCGTGCCAGATATGGGATAAAATTATATAAGGTGTGCGAGAGCACAACCGGCTACACCTGTGGTCTGTCTATTTATGAGGGCAGAGACTCCCAACTTAACCCCCCAGGCTGCCCTGAAAATATTGGGACATCAGGAAAAATTGTGTGGGATTTATTGGCGCCATTCCTGCACAAAGGGTACCACGTGTACACCGATAATTTTTACACTAGTATACCCCTTTATAAATCCCTCCATGCTGCAAACACAGGGGCTTGTGGGACAGTCCGCAAAAATAGAGTGGGATACCCACAACCGCTGGTCTCCAAACGTTTGGAGAAAGGAACATCCTTCGCCCTCGCAAGTGACCAGCTGCTTGCTGTGAAGTGGAAGGACAGGAGGGATGTCTACATGCTGACCACCTTGCATGCAGACACCACAGTGGCAGTTAGGGAGAGGGGGGCTACGGCGGACAAGCACAAACCAGTCTTTGTGACAGACTATAATAAATTTATGGGAGGTGTAGACCTCTCGGACCAGGCGCTTCACCCCTACCTGGTGAAGCGAAAAAACAGGGCCTGGTATAAAAAGGTAGCAGTCTACCTCATCCAGATTGCTACCTACAATAGTTTTATTTTATTTAAAAAGTCCCAGGGAAACCTCAACTTCCTAGAGTACCAGGAGAAGGTGATTGAGAGTCTCCTGTTTGAGTCCCCCGCCCCTAGGCAAACCTTCGAATCGGAGGACGTTCGAAGGCTTTCAGAACGCCATTTCCCTCACCCCGTCCCTGCCACTACCAGCAAAACGTATCCCCAGAAAAGATGCCGGGTGTGTAGCAAACATGGAAGGAGGAGGGACACCCGGATTTACTGCTCCAGTTGCCCATCACAACCAGGCCTCTGTAATTACCCCTGCTTTGAAACATACCATACGGTTGCGAATTATTAATTTTATTTAATTAATACCAAAAAGAACGGGGGGGGGGGGGGCGGTTTCAGGAATTCAATTTATTCTCATTTTCTGTTTAGTTTGTGGGCTTTCCAGGGAGGGAGGGATCCCTTTGGGATGGGTCGTAGAGACATTGGAATAAATTTTACCTTTTCTGATTTGCTTTGCATAAATTTCTACAAAAAACTAGGGGGTCTAAATGCTCACTACACCCCTAGGTGAATACCTTAGGGGGTCTAGTTTTCAAAATGGGGTCCATTATGGGGGTTTTCTATTGTTTTGGCAGCTCAACGCCATTACAAGTGTGCAATGGGGCCTGAACCATTTTCAAGCAAATTTTGTGTTCTGAAAACAACTGGGTGTTCCTTTATGTTTGGGCCCTGCCGTTTGTCAAGACATAAGATTAGGGCCACAATGGGGGTATTTCTGAAGACAGGAGAAACGGGGTGATACATTTTGGAGTGTACATCTTCATTTTCATGTGCTCTGTAGAAAAAAATCTGTCTTTCAATTGACACTTTTGTGTAAAAAATGAAAATTACATTTTTTCCGCCTGCTTTGCATTAATTTCTACAAAAAACTAGGGGGTCTAAATGCTCACTACACCCCTAGGTGAATACCTTAGGGGGTCTAGTTTTCAAAATGGGGTCCATTATGGGGGTTTTCTATTGTTTTGGCAGCTCAACGCCATTACAAGTGTGCAATGGGGCCTGAACCATTTTCAAGCAAATTTTGTGTTCTGAAAACAACTGGGTGTTCCTTTATGTTTGGGCCCTGCCGTTTGTCAAGACATAAGATTAGGGCCACAATGGGGGTATTTCTGAAGACAGGAGAAACGGGGTGATACATTTTGGAGTGTACATCTTCATTTTCATGTGCTCTGTAGAAAAAAATCTGTCTTTCAATTGACACTTTTGTGTAAAAAATGAAAATTACATTTATTTTCACCTTCTTAGCATTAATTTCTTTAAAAAACTAGTGGGTCAAAAAACTCATTACACCCATAGATAAATACGTTAAGGGGCCTAGTTTTTAAAATGGGTTCACTTTTGGGGGCGTTCTATTATTCTGACACTTATAAGCCTCTGCAAACTTGGCTTGTTGCAGGAAAAAATATGTACTTCAAAAATGTTAAAATTTATGTTAAAATGTAAAGTCTCCTAAATAAAAAAATAAAAAGTAAAAAAAAATTGTGAGTGCAGCCAAAATAAAGTAAAGATGTGGAAATATATTTCTGATAAAAAAATATTGAATAGTATTTATGTATGTATATGAAATATTGCAGTTTAAAATAGGAAAATGTGCCAATTTTTACAAATTTTCATAAATTTTCACTTTTTTAATAAAGATACGCATATTTTATCGGTATAATTTTACCACCTAAGTAAAGTACAATATGTGACGAGAAAACAATGTCAGAATTACTTTGATGTGCAAAACCGTTACAAAGTTATTCTAAGCTAAAATGACACATGTCAGATTTCCAAAATTTGGCTTGGTCATTAAGGCCCAAACAGGCTTGGTCACTAAGGGGTTAAAAGAAGAAAAACTGCTACAAGAGGACATAGTTTTAAATTAGAGGGGCAAAGGTTTAAAAGTAATATCAGGAAGTATTACTTTACTGAGAGAGTAGTGGATGCATGGAATAGCCTTCCTGCAGAAGTGGCAGCTGCAAATACAGTGAAGGAGTTTAAGCATGCATGGGATAGGCATAAGGCCATCCTTCATATAAGATATGGGCCAGGGACTATTCATAGCATTCAGTATATTGGGCAGACTAGATGGGCCAAATGGTTCTTATCTGCCGACACATTCTATGTTTCTATGTTTAATATCTTTGTCAGAGCTTAGCAACATCCCTGGCAACCAATAAGAAAGTTTCCTACCCCTTTACTACAGTATATAAGAAACTCCCCAGCAGCCATTTTCTGCATTTATTTTATTTTTTTCAGTTCTGAGAGCGAGAGAGCTGTGACATTGCTGTGCTTTCTTCTGGATCATATTCCTTATCCAATTACATTAGATAGTTAGTTAGCTCATATATATAATATAGATAGTGGGAGATAGTCAGTGTAGGTTAGATAGTTATAGAGTGTAGCTGATAGGTTCCAGTGCAGGGTGTTAGGTAGTGTGATAGGTAGGAATTACTGTTTCTCTGCTGTCCATAAATACATGCTACAGACATAGTGCTGTGATGTCACAACAATACTTAGTGCACCAATCAGTAATATCTACTCAGACCTGATAATATGCAAAGTTGCATGTATTACTCAAAAAATATGTGCATCATTAGTGCCGATTTGCGCAATCGCAAAAAAAATGACTGGAGATTCTACAATTTGCAAATTTATTATAAATATTATGCAAAAATTTCAGGAAATATTGCGAAAACTAATATTGCCTATGCCACTGATCACTACTCCCTGCCTCCTACATGTGACCATTTTCACCTCCTCCGGCGGCTTAACAAAAAACTGCCAAACCGCCGAGTAGGTGATTTTGCCCCCAACACTATGCACTGACTGACTGCCTGCTACCGTCGCTGCCTCCGTGAACCCGTGCACCGCTACTTTCCGGGCAGGTAGGCTCCTGCGAAGCAGGTGGTCTACCCCAGGCATGTTTGGCTACCGACCTCGCACTGCTGCCACCCTGCTGACTCCCGGCCACGCTAGTGACTTGCTGGCTCTGCCGCTGCCTCACAGGCAAGCTGCCACCATCTTCTACCAATGATAAAGCTCCTTCATCACCCGGCTCCCAAGTGAGATGATCTACATCATCATCATGGAGTACTGTCTGCACGTCACTGATGTCCTCCTCAACTGTCTCTGGGTCAGGAGCCTGACCGCTCTCAACACCAGCTCCCACACCACTCTCCTCCTCACTACTTGACCGCCTACCGGAGGAAGCGGCGGTTGTCTCCTCTAGATCTTGGCTGGTCAGTAGCTGCTGGCTGTCGTCTAGTACCTCGCCCTCGCTGTATAGTGGAGCTGAGTCTACAGCATACAATACTGAGCTGAGAGGCTGCAGGACGCGTTCGCCTTTCATGAAAAACCAGAGTCATTGGAAGCAGCCATGTCCCTTGCTGTACGTCTGAATAGACGCCTGAGGGGGAGATCTAAGGGTCCTCATCCTCAGGACATACTTTCAAATAAGGCGGCGGCTTCCTTTGACACTTATGGTAAAGGGACACCTGTGGTT
The DNA here is from genome assembly GCF_905171765.1 of Bufo bufo. Classification (NCBI taxonomy): domain Eukaryota; kingdom Metazoa; phylum Chordata; class Amphibia; order Anura; family Bufonidae; genus Bufo; species Bufo bufo. The sequence continues at coordinate 121,715,678 of NC_053395.1, read as the reverse complement.
ATGCCTTGTGAGGAGCCTATGCAGTTGGGGGGAGCTACTCCTGGGACTGCTGGTAAGAGCTCTGGTCATATGAAGGGAGTCTGTTTTCATTGTGGAAAGAAGGGACATTTTGTGAATATTTGTCCGTACATTCAGCGTCAAGGTGTAAACAAAAAAAAAGAAAAGCTTAATCCCCAAATTACTATTGGTGGTGTGGGTGGGGAGCAAAAAAACTTACTTTTGTCATTTACTGGTAGTACTTAATTTCTTCTGTCTGCCGAGGTGGTGCAGGTGTGGAAATTAAGGTATTTATCGACAGTGGGACTGGGGCTTATCTGATTGATGGACAGTTTGTTCGTATTCATGGGTTGACTACTAGTGCAGAAGCATTTCTGCACCTCTTACCCAAAAATGCCTGTCGCAGGTGGTAAATGACATCTATTTAAGAGTGGTTGATTTCCATCAGGAATCTGTCTCATGTTATGTGTTGAAGGTAGAGTTGAGCAGACACCTGGATGTTCGGGTTCGACGGGTTCGGCCGAACTTCGGAAAAAAGTTTGAGTTCGGGACCCGAACTTGACCCCGAACCCCATTAAAGTCAATGGGGACCCGAAGTTTGGAGCACTAAAATTGCTGTAGAAATGTCATGGAAAGGGCTAGAGGGCTGCAAATGGCGTCAACATGTGGTTAAGAGCATGGCAAGTGCTCTGCAAACAAATGTGGATAGGGAAATGACTTTAACCTCTTGCCGCCACGCTAACGCCGAAAGGCGTCATTGCGGCGGCTCTCCCAGGCTACGCTAACGCCGATTGGCGTCATCTCGCGTGAGCCGAGATTTCCTGTGAAACGCGCGCACACAGGCGCGCGCGTTCACAGGAACGGAAGGTAAGCGAGTGGCTCTCCAGCCTGCCAGCGGCGATCGTTCGCTGGCAGGCTGGAGATGCGATTTTTTTAACCCCTAACAGGTATATCAGACGCTGTTTTGATAACAGCGTCTAATATACCTGCTAACTGGTCCTCTGGTGGTCCCTTTTGTTTGGATCGACCACCAGAGGACACAGGCAGCTCTGAAATATGTAGCACCAAACACCACTACACTACACCCCCCCCTGTCACTTATTAACCCCTTATTCACCCTTGATCACCCCTGATCACCCCATATAGACTCCCTGATCACCCCCCTGTCATTGATCACCCACCTGGAATTGATTACCCCCTTGTAAGGCTCCATTCAGACGTCCGTATGATTTTTACGGATCCACTGATACATGGATCGGATCCGCAAAACACATACGGACGTCTGAATGGAGCCTTACAGGGGGTGATCACCCCATATAGACTCCCTGATCACCCCCCTGTCATTGATCACCCCCCTGTCATTGATCACCCCCCTGTAAGGCTGCATTCAGATGTCCGTATGTTTTTTACGGATCCACGGATACATGGATCGGATCCGCAAAACACATACGGACATCTGAATGGAGCCTTATAGGGGGGTGATCAATGACAGAGGGGTGATCACCCCCCTGTCATTGATCACCCCCCTGTCATTGATCACCCCCCTGTAAGGCTGCATTCAGATGTCCGTATGTTTTTTACGGATCCACGGATACATGGATCGGATCCGCAAAACACATACGGACATCTGAATGGAGCCTTATAGGGGGGTGATCAATGACAGGGGGGTGATCACCCCATATAGACTCCCTGATCACCCCCCTGTCATTGATCACCCCCCTGTCATTGATCACCCCCCTGTAAGGCTCCATTCACAAATTTTTTTGGCCCAAGTTAGCGGAAATTTTTTTGTTTTTTCTTACAAAGTCTCATATTCCACTAACTTGTGTCAAAAAATAAAATCTCACATGAACTCACCATAACCCTCACGGAATCCAAATGCGTAAAATTTTTTAGACATTTATATTCCAGACTTCTTCTCACGCTTTAGGGCCCCTAGAATGCCAGGGAAGTATAAATACCCCACATGTGACCCCATTTCGGAAAGAAGACACCCCAAGGTATTCCGTGAGGGGCATATTGAGTCCATGAAAGATTGAAATTTTTTCCCAAGTTAGCGGAAAGGGAGACTTTGTGAGAAAAAAAAATAAAAAATCAATTTCCGCTAACTTGTGCCAAAAAGAAATAATTTCTATGAACTAGCCATGCCCCTCATTGAATACCTTGGGGTGTCTTCTTTCCAAAATGGGGTCACATGTGGGGTATTTATACTGCCCTGGCATTTTAGGGGCCCTAAAGCGTGAGAAGAAGTCTGGGATCCAAATGTCTAAAAATGCCCTTATAAAAGGAATGTGGGCCCCTTTACGCATCTAGGCTGCAAAAAAGTGTCACACATCTGGTATCGCCGTACTCAGGAGAAGTTGGGCAATGTGTTTTGGGGTGTCATTTTACATATACCCATGCTGGGTGAGATAAATATCTTGGTCAAATGGCAACTTTGTATAAAAAAAATGGGAAAAGTTGTCTTTTGCCGAGATATTTCTCTCACCCAGCATGAGTATATGTAAAAAGACACCCCAAAACACATTGCCCAACTTCTCCTGAATACGGCGATACCACATGTGTGACACTTTTTTGCAGCCTAGGTGGGCAAAGGGGCCCACATTCCAAAGAGCACCTTTAGGATTTCACAGGTCATTTACCTACTTACCACACATTAGGGCCCCTAGAATGCCAGGGCACTATAACTACCCCACAAGTGACCCCATTTTGGAAAGAAGACACCCCAAGGTATTCCGTGAGGGGCATGGCAAGTTCCTCGAATTTTTTATTTTTTGTCACAAGTTAGCGGAAAAAAATTATTTATTTTTATTTTATTTTTTTTCTTACAAAGTCTCATATTCCACTAATTTGTGACAAAAAATAAAAACTTCCATGAACTCACTATGCCCATCACGAAATACCTTGGGGTGTTTTCTTTCCAAAATGGGGTCACTTGTGGGGTAGTTATACTGCCCTGGCATTTTAGGGGCCCGAATGCGTGAGAAGTGGTTTGAAATCAAAATCTGTAAAAAATGGCCGGTGAAATCCGAAAGGTGCTCTTTGGAATGTGGGCCCCTTTGCCCACCTAGGCTGCAAAAAAGTGTCACACATCTGGTATCACCGTACTCAGGAGAAGTTGGGCAATGTGTTTTGGGGTGTCTTTTTACATATACCCATGCTGGGTGAGAGATATATCTTGGCAAAAGACAACTTTTCCCATTTTTTTATACAAAGTTGGCATTTGACTGAGATATTTATCTCACCCAGCATGGGTATATGTAAAATGACACCCCAAAACACATTGCCCAACTTCTCCTGAGTACGGCAATACCAAATGTGTGACACTTTTTTGCAGTTTAGGTGGGCAAAGGGGCCCACATTCCAAAGAGCACCTTTCGGATTTCACCGGCTATTTTTTACAGATTTTGATTTCAAACTACTTCTCACGCATTCGGGCCCCTAAAATGCCAGGGCAGTATAACTACCCCACAAGTGACCCCATTTTGGAAAGAAGACACCCCCAGGTATTTCGTGATGGGCATAGTGAGTTCATGGAAGTTTTTATTTTTTGTCACAAAAAATAAAAAGTTCTATGAACTCACTATGCCCATCAGCGAATACCTTAGGGTGTCTACTTTCCGAAATGGGGTCATTTGTGGGGTGTTTGTACTGTCTGGAAATTGTAGAACCTCAGGAAACATGACAGGTGCTCAGAAAGTCAGAGCTGCTTCAAAAAGCGGAAATTCACATTTTTGTACCATAGTTTGTAAACGCTATAACTTTTACCCAAAATATTTTTTTTTTACCCAAACATTTTTTTTTATCAAAGACATGTAGAACAATAAATTTAGAGAAAAATTTATATATGGATTTACAACTGAAAGTGAAAAATGTCATTTTTTTGCAAATGAAATACCACCAAATGAAAGCTCTACTAGTGAGAAGAAAAGGAGGTAAAATTCATTTGGGTGGTAAGTTGCATGACCGAGCAATAAACCGCTAAAGTTGTGGAGTGCCGATTTGGAAAAAAGGGCCTGGTCACTAGGGGGGTATAAACCTGTGGTCCTTAAGTGGTTAAATAACATAAAATACATAAAAATAAAAATAATAATCTTGATCTAGGAGGACCAGGTCCATATGGAGTAGGAGGTTGATGCGGAGGTGGATGTGGCGGTGTCGGTGGAAGCGGCGGGGGAGGAGGAGGTAGCCTACACTGGTTTTAAATTTTATTTTTAAAATTAGTGTACACCCCAAAACATTGCGAAATATAACCTGTGATAACCCCCTCCAGTCATGCTAAACACACGTTCAGACAATACACTGGCTGCAGAGCAGGCCAGCACCTCCAAGGGGTAAAGGGCAAGCTCAGGCCATGTGCCCAATTTGGGGACCCAGAAGTTGGAGGGGCTGACCCCTGTCAGTCAGTTCGTGTAGGCGTGTGCACACTTACTGCCCCACCATGTCGCACGTCCCCGTGATGTTCACGATCCAATTTGATATCTGCTCTATCAACTTTCGATGATCTTTTATGCGCCTACCATGGTGATTACGGGTGGCGGGGAATCAGAGTTCCAGGCCGGAGAGGGAGTGTGAGAAAAAGAGACCAAATTTAAGGGAGGATCCTTTTTTTCAAATTTAAAATTAGAGTTAAAATATGGGAGAAATTATTAAAGCATAAAAGTGTGACAACTTTTCAAAGTTTAAGCATTGAATGTAAGGATGTGGTGCGCATTAATTACTGAAGAATTTATTACATTTTATTCCCTGTCACCTATGCATAGCAGGTGTTTATTCAAGTCGAAAATTGTATAATGTCAACCCAAGAATGTAACAGAAAAATTATTGAAATTTATTAAGCTGTCAACTAGGTAGAGGAGGGTATATTACACCCAAAAATTGGTGAATTTCACCAGAATATATAACTAAAAAAAATGTTTTAACCTGTCTACTAGGTATAGCAGTGGTACTATACACCCAAAAATTTGTTTATTTTGCCAGAAAATGTAACTGACAATTTATTTATTTTTTAACCGGCCTACTAGGTATAGCAGTGGTACTATACACCCAAAAATTGGTGAATTTTTACTGTTCCACTAGATATAGCAGTGGTACTATACACACCAAAATTGGTGAATTTCACCCTAAAATGAAAATGACAATTTATTTATTTTTTAACCGGCCTACTAGGTATAGCAGTGGTACTATACACCCAAAAATTGGTGAATTTCACCCAAAAAAGTAAATGACAATTTTTTTTTTGTGTAACCTGTCTACTAGTTATAGCAGTGGTACTATACACCCAAAAATTGCCAATTTTTTTTTTTTTACCGGTCCACTAGGTATAGCGGTGGTGCTATATACGCCAAATTTGGTGAATTTCACCCTAAAATGTAAATGACAATTTATTTATTTTTTAACCGGCCTACTAGGAATAGCAGTGGTACTATACACCCAAAAATTGGTGAATTTCACCCTAAAATGTAAATGACAAAGTAGTGAAATTATATAAAATAAAACACGTACAAAAAAAAATAATATGGATTTATGAGGTGGAGTTCCATATGGAGTAGGATATGAGGAGGCGGTGGATGCAGCGGAGTAGGTGGAAGCGGCGGTGGGGAAGGACGAGATAGCCAACACAGGTTTTTGGTTTTAATTAAATTTTGTAAAATTAAGGTACACTCCAAAAGAGTGTGAAATATCCAAAATACAAACATGAGCAATTGCGCTGCAGTATAACAATGGCTGCTTAGTGCCGGTATACATGTCTATTCTGCACAAGGTACGGACAGGTCCTGAGGGATCCATGCCTGGTTCATTTTAATGAAAGTGAGCTTGTCCACATTGGCTGTGGACAGGCGGCTGTGATTGTCTGTGATGACGCCCCCCTGCCGTGCTAAACACACGTTCAGATAATACACTTGCTGCAGGGCAGGACAGCACCTCCAAGGCTTAAAGGGCAAGCTCAGGCCATGTGCCCAATTTGGAGACCCAGAAGTTGAAGGGGGCAGACCCGTCATCCAGTACGTGTAGGCGTGTGCACACATACTGCTCCACCATGTTGGTGAAATGCTGCCTCCTACTAAGACGTTCCATATCAGCTGGTGGTGCTGGTTGTTGTGGCGTGCTGACAAAGCTTTTCCACATTTCGGCCATGCTAATCCTGCCTTCTGAGGTGCTAACGGTGCCCCAGCTGCGTTGGCGACCTCTTCCTCGTCCTCTGCCTTCGCCTTCTGCTTCCACAGTGCCCCCGCTGTCAGGTGGGAATGCCACCAGCAGCGCGTCTACCAGTGTGCGCTTGTACTCGCGCATCTTACGATCACGCTCCAGTGACGGTATTAAGGACGGTACGTTGTCCTTGTAACGGGGGTCCATCAGCGTGGCCACCCAGTAATCAGCACAAGTTAGAATGTGGGCAACTCGGCGGTCGTTGCGGAGACACTGCAGCATGTAATCGCTCATGTGTGCCAGGCTTCCCAGAGGCAACGAAAAAAGCTGTCCTCTGTGGGAAGTGTATCGTCTGTGTCCTCTGTATGCCCCATCCACACACCAGTGATGGCCATGAGCTGGTCTGGGTGCCACCCTGCTGTGAACATGGTTCCTCCTCCTCCATCTCCTGCTCCTCATCCTCCACCTCCTCATCCTCCAGAACTGTGCCCTGGCTGGACAATTGTGTACCTTGGGTTTGTGGGTGCAGGAACCCACCCTCGGAGCCACTTGGGAATAACTGGCCGGAAACCCTACGAAATGATCCCTCTTCCACCTCCTCCTCCTGTGCCATATCCTCATCCATCATCGCCAGGAGCGTTTTTTTCAAGGAGGCATAAAAGTGGGATAGTAATGTTGAGAATGGCGTTATCGGCACTGGCCATGTTGGTGGAATACTCAAAACTGCGCAACAAGGAACACAGGTCTCGCATGGAGGCCCAGTCATTGGTGGTGAAGTGGTGCTATTCCGCCGAGCGACTCACCCGTGCGTGCTGCAGCTGAAACTCCACTATTGCCTGCTGCTGCTCGCACAGTCTGGCCAGCATGTGCAAGGTGGAGTTCGACCTGGTGGGCACGTCGCATATGAGGCGGTGAGCAGGAAGGCCGAAGTTACAATGCAGCGTTGACAGGCGAGCAGCAGCAGGGTGAGAACACCGAAAGCGCACACAGACGGCCCGCACTTTATGCAGCAGCTCTGACATGTCGGGGTAATTTGTAAGGAATCTTTGCACCACCAAATTCAGCACATGCGCCAGGAAAGGTATGTGCGTCAAACCGGCTACTCCCAGAGCTGCTACGAGATTTCGCCCATTATCGCACACCACCAGGCCGGGCTTGAGGCTGACTGGCACAAACCACTCATCGGTCTGTTGTTCAAGGCCCATCCAAAGCTCCTGCGCGGTGTGGGGTTTGTCCCCCAAACAGATATGTTTTAAAACTGCATGCTGTCGTTTACCCCTGTCTGTGCTGAAGTTGGTGGTGAGGTGTTACGCTGACCGGATGAGGAGATGGTAGAGGATGAGGAAGAAGAGTAGGAGGAGGAAGCAACAGGAGGCAAAATGAAGCGCCCTGCAATCCTCGGTGGTGGAAGGACATGCGCCAAACTGCTATTCGCCTCAGGCCCAGCCGCCACTGCATTTACCCAGTGTCCTGTTATGGAGATATAACGGCCCTGACCGTGCTTACTGGTCTACGTATCCGTAGTCAGGTGCACCTTGCCACAGATGGCGTGGCGCAGTGCACACCTAATTTTGTCCACTACTTGGTTGTGAAGGGAAGGGATCGCTCGCCTTGAAAAGTAGTGGCGGCTGGGCACGACGTACTGTGGGACAGCCACCGCCATAAGGCCTTTAAAACTATCCATCTCCACCAGACGGAATGACAGCATTTCAAAGGCAAGTAATTTAGAAATGCTCGCATTTAGGGATAGGGATCGTGGGTGGGTAGGGGGATACTTCCTCTTCCTCTCCAGCGTTTGGGATATGGAGAGCTGAACGCTTCCGTGGGACATTGTGGAGATGCTTGGTGACCAAGATGTTGGTGTTGCTGGCAGATCCTCTGTTTGTGGGGTGCCAGGTGGCACTGTCACTCCAGAGGTGGATGAAAAGGCCGCGACTGCAGCAGAAGAGGAAGCAGGATGAGCCAGAGACCTTTCTTGGTTTTTAAGATGTCTACTCCACTGCAGCTTGTGCTTTGCACTTAAATGCCTGGTCATGCAGGTTGTGCTCAGGTTGAGAATGTTTATGCCTCGCTTCAGACTCGTGTCTTGTCGTCAGCACATTGTATGAAGAACTGCAACGCCAGGGAACTCCTTGGAGCTGGCATTGGTGTGCTCGGTCCCTTGCTGCGGTGGGCAGTAGGAGGCGTACTGTCTAGAGGACGGCCGCTCCGCTTTTGCACCCTGCTCCCTCTTCTGCTGTGCTGGTGGCTCTGTGCGATCACTCGCATGACCTTGACTCCATGTGGGGTCGAGGACCTCTTCGTCCTCCACATCATCTTCCAACCAGTCTTCACCCCTGCATTTCCTTGTCGGTCTGCACATTTTAGAAAGCTCCAGCAGTTGGCACCTGTGTTTCGTCATTATCCGAGACGTGCTGCGATGGTCCTCCCATGTACTCATCTTGAAGGATAAGTGGTTGGGCATCGGTGCGCTCAATTTCTTCCACTTCTGGGGCAGGGTTAGGTGGATGGCCCTGGGAAACCCTGCTAACAGAGTCATCAAAAAGCAGAAGAGATTGTTGCATGACTTGGGGCTCAGACTGCTTGGCTGATTTGCAAGGGGGTGAGGTGAAAGACTGATGGACATCGGCTGCAGGTGCCAACTGTGGTCTTTTAGCAGGAGACTGGGTGGGAGACAATGTGAAAGAACTAGATTCACTGTCAGAAACCCAATCTACTTTCGCCTGTACTTGTTCAGGCCTCACCATTCGTAGAGCAGCATTAGGCCCGACCAAATACCGCTGCAGGTTTTGTCGCCTACTCGCACCTGAGGAAGGGGTTTCACTTGTGTGTGTATCTGGCACAGATCGACCACGTCCTTTCACTGCAACAGGAGCTCCACCAGCAGCACCACGACCTGGGCCACGTCCCTTATTTGACTCTCTCCTCATATTTTTCAAATTTAGGATCTTGCCCTAAATGGGTGTTTAATTAATAGTAGAATAGAAAGACAGTATGTAAAGGGAGTATCTCAAAGGGCCTGAACCAGTGTAGGCCTGAAGTAAATATTTCTTTGCCCAAAATGGCTGTATTTCAAATGGCTGTATTTCAAATGCCTGATTCAAACCCCTGTATGTAGAGGGGTATCTCACAGGGCCTGAACAACTTTAGGCCTGAAGTAAATATATCTTTGCAGAAAATGGCTGAATTTCAAATGCCTGATTCAAACCCCTGTATGTAGAGGGGGTATCTCACAGGGCCTGAACCACTGTAGGCCTGCAGTAAATATATCTTTGCACAAAATGGCTGTATTTCAAACGGCTGTATTGCAAATCACTGAATCAAACCCCTGTATGTAGAGGGAGTATCTCACACGGTCTGAACCAGTGTAGGCATGAAGTAAATATATATTTGCACAAAATGGCTGTATTTCAAATGCCTGATACAAACCCCTGTATGTAGAGGGGGTATCTCACACGGTCTGAACCACTGTAGGCCTGAAGTAAATATATCTTTGCACAAAATGGCTGTATTTCAAATGGCTGTATTTCAAATGCCTGATTCAAACCCCCGTATGTAGAGGGGGTATCTCACAGGGCCTGAACCACTGTAGGCCTGAAGTAAATATATCTTTGCACAAAATGGCTGTATTTCAAATGGCTGTATTTCAAATCCCTGAATCAAAACCCTGAAGGTAGAGGGAGTATCTCACACGGTCTGAACCACTGTAGGCCTAAAGTAAATATATCTTTGCACAAAATGGCTGTATTTCAAATGGCTGTATTTCAAATGCCTGATTCAAACCCCTGTATGTAGAGGGGGTATCTCACACGGTCTGAACTACTGTAGGCCAAAAGTAAATATATCTTTGCCCAAAATGGCTGTATTTCAAATGCCTGATACAAACTCCTGTATGTAGAGGGGGTATCTCACAGGGCCTGAACCAGTGTGGGCCTGAAGTAAATATATCTTTGCAGAAAATGGCTGAATTTTAAATGCCTGATTCAAACCCCTGTATGTAGAGGGGGTATCTCACAGGGCTTGAACCACTGTAGGCCTGAAGTAAATATATCTTTGCACAAAATGTCTGTATTTCAAATGGCTGTATTTCAAATCACTGAATCAAACCCCTGTATGTAGAGGGAGTATCTCACACGGTCTGAACCACTGTAGGCCTGAAGTAAATATATATTTGCACAAAATGGCTGTATTTCAAATGCCTGATACAAACCCCTGTATGTAGAGGGGGTATCTTACACGGTCTGAACCACTGTAGGCCTGAAGTAAATATATCTTTGCCCAAAATGGCTGTATTTCAAATGCCTGATTCAAACCCCTGTATGTAGAGGGAGTATCTCACAGAGCGTGAACCACTGTAGGCCTGAAGTAAATATATCTTTGCACAAAATGGCTGTATTTTAAATCCCCGAATCAAACCCCTGTATGTAGAGGGAGTATCTCACACGGTCTGAACCACGGTAGGCCTGAAGTAAATATATCTTTGCACAAAATGGCTGTATTTCAAATGGCTGTATTTCAAATGCCTGATTCAAACCCCTGTATGTAGAGGGGGTATCTCACACGGTCTGAACCACTGTAGGCCAAAAGTAAATATATCTTTGCCCAAAATGGCTGTATTTCAAATGCCTGATACAAACTCATGTATGTAGAGGGGGTATCTCACAGGGCCTGAACCAGTGTGGGCCTGAAGTAAATATATCTTTGCAGAAAATGGCTGAATTTTAAATGCCTGATTCAAACCCCTGTATGTAGAGGGGGTATCTCACAGGGCCTGAACCACTGTAGGCCTGAAGTAAATATATCTTTGCACAAAATGTCTGTATTTCAAATGGCTGTATTTCAAATCACTGAATCAAACCCCTGTATGTAGAGGGAGTATCTCACACGGTCTGAACCACTGTAGGCCTGAAGTAAATATATATTTGCAAAAAATGGCTGTAATTTAAATGCCTGATACAAACCCCTGTATGTAGAGGGGGTATCTTACACGGTCTGAACCACTGTGGGCCTGAAGTAAATATATCTTTGCACAAAATGGCTGTATTTCAAATGCCTGATTCAAACCCCTGTATGTAGAGGGGGTCTCTCACAGGGCCTGAACCACTGTAGGCCTGAAGTAAATATATCTTTGCACAAAATGGCTGTATTTCAAATCCCTGAATCAAACCCCTGTATGTAGAGGGAGTATCTTACACGGTCTGAACCACGGTAGGCCTGAAGTAAATATATCTTTGCACAAAATGGCTGTATTTCAAATGGCTGTATTTCAAATGCCTGATTCAAACCCCTGTATGTAGGGGGGTATATCATAGGGCCTTAACCACTGTAGGCCTGAAGTAAATATATCTTTGCCCAAAATGGCTGTATTTCAAATGCCTGATTCAAACCCCTGTATGTAGAGGGAGTATCTCACAGAGCGTGAACCACTGTAGGCCTGAAGTAAATATATCTTTGCACAAAATGGCTGTATTTTAAATCCCTGAATCAAACCCCTGTATGTAGAGGGAGTATCTCACACGGTCTGAACCACGGTAGGCCTGAAGTAAATATATCTTTGCACAAAATGGCTGTATTTCAAATGCCTGATTCAAACCCCTATATGTAGGGGAGTATATCATAGGGACTTAACCACTGTAGGCCTGAAGTAAATATATCTTTGCACAAAATGGCTGTATTTCAAATGTCTGATTCAAACCCCTGTATGTAGAGGGAGTATCTCACACGGTCTGAACCACGGTAGGCCTGAAGTAAATATATCTTTGCACAAAATGTCTGTATTTTAAATGGCTGTATTTCAAATCCCTGAATCAAACCCCTGAATGTAGAGGGAGTATCTCACACAAACCCCTGTATGTAGAGGGAGTATCTCACACGGTATGAACCACTGTAGGCCTGAAGTAAATATATCTTTGCACAAAATGTCTGTATTTCAAATGGCTGTATTTCAAATCCCTGAATCAAACCCTGTATGTAGAGGGAGTATCTCACACAGTCTGAACCACTGTAGGCCTGAAGTAAATATATCATTGCACAAAATGGCTGTATTTCAAATGCCTGATTCAAACCCCTGTATGTAGAGGGGGTATCTCATACCACCGTTGCCATCCGGATTGTCTGACCATGCTTACTGCCGCCTGCCCTGACCCACTGCTTGCCTACCGACTACGCCTCTGCCAGACTTCCTGCACCTACTACCTGCCTCTGGTCCTAGCCACTGGGATCCACTCCTACCTCCAGCCAGCGGTCCTCTGACTCAGGTAGGACTGTTACAGACGCTCTAAAACTTTATATGCGAGTGCATGCTGTTCAGCTGACCCTATAAAAAAATTTGAGTTGAGGGCCTGCAGTTGAGCTGACGCTATTAAAAAAATTAGAGTGGAGGGAATATATACAATCTGGATGAGGAGGAGGAGAAAACAAGATTCAACCATATACTCTTTTTTTCGTGGAGGAAAGGTGCATGGGAATACACTACAGTAGATTGAGTACATTAGAAATGATAGATTGAAATTGCCTTTATGTTCATCATCAGCTCAGCTGTCCTCTGGTGGAGTTGAGAAATCAGGGGCAATCCAGGCCTTGTTAATTTTTATCTAAGTCAACCTGTCAGCATTGCCAGTGGACAAGAGGATACGCTTATCTGTTATAATGTCACCAGCAGCACTAAATACACGGCTCAGACAAAACGCTGGTGGCAGGGCAGGCCAGCACCTCCAAGGCATAGAGCGCAAGTTCATGCCATGTGTCTAGCTTGGACACTTAGTAGTTTTAAGGCACTGAGGGATCATTTAGGATGCTGACACTGTCTGTTATGTATTCCTTCACCATCTTTCAAAACATTTCCCTCCTTATACCACTAGCTCGCGCTTCAGGGTGAAGTTGCTGGAGGGGTGTCATGAAAGTGTTATATGCCTTGGAGAGTGTTGCCCTGCCTTTGTTGGAACTGCTGTGTGTTCCCCTTGTCTCCCTTCCTCGGTTTGCTAAGGAAGTACGGATTCTGCCGGCCGCGTTGTCAGATTAAAAATTTTGGAGCAATCTCTCAACAAGTACCTTCTAGTATAGCACCGTTTTACTCATCCTCTTCACCACAGGAATGAGAGATGAGAAGTTCTCTTTGTAGCGGGGGTCGAGAAGGGTGAACACCCAGTAATCCGTGAGGGTTGCGGGAAAGTCAGCCTAACATGAAGTCAGCCATGCGTGCCAGAGTACCAACAGGCAAGGCGTCGTTGTCGACATCAGGATGACTCTCTATCTCCTCATCCTCCTCCTCTTCTGCCCATCTACGCTGAACAGATGGAATTAAAGCTCCATGGTTACTACCCTCTGTAGCAGAGGCAACTGTCTCCAGCTCCTCCTCCTCTTCCTCTTCATGGTCCAATTCGCGCTGAGAAGACAAACTGTGGGTGGTCTGGCTATCACCCTGTGTAATGTCCTCCCCCATTTCCTCGTCTGCCGCGTTGTCCTTAATGGTGAGCAGCGATCATTTGAGCAGACACAGCAGTGGGATGGTTATGCTGATAATAGCATTTTCACCACTAACCATCTGTGTGGATTTATCAAAGTTTTTTAAAACCTCACAGAGGTCTGACATCAATGCCCACTCCTTTCTTGTGATTCGTGAATAGTGGCAGTTAACTAGAAAAAGGCGACGACCATGTTGAAGCTGGTATTCCACAACTGCCCTCTGCTGCTCACAAAGCCAGGCCAACATGTAGAACGTAAAGTTCCAGCGCATGCTCACATCGCACAACAGTCGGTAAGCTGGAAGCCCCAAGCGCTGCTACAGCGTTGACAGACCGGCTGAAGCTTTGAACGACTTGCGGAAATGGGCGCACACGGAGCACACCTTCACTAGTAGCTCTGGCAAATTGGGGTAGGTTTTGATAAACCGCTGAACCACTAAGTTTAAGACGTGGGCTAGGCATGGGATGTATGTCAGGTTGCCGAGCTCCAAAGCCGCCACCAAGTTACGGGCATTGTCAGACACAACCATGCCTGGTTGTAGGTTGAGTGGCGAGAGCCACAGCTCGGTTTGGTCCCTTATACCCTGCCACAGCTCTGCAGCGTTGTACTGTTTGTCTCCTAAGCAGATCACCTTAGCACGGCCTGTTGACGCTTACCCACAACAGTGCTACACTGCTTCCAGCTAGCGACTGATGGCTGACTGCTGCTAGAGGTGGAAGTGGAGGAGGCGGCAGAGGAGGAGAAGTGGGAGTTGGAGCCAGTAACATAGCTTCTGGCGGAGACCCTGATGGACGTAGGGCCAGCAATCCTGGGCGTGGGTAGCACCTGTGCCATCCCAGGGAACGACTCACTCCCATCCTCCACAATATTCACCCAGTGTGTGGTCAGGGAAATGTAGCGTCCCTGGCCACCAGCATTTGTCCATGTGTCCGTGGTGAAGTGGACCTTCCCAATAAATGCGTTGGTCAGGGCACGGGTGATGTTCTGGGACACATGCTAATGTAAGGCGGGCACGGCACACCGTGAAAAATAGTGGCGGCTGGGGACTGCGTACCGAGGGATGGCCGCAGACATCAGGCTGCGGAAGGCCTCAGTGTCCACAAGCCTAAATGGCAACATTTCAAGGGCCAGTCATTTTTAAAGTTGCACATTTAGTGCTATGGCCTGTGGGTGGGTGGGTATTTGCGCTTGCGTTCAAATGACTGTGTTATGGACATTTGGACGCTGTGCTGGGACAGGGAAGTTGATGTTGTTGCTGATGGTTCATGCGAAGGTCCAGGTGCAGGACAAAAGGCATCTGGGCCTGCGCCTTCGACAGGGGATTGGCCAGCAGTGCGTAACACAGGGGAAGATGAGGCAGTGTTGTGACCCACAGACCCAGATTGTGGTCCCAGGCATTCGGCCCACTTATTAGGGTGCTTGGATGCCATGTGGCATATCGTGCTGGTGGTGGTGAGGTTACTAGTGTTCATGCCCCGGCTCATTTTGGTACGGCACAGGTTGCAAACTACCACTCTTTTGTCTTCTGCACTTTCCTTAAAAAAGGTGTAACTGTTGCGGGCCTGTTTGGTGTGGGCCGACTTCTCTGTTTTGCAACCCCACTGCCTCTCTCAGCCTGTTGCGGTGCTGCAGATCCCTCCCCCTCTGTACTGCTGTCCACACTCGGCTTTTCACCTTCCCATGTTGGGTCAGTGACCTCACCATCCACCACCTCCTCTTCCACTTCCTCACTCTGCTCATTCTCCTGACTTGACCTAACCACAACCTCAGTGATTGACAACTCTGTCTCATCACCATCTACCTTGTGTACAAATGATTGCTGTTCACCACCGTCCTCTTCTTGAGACTGTGAAGGCTCAAGAGGTTGTGAATCAGGTCACAATATCTCAGGTCCCTCTTCAAGCGTGCTGGGCGCGAGGGCTAAATCTAAAAGTGGCGCTGGAAAGAGCTCCTCGGAATATCTGAGTGTGGGATCACTCGTTTGGCAAGCCTCTCCATGGTGGGAGGAAGGGTGATCAGAGTGAGTATTCAGTTGACCAGACTCTTGGCTGCAGAGACTGGACTTGTTGGAAGAGAGGGTGGTGCTTAACCGACTGGAAGCATTATCTTCAGCAATCCAACCGACCAACTGTTCACACTTGGACAGTGTTGTCCTGCGCCGGCCAGCTAAATTGGACATGAACCTGGGTATGTTTTTTCTGGTGCACTGGCAGCAGGCACAGTTTGATTGTGCCCAGGGCCACTGACTCTGCGTGCACCATCAGCATCACGCCCACTTTCACGTACCTTAGTGCTCGCCTTCTTCATATTAATGGTTTTGTCACTAAATGTGGCGCAGATTGTTTTACTGTCCGCTAAAGACACAGTTTTCGGATGCAAGACAGTATATGTCACAGAAACCCACAGAATATTGACACTATATTAGGCCCAGATTATTGGAATCTGCAATACAGACACCGTTTTCTGATGTAGTACAGTATTGGTTACAGACCACCACAGATTATGGACACTTTATTAAGCCCAGATTATTGGAATTTGCAATACAGACACAGTTTTTGGATGCAGGACAGTATATGTCACAGAAACCTACAGAACATGGACACTATATTAGGCCCAGATTAGTTAAATTTGCCATAAAGAAACAGTTTTCGGATGGAGTACTGTATATGTCACGGATGTGTATTACACGCACACACTACAGAGACAGTAGATGAATGCTGGCCCCTGAATTTTTTAATTTACTCTAAAGAAACATTTTTCGGATGGAGTACTGTATATGTCACGGATGTGTATTAAACGCACACATCTTCGGATGATGTACAGTATACAGTATGTCACTAATAGGTATTAAAGAAAAATATCTTGCTGCTGTCAAACACACACGGTAGTCCTTAAAAGGACTTTGGGGTCTTTGAAAAGCTTTTGGTAGCAAAACAGCAAATTTCTCTCCCTCTCTGTTCCTTCCTCAGCACGGATGTCCCTGAGACTGATCAATTTAGCGCAGGTAAAAATATATTGTTGCTCTAAAACACACACACAGTAGTCCTTAGGGCTCTTTCACACTTGCGTTGTTCTTTTCCGGCATAGAGTTCCGTCGTCGGGGCTCTATGCCGGAAAAATACTGATCAGGATTATCCCAATGCATTCTGAATGGAGAGAAATCCGTTCAGGATGCATCAGGATGTCTTCAGTTCAGGACCGGAATGTTTTTTGGCCGGAGAAAATACCCTTGCCGCAAGGCCGGATCCGGAATTAATGCCCATTGAAAGGCATTAATCCGGATCCGGCCTTAAGCTAAACGTCGTTTCGGATCCGACGTTTAGCTTTTTCTGAATGGTTACCATGGCTGCCAGGATGCTAAAGTCCTGTTTGCCATGGTAAAGTGTAGGGGGGAGCGGGGGAGCAGTATACTTACCGTCCGTGCGGCTCCCGGGGCGCTTCAGAGTGACGTCAGGGTGCCCCACGCGCATGGATGACGTGATCGCATGGATAACGTCATCCATGCGCATGGGGCGCTCTGACGTCA
The DNA here is from genome assembly GCF_905171765.1 of Bufo bufo. Classification (NCBI taxonomy): domain Eukaryota; kingdom Metazoa; phylum Chordata; class Amphibia; order Anura; family Bufonidae; genus Bufo; species Bufo bufo. The sequence goes on along the minus strand of NC_053395.1, from coordinate 121,698,541 downwards.
TTCTGGAGCGCTCCGGGAGCCGCACGGACGGTAAGTATACTGCTCCCCCGCTCCCCACTACTACTATGGCAACCAGGACTTTAATAGCGTCCTGGCTGCCATAGTAACACTGAACGCATTTTGAAGACGGATCAGTCTTCAAATGCTTTCAGTTCACTTGCGGTGTTACGGATCCGGCGGGCACTTCCGGCAAATGGAGTACACGACAGATCCGGACAACGCAAGTGTGAAACAGCCCTTAAAAGGACTTTTGGGTCTTTGAAAAGCTTTCTTAGAATAATAACTGTGAATTTCACTCCCTACACTGCCTTTCCCTTCCTACGCTTTGCTCTCCCTAACTATGACTGATCCGAGCACGTGTCATCAGGTGCTATATAGCACCCAATGACGCATTCCGGCCAGCCAATCACTGTAATGCTAGCAACCAACATGGCTGCTGACGTTAGATTGATGGCAGTACTTACCTGCACGTTTGTTGGCTGCTTAGCAGCCGCAAAATATGCAGGGAGGAGACTCGAGCATGGCGCTCGAGCACATGCGGTACTCGGCTGAGTACTGCCATGTGCCGAGCATAGCGATGCTTGAGCCAAACTGGTATTCGGCCAAGCATGCTCGCTCATCACTACTCAGGAGCCATTTTGGAGAGTTATAAAAACTCCAAAGTTAGTTCCATGTACCAGCCTATAGAAGGGAAAGATTACAGATGAACCAGGCAACTCAGAGGGAGTGAGAATATTGGCAGAGGAAGGTAACTGTCGTTTATCAGGCTCTAGTCTCCTTTGCATTAAGTGGACAGATTCGAAGCTACAAGCTGCCCATTATAACCAAGGACAGAAAAGCCATCTGTCAGAATATAGTATTCCTAGAGAGGATACAAAAGTATATGATTAAACAGTACAGCAGAGATACTCCATCCCTCCAGCTTAGAGAAACAAGGGAGAAAGATTGATTGTCATAGAAAACTGCCCCTTATGCACCTTCTGGGAACTAATCTGAATCACTGTAAAAGCTGCCTTGCTGTAAATAACTTTGGTATACATTGATGACTTTTGGATCAGCTTCAGTAAAGTACTGGGAGTTTGTTAAGAAACTTGGTCTTCTTATTCCACATCATCTACTAATTGCACCTCACAGTGCTGGCGTCACGAACACAGGGGCCCAGCCACCAAAGCACCTTAAGCATACCCATTACCATCAAGGGCACCTCAACTCCATCTGGATGGCGTTCCCTGCAATAGAGTGCCCCAGGGGATTTAGTGCTGTCTTCGTCATCACTGCATGCTGATCTAGGGAGCTGCAAAACTGTGAGTATGACTACTACCCCCATCAGCCCACCGTGCACTCACATACTGCCCCTGCGGTCCGGTCCGCTGCATGTGGTCTCCTCATGCTGCTTCCACCTCACCACTATATCATATGGTAGGTCTACTCTGTGGACTTCTCATGCTGTTCCCACCCTCCCCACTTCATGACTGGTCCACTATTTTGGCTTTCGGCCTTGCTGACATCATCATTGATCTGTCAGAAGGAAGGAAAAATGAGACGCACAACGGATCCTGTCTGGGCATTAGCAATACTGGTGGATAATTGAGCAAATGCTGACCGAGTGAAGGCGTATGCTCTACAGACAGGATCCGGTTTTTGTGGGTTATTTTTCTGACGGATCAGAGGAAGGGCAAATTAATCGGGGACGTCAACACAAACTTACTGCTGACACGCTGTTCACTCTGTCAGGGGGGCTATATCTACATAGTTACATAGTTAATACATACATATATATACATATATATATATAGTTACATAGTTAATACGGTTGAAAAAAAACAGAAGTCCATCAAGTTCAACCAAGGGATAGGTGGGGATGCGAATCCAAGAAGGAATTGAGACTCGGATTTCTACACGTTTTCATAAGCATTAATGTTGTTTAATTTTAAGAATTCATCTAAACCCTTTGTAAAACTGTCCACTGTTCCTGCTGTGACCACGTCCTGAGGTAGTCTATTCCACAGATTCACAGTTCTTACAGTAAAGAAGCTTTGACGCTTCCGGAGACTGAACATTTTTCCTCTTCAGGAGGGATTGCTCCCTTGTCTTTGAGCGCATTCTACAGCTTTTCACTGTATTTTTTGTATGGCCCATTTATATATTTGTATAGGTTAATTTTGTCCCCTTTTAGACATCTCTTATCAAGACTAAATAAATTAAATTATTTTAATCTTTCTTGATAACCAAGACCCTCCATGTCCCTTATCATTTTAGTCGCTCTCCTCTGTACTTTTTCCAGCTGTAGTGAATCCTTTCTATGGACTGGTGCCCAGAACTGGACTGCATATTCCAGATGAGGCCACACCAGTGCTTTGTAAAGTGGTAGTATTACATTCCTGCCCCGCGAGTCCATGCCTCGTTTAATGCATGACAATATCCTGGTGGCCTTAGAAGCAGTAGATTGACATTGTATGCTGTTATTTAATCTACCATCCACAAGGACACACACATATTTCTCTATAAGTGACTCTCCCAGTGCTACATCACCTAGGACATATGAAGCACAGAGATTATTACTACCAAGATACATAACTTTACATTTATCCACATTAAACCTCATTTGCCAAGTTGATGCCCAATCACTCAGTGTTCATGTCTGTTTGTAGTATATGGACATCCTCCATAGACTGTACAGTACTACATAGCTTAGTATCATCTGCAAAAATAGAAATTGTGCTATTGATCTCATCCTCAATATCATTAATAAATAAATTAAATAATAAAGGGCCCAGCACTGAAAGTTGGGGTACACCACTTATAACCTGGGACCATTCTGAATAGGAATCATTGACCACAACTCTCTGGACACGGTCCTTTAGCCAGTTTTCAATCCAATTACAAACTATACTTTCCAAGCCAATAGACCTTACTGTCCCTCATAGAGGTTTAATAGGTAAAGTATCTAAAGCCTTTGCAAAATCCAGAAACACTACATACACAGCCGCCGCTCTGTCCAGGCTTCTACTCACCTCCTCATAAAAACAAATCAGATTAGTCTGACAACTTCTGTCCTTGGTAAATCCATGCTGGTTATCACTTAAATATTATTTATAGTCACATACTCCTGTATATAGTCTCTTAAGAGTCCTTCAAACATTTTTCCCACAACAGAAGTTAAAGGATAACTGTCACATTTAGACCCTAATTTCAATTTTCATATACAGTACAGACCAAAAGTTTGGACACACCTTCTCATTCAAAGAGTTTTCTTTATTTTTATGACTATGAAAATTGTAGATTCACACTAAAGGCATCAAAACTATGAATTAACACATGTGGAATTATATACATAACAAACAGGTGTGAAATAACTGAAAATATGTCATATTCTAGGTTGCCACCTTTTGCTTTGATTACTGCTTTGCACACTCTTGGCATTCTCTTGATGAGCTTCAAGAGGTAGTCCCCTGAAATGGTTTTCACTTCACAGGTGTGCCTTGTCAGGTTTAATAAGTGGGATTTTTTGCCTTATAAATGGGGTTGGGACCATCAGTTGCGTTGAGGAGAAGTCAGGTGGATACACAGCTGATAGTCCTACTGAATAGACTGTTAGAATTTGTATTATGGCAAGAAAAAAGCAGCTAAGTAAAGAAAAATGCGTGGCCATCATTACTTTAAGAAATTAAGGTCAGTCAGTCAGCCGAAAAATTGGGAAAACTTTGAAAGTAAGGGCTATTTGACCATGAAGGAGAGTGATGGGGTGCTGCGCCAGATGACCTGGCCTCCACAGTCACCGTACCTGAACCCAATCGAGATGGTTTGGGGTGAGCTGGACCGCAGAGTGAAGGCAAAAGGGCCAACAAGTGCTAAGCATCTCTGGAAACTCCTTCAAGACTGTTGGAAGACCATTTCAGGGGACTACCTCTTGAAGCTCATCAAGAGAATGCCAAGAGCGTGCAAAGCAGTAATCAAAGCAATAGGTGGCTACTTTGAAGAACCTAGAATATGACATATTTTCAGTTGTTTCACACTTGTTTGTTATGTATATAATTCCACATGTGTTAATTCATAGTTTTGATGCCTTCATAGTCATGAAAATAAAGAAAACTCTTTGAATGAGAAGGTGTGTCCAAATTTTGGTCTGTACTGTATGTAGTTACTAATAACATGATATTCCAGAATCAGTTACTATTAGACTGACTTACCCCATATTTAATAAGATTCAGCCCTTAGCAACCAGTCTGCATAAAACTGCAATTTCACTATTCAGTTAAGATGGCCACCACTGCCCTCACCCTGAGGCTAATCCCGCCTTCCCTCACTAGCCAGTAACAATAGCCCCCCAAAAGTGTCAGTAACCAGATCCCTCCCCCCTAAAGGGTTAATATCCTGCAGCACAAAGGGGTCCTCTTACCACATGTTGCTTTCATTTATACACTGAGCAGATGGCAGATCTCTCTTCCCTGTTGTGCGCTGCTTCCACTCTGCATTCTCCAGCTCTGCTGAGTGAGGGAGCGTCTGCCAAGCGCAGGGACAGGGAGAAGTGCACACAGCCCACCACAGATATCAGCTCCTTTCTTTTCTTTTGTATATACAGAGATTAAAAAAAACATTTAGTAACTCGGCCTTTTCCTTATCTTGGGTGACCACCCCCCCCCCTTTACTTGTATAAGCATTTAATAAAACAGGTTCTGTAGACATCTATGTGGAATCAGCTGACGAGGGTGTTAAAGGATGCGCTTCTTCTTGACGCTAACATCGACCTGTAAGCAGTGTCGGACTGGGGTACCTAGGGACCACCAGTAAAATTTATTTTGGGGGCCCACCGAACGGATACATTCAAATATAATAAATAATCTAACAAGTTTTTTATATGAACATAAACTGGTTGATGTGCTGTACATTGAATATATGTATGTAGTGTACTAAATCGAATGTGTTATGTGCCACTTGTGCAGGGGATGGGAGACTAGGGGCCCACCTTGCTCAGGGGCCCACCGGGGGATTCCCCTGTACCCCTGTGGGCCAGTCCGAGCCTGCCTGTAAGGCTGAGTGATTGCCCTAACAAGTGAAGTGTGCAATGATTGTAAGTGTGACCCCTGTCATCTGCATGTCATACGGACTCACAGTATTAATTCACTACCACAGTAGACTCCCTATGTGTGTTACTGCAAGGCACACTGTTCTACACCCCTATAAAGGCTCTCTGCAGCCCAGAAATAGCAATTTTTTAAATGTAATTTGCCGTTAATAAATTCAAATCGAAGCTAATCTTTTCGGGGAAAAAAACGGCCAAATATAATTTTTTAGAAATTCGCTCATCTCTAAACTGCACCGCTGATCGGCAAATCTATTTTTATTTTTCCACTAATACACACCGCAAAAGTCTTTAAAACAGTGATGCCCAACCTACGGCCCGTGGGCCACATCCGGCCTGCGAAGCTGTGTCATGTGGCCCGTGCTTGCGCACAGTTGCAGTACTAATATTAGTTTTGCGCGCAAGTGCTTTTAATGGTTTCATGGCCAGTCGAATCGGAGCTGGCCGACGGCGAAGCACTGCCCAATTAGTTACGTAACCTAACCACCACCGCCGGACCCGCCCCTGCCCTCACCCATCCGGCGCTGTGATGATCCAGACCCATGACCTCAGCGCCAGGTCTTCTGGGATCACGCGGGTTGACGGGATGACGCGGCGCACGCTGGAGGACGAAGGGAGCGGAGCAGAGTAGGTAAGTATCTTTTTTTTCTTTTTGTATGTGTAAATCTGCACACATCGCCGGCTTTATACTCACGGGGGGCACCTGGCAGTGTGGCTGTAATGACCGACGACACGCACACGGAGGAAAACAGGGAAAGCCCTGCCCAAGGGAGAGGGAAAGGTGGTGACCCCTAACTCACCTTGCGGCTGGCACCTGACTGCCCTGACGTCCCTAGACGGGTTCCTCACCCGTGCAGCGATCACGTGCCTAAACCCTGGCTTTGCCTAATATGAGCCCTGGATAGTGAACAGGCCGGTGGGATCGCTAGTCCACACCACTATCACTAAGAGGGAAACACCAGGGAGAGGACAGACAAAACATACAAACACATACATCCAGGTGGGCGACCACAATAAACCAAGAAGGTCCAACAGGGATCTGGAGGGTAGCGTACTGGACCAACTACCAGCGAACGCAGCAACACAGCTCCAGAAGGTCAGAATAGATGTCCAGGCAGGAAGCTCTATCTCTGGCAACCAGAGAAGTGTGAGAGAGAAATATAAGGAGGTCTGGGAGTGCTGGACAAGGAACAGCTGAGGAGAAGGAGCTACGGATCCCTGAGTGAGCCAAAAGGGTTTGCTAAGCAAACCCAGAAAGCTACCATAAGGAAAACAGCCCTATCTTAAATAGAGCGTGCAGCCAACCGCTGCGACTTCCTGACCCCGGGTATAACGGAGTCAGGCGTGGTCCTCGACACCCTCGTGACAGTGGCACAGTGGCACGCCGGCATGGCACTGCCAGCAAACCCTTCATAGGGGCCCCGGGGGACAAAATAATGAAATATATAGGGGCAAAACGCAAAAAAATGAAATATATAAAGTGGGGGCAAAAAATTAAATATGTACACAGGGGACAAATGGAATATATATAAAGAGAGGGCAAAAATGGGAATATATACAGAGGTGGCAAAATGGATATATATATACAGAGGTGGCAAAATGGATATATATACAGAGGGGGTAAAATGGATATATACACAGAGGGGGCAAAATGGACATATATATGCACAGAGGGGGCAAGAAATGAACCCACCCGCCCGTACAGACCCCCTCTGGACTCTCAGCAAGCCATCAGAGCAGGTTGAAGGAGAAGGTGAGGACGAGTCAGATGGGAGCAGTAGGTCTATTTCTTAATATGTGATCACTATGTCTGGTGCCCATGTGGGCCGCCTGAGTTGCTCCTCAGAACGCACTTAGCAATATTAATAAAGGAGAGAGGACTCATAATATTGCACCACAAAGCATTTCTAGAGAGTTTCCTGCATTTCACTCCTTAGGGCTGTTTCACACGAGCGGATGCCGTGCGTGACATCCGCTCCGTGAATGACAGCCAAGACCCGATGCAGACTGCAGAAGCACGGAGCAGTAACATGATTGATAATGCTCCGTTCCTCTCTGTGATCTCTTTACTACGAAATCACAGTGAGATAAAGTTGTCACTGTGATTTCGTAGTAAAGAGATCACAGAGAGGAACGGAGCATTATCAATCATGTTACTGCTCCGTGCTTCTGCAGTCTGCATCGGGTCTTGGCTGTCATTCACGGAGCGGATGTCACGCACGGCATCCGCTCGTGTGAAACAGTCCTTAGTCTTGCTATGTCCAGAGATGTGTCACCTTCACAGTAGTAATGCTCAGAGATGTGCCCCCTTCACAGTAGTAATGCCCAGATGTTCCCCCTGCACAGGGGTGATGCCCAGATGTTCCCCCTGCACAGGGGTGATGCCCAGATGTTCCCCCTTCACAGGGGTGATGCACAGATGTGCCCCTTTCACAGGGGTAATGCACAGATGTGCCCCCCTCACAGGGGTAATGCTCAGATGTGCCCCCTTCACAGTAGTAATGCCCAGATGTGCCCCCTTCACAGTAGTAATGCCCAGATGTGCCCCCTTCACAGTAGTAATGCCCAGATGTGCCCCCTTCACAGTAGTAATGCCCAGATGTGCCCCCTTCACAGTAGTAATGCTCACATGTGCCCCCTTCACAGTAGTAATGCTCACATGTGCCCCCTTCACGGTAGTAATGCTCACATGTGCCCCCTTCAGAGTAATAATGCTCACATGCGCCCCCTTTACAGTAAAAATGCCCATATGTGCCCCTTCACATAAAAAATGCCGAGATATTTTCCCCTTCATAGTAGTAATGCTCACACGTGCCCCCTCACAGTGTTTGCATTTATTTCCATCTAAGCTACCTGGTTCTGGGGGCAAAAAATTGAATATGTACACAGGGGACAAATGGAATATATATAAAGAGAGGGCAAAAAGGGGAATATATACAGTGGGGGCAAAATGGATATATATACAGAGGGGGTAAAATGGATATATACACAGAGGGGGCAAAAATGACATAAACAGTCAGGTCCATAAATATTGGGACATCTACACACCACAACAATGGATTTGAAATTAAATGAACAAGATGTGCTTTAACTGCAGACTGTCAGCTTTAATTTGAGGGTATTTACATCCAAATCAGGTGAACAGTGTAGGAATTACAGACGTTTGCATATGTGCCTCCCACTTGTTAAGGGACCAAAAGTAATGGGACAGAATAATAATCATAAATCAAACTTTCACTTTTTAATACTTGGTTGCAAAACCTTTGCAGTCAATTACAGCCTGAAGTCTGGAACGCAGAGACATCACCAGATGCTGGGTTTCATCCCTGGTGATGCTCTGCCAGGCCTCTACTGTAACTGTCTTCAGTTCCTGCTTGTTCTTGGGGCATTTTCCCTTCAGTTTTGTCTTCAGCAAGTGAAATACATGCTCAATCGGATTCAGGTCAGGTGATTGACTTGGCCATTGCATAACATTCCACTTCTTTCCCTTAAAAAACTATTTGGTTGCTTTTGCAGTATGCATTGGGTCATTGTCCATCTGCACTGAAGCGCCATCCAATGAGTTCTGAAGCATTTGGCTGAATATGAGCAGATAATATTGCCCGAAACACTTCAGAATTCATCCTGCTGCTTTTGTCAGCAGTCACATCATCAATAAATACAAAAAGAACCAGTTCCATTGGCTGCCATACATGCCCACGCCATGACACTACCACCACCATGCTTCACTGATGAGGTGGCATGCTTAGGATTATGAGCAGTTCCTTTCCTTCTCCATACTCTTCTCTTCCCATCACTCTGGTACAAGTTGGTCTTGGTCTCATCTGTCCATAGGATGTTGTTCCAGAACTATGAGGGCTTTTTTAGATGTCGTTTGGCAAACTCTAATCGGGCCTTCCTGTTTTTGAGGCTCACCAATGGTTTACATCTTGTGGTGAACCCTCTGTATTCACTGTGGTGAAGTCTTCTCTTGATTGTTGACTTTGACACACATACACCTACCTCCTGGAGAGTGTTCTTAATTCAGCCAACTGTTGTGAAAGGTGTTTTCTGCACCAGGGAAAGAATTATTCGGTCATCCACCACAGTTGTTTTCCGTGGTCTTCCGGGTCTTTTGGTGTTGCTGAGCTCACCGATGCGATCCTTCTTTTTAAGAATGTTCCAAACAGTTGTGTTGGCCATGCCTAATGATTTTGCTATCTCTCTGATGGGTTTGTTTTGTTTTGTTTTTTTCAGCCTACTGATGGCTTGCTTCACTGATAGTGACAGCTCTTTGGATCTCGAGAGTTGACAGCAACAGATTCCAAATGCAAATAGCACACTTGAAATGAACTCTGGACCTTTTATCTGCTCTTTGTAATTGGGATAATGAAGGAATAACACACACCTGGCCATGGAACAGCTGAGAAGCCAATTGTCCCATTACTTTTGGTTCCTTAACAAGTGGGAGGCACATATGCAAACTGTTGTAATTCCTAAGCCGTTCACCTGATGTAAATACCCTCAAATTTAATCTTAATTGTGTCGATGTCCCAATATTTATGGACCTGACTGTATATGCACAGTGGGGGCAAGAAATTAACCCACTCGCCCGTACAGACCCCCCCTGGACTCTCAGCAAGCAATCAGAGCATGTTGAAGGAGAAGGTGAGGACAAGTCAGATGGGAGCAGTAGGTCTATGAAGGATGTGACTGGTGAGGTGTGGTAGTCGTGGAAGTGATTGGACCTGAGCCTATTTCTTAATATGTGATCACTATGTCTGGTGCCCATGTGGGCCGCCTGGGTTGCTCCTCAGAATGCGCTTAGCAATATTAATGAGGGAGAAATGATTCATAATATTGCAACACAAGGCATCTCTAGAGAGTTTCATGCCTTTCACTCCTTAGTCTTGCTATGTCCACCTTCACAGTAGTAATGCTCAGAGATGTGCTCCCTTCACAGTAGTAATGCCCAGAGGCGCCCCCTGCGCAGGGGTGATGCCCAGAGGCGCCCCCTGCGCAGGGGTGATGCCCAGAGGCGCCCCCTGCGCAGGGGTGATGCCCAGAGGCGCCCCCTGCGCAGGGGTGATACCCAGAGGCGCCCCTTCACATAAAAAATGCCCAGATATTTTCCCCTTCACAGTAGTAATGCTCACACGTGCCCCCTCACAGTGTTTGCATTTTTTTCCGTCAAAGCTACCTGGTTCTGGCCCGCAAAATTTATACTATGTCAAGTGCGGCCCTCAGACAAAAAAATGGTTGGGCACCACTGCTTTAAAACATAACTGCACCTCTGACCGGCAAATATATTTTTTGTTTTCCCAATAATACACGCCACAAAAGGTATTAAAACATATAACTGCACCGCTGACTGGCAATATATATTTTTTCCCACAAAAGGCTTTAAAACATAACTTCACAGCTGAACGGCAAATATATATTTTTCTTTTTCCACTAATACACTCTACAAAAGGCTTTAAAACGTATACCGTATTTTTCGCCCCATAAGATGCATCCCCCCCCCTGTGTCTTATGGGGTGAATACTAATGAGCGCTTCCATCATGGAAGTGCTCATTAGTACTGCAGGACCAGGAAGCTGTGAAGGCTCTGTACTCACCACTTCCTGCTCCTCGACTGTCAGCTGTAAAGGCTGCGCACAGCGTAAGGGCGCTCTGTGACCTCACGCTGTGCGCGCCATTTCACAGCAGAGCCAACAGCAGGAGGAAGAGGATTGTGATGTAGGTGAGGAGCATCGGCATCGAGGAGCAGGAGAGGTAAGTGTTTTTTTTATTTTATAAAACATGAGGCTGCTGGGGGCATAATGGGGATGGAGAGGCATAATGGAGGCTGAGAGCCATAATTGGGGCTGAGAGGCATAATGGCTGATAATGGGGGCTAAGAGGCATAATGGGGGCTGAGAGGCATAATGGCTGCTATCAGGGCTGATGAGAGGCATGGGACTCTTATCAGAGGTCTGATTGGGGTAATTTACATTGGGTCTGAGCTGAGGTCCGATTGGGGGTCTGATTTGAGGTTTTATTGGGGTCTTAACATTAGGGGGCTGATTGGGGCTATCAGCTGAGGTCTAATTAACATTGGGGGGGGGGGGGGGGGGGGGTCGGATTGGTGGTCTGACCTGAGGTGTAATAAAAATATATTTTTTTCTTTCTTATTGTCCTCCTGTAAAACCTAGGTGCGTATTCTTGGCCAGTGCGTCTTATAGGGCGAAAAATATAATAACTGCACAGCTGACCGGCAAATATATTTTTTCTTTTTCCAGTAATTCACTCCACAAAAGGCTTTAGAACAGATAACTGCACCCCCTAACCGGCAAATATATATTTTTCTTTTTCCACTAATACATGCCACAAAAGGCTTTAGAACAGATAACTGCGCCATTGAACGGCAAATATATATATTTTTTTATACTAATACATGCCACAAAAGGCTTTAAAACATATAACTGTAGCTCTGAACGGCAAATATATTTTACTTTTGCCACTAATACACGCCAAAAATGGCTGAAATTTTAGCACTTCACCACACAACGGCTAATAAGCCCTTTTCTCCTACTAATACAAGCCAAAAAATGCTTTAGAGCATATAACTGCACCACACAAGGGCAAATAAGAAATATTAATATTTGCTTGTAATAAACCCTGTTAATGCCTGTATAAAACAGCACTTGCACCCAAATAAGAACGGTTTGCTGGAATTACAGAGCTGTATAATGGCAATTTGGATCCCCAGTCAGTGCAGCAAGGTGTAATACGATTATTCCTATTTCCCAGGCTGTAACCTCCCCTACTGAACCCTGTTCTACATAAATGCTGTGGAATGATTCCTCCCTATACTTTCCCTACACCTTGAATCTTTCCCTGCACTTGTAAATTGTTTTTTTAGCACAATTAAGTTTTTTCTAACATTGTACCTAGTGCCTGCTGACGTTTCTCCTCTCCTTGCACTAAGTACACTGGTAAATGGCAGAATCTAAGATGGCTGACACTATTTATAGGGCTGTGACATCACCGAGCTGGATGGCTGCTGATTGGCTGCATGCATGGCATTATGGGTGATCCTGCCTTCCCAGAGTTCCTTTCACCATGTCCTCACACGTGCAGCAGCCATTTTAGGAAAAAATGTGATTCGTTACCACGAAGCGCAAGGAAATTCGGATTGGGTGCAAGTCAAATTTTTCCTGAAATTCGGATCAAATTCCACTTCGTTAGCTTCGATTCGCTGATCTCTATTAGTTGTGTACTTTCAGTCTTTTTATTGTATTTTATCCAAACAACATTGGCTCGCAAGCCTCACTTCATAAGACTACTTTCACTTTTGTGTTGTTAATTCCTGTATTGAGATCCTCTGCCGGAATTAAACAGATACGTTTAGATTTTTGCAAATCAGGATGCATATGTTTCTTTAGGATGCGATTATGTGAAGTCAAAACGGAAAAAAACGGATCCGTCAATAAATACATTCAAAGGCTCCTTAAAAAAACGGATCCGTCACCATTGACTTACATTGTTTTCAGTGCCAGATCAGTTTTTTCCTTTTTTATCACAGGAGACAAAACCGCAGCTTGCAATCTGGTAACAAAATGGAATGCTAACGGAACGGAAGACATCGTGATTCATCCTGAATAGTGATGAGCGGCAGGGGCAATATTCAAATTCGCAATATTTCACTAATATTTGTTATAATATTTGTCATATATTCGCGAATTTGCGAATTAGAGATTATTTTCTTTATCGTGAAAAATCGGCAATATAATAGTCACGTAATGCGCGTGAAATACAGACGTGGGTCACTGTTGCTACATTTTTCAAGCTGCTAGAAGTTTCCTGAGACTGGAGAAAATGGTTGGCACGGCAGAACATTACAATAGCTTTATATGCAGATTGTGTGCTCCAATATATTTGCGATTGCCAAATCGGCACTAATGATGCAAATATTTTGGCGCAATACGTGCAACTTCACATTTTAACAGGTCTGAATACTTATTAGTGATTGGTGCACTAAGTATTGTTGTGAACTTGTGACATCTCACAGCACTATGTATGTATGTAGCATACATACATACATCACTATGTACAGTGGCGGAAATAATTATTTGACCCCTCACTGATTTTGTAAGTTTGTCCAATGACAAAGAAATGAAAAGTCTCAGAACAGTATCATTTCAATGGTAGGTTTATTGTAACAGTGGCAGATAGCACATCAAAAGGAAAATCGAAAAAATAACTTTAAATAAAAGATAGCAACTGATTTGCATTTCATTGAGTGAAATAAGTATTTGAACCCTCTAACAAAAAAAGACTTAATACTTGGTGGAAAAACCCTTGTTTGCAAGCACAGAGGTCAAACGTTTCTTGTAATTGATGACCAAGTTTGCGCACATTTTAGGAGGAATGTTGGTCCACTCCTTTTTGCAGATCATCTCTAAATCCCTAAGGTTTCGAGGCTGTCTCTGTGCAACTCTGAGCTTGAGCTCCCTCCATAGGTTTTCGATTGGATTAAGGTCCGGAGACTGACTAGGCCACTCCATGACCTTAATGTGCTTCTTCTTGAGCCACTCCTTTGTTGCCTTTGCTGTATGTTTTGGGTCATTGTCGTGCTGGAACACCCATCCACGACCCATTTTCAGTTTCCTGGCAGAGGGAAGGAGGTTGTCGCTCAGGATTTCACGATACATGGCTCCGTCCATTTTCCCGTTTATGCGAATAAGTTGTCCTGTGCCCTTAGCAGAAAAACACCCCCAAAGCAAAATGTTTCCACCCCCATGCTTGACGGTGGGGACGGTGTTTTGGGGGTCATAGGCAGCATTTTTCTTCCTCCAAACACAGCGAGTTGAGTTAATGCCAAAGAGCTCTATTTTGGTCTCATCAGACCACAGCACCTTCTCCCAGTCACTCTCTGAATCATTCAGGTGTTCATTGGCAAACTTCAGACGGGCCTGCACATGTGCCTTCCTGAGCAGGGGGACCTTGCGAGCCCTGCAGGATTTTAATCCATTGCGGTGTAATGTGTTTCCAATGGTTTTCTTGGTGACTGTGGTCCCTGCTAATTTGAGGTCATTAACTAACTCCTCCCGTGTAGTTCTAGGATGCTTTTTCACCTTTCTCAGAACCATTGACACCCCACGAGGTGAGATCTTGCGTGGAGCCCCAGAGCGAGGTCGATTGATGGTCATTTTGTGCTCCTTCCATTTTCGAACAATCGCACCAACAGTTGTCACCTTCTCTCCCAGCTTCTTGCTAATGGTTTTGTAGCCCATTCCAGCCTTGTGCAGGTCTACAATTTTGTCTCTGACATCCTTGGACAGCTCTTTGGTCTTTCCCATGTTGGAGAGTTTGGAGTCTGCTTGATTGATTGATTCTGTGGACAGGTGTCTTTTATACAGGTGACTAGTTAAGACAGGTGTCCTTAATGAGGGTGACTAATTGAGTAGAAGTGTCTAACCACTCTGTGGGAGCCAGAACTCTTAATGGTTGGTAGGGGTTCAAATACTTATTTCACTCAATGAAATGCAAATCAGTTGCTATCTTTTATTTAAAGTTATTTTTTCGATTTTCCTTTTGATGTGCTATCTGCCACTGTTACAATAAACCTACCATTGAAATGATACTGTTCTGAGACTTTTCATTTCTTTGTCATTGGACAAACTTACAAAATCAGTGAGGGGTCAAATAATTATTTCCGCCACTGTATGTAGCATGTATGTATGGATAGCAGAACCTATCAGCTACACTATATCACTATCTAACCTACACTGACTATCTCCCACTAACTATCTGTAATATATATATATATATATATATATATATATACTAACTATGTATCTAATGTAATGACAGAGGAAAGCACAGAGCACAGCAATGACACTGCTGTCTCTCTCAGATCTGCAAAATACTGCATACAAGGGCTGCTGGGGAGGTTCTTATATAGTAAGGGGTAGGCAACGTTCCTATTGGTTGCTAGGGATGTTGCTAAGTAGTATTGGGCGGGAATATTCAAATAACAAATTTTAATCGCGAATATCGGCACTTCGAGAATTTGCGAATATTTAGAATATAGTGCTACATATTCGTAATGATGTCATTGGCCCACAAGCAAGAAGCAGGGAGAAATCATGTGTTCACTTCAGATGAAAAAAAATTACTAATATTCAAAAAAACTAATATATAGCACTATATTCAATATAGTGCTATATATTTGTTTTTTAGAATATTTGTCTTTTCTTTTTCTATTTGAAGTCATGATTCCTTCCTGCTTAAGTTGCTTGGGGGCCAATGGCTCATTGGCCCAAAAGCAGGGAGGAATCATGTGTTCAGATGGATAAAACAAATTTAATATAGTGCTATATATTCGTTTTTAGAATATTCATAATTTTTTCCATCTGAACACATGATTCCTCACTGCTTTTTGCTTGTGGGCCAATGAGTCAGCAGGAAGGAATCATGACTTCAGATGGAAAAGAAATGACGAATATTCTAAAAACTAATATATAGCACTATATTCTATAGTGCTATATATTAGTTTTTGACGCACGCCTGTATTGAGCGCGTAATATTTGCATATTACGCGATCATTACCTTGCCGATTTTTGCATTAATAAAAAGAATGTAGAATATAACGAATATACAAATTTGCGAATATATGACGAATATTCTACAAAATATTAGCAAAATATCACAAATTCGAATATGACCCCTGCCGCTCATCACTATTGCTAAGCTCAGACAAAGACATTGCAGCCTTCTCATTGGCCCACAAGATGAAAAAAATTCTCGAAGTGCCAATATTCACGACTAATATTTGTTATTCGAATTTTCGCGCCCAACACTAATCCTGAATAGATTTCTTTCCATTCAGAATGCATAGAAACTAAATGAATGTTTTTTTCCGGTATTTAGATCCTCTGCTGGATCTCAAAGCCAGAAAACAACAATGCAAGTGTGAGAATGCTGAGCTTGTTCCAGTCCCACACCACTGCACTGCGCTGCACTGCTTTGACATGTCCTAGGCCTCTTTCACACTTGCGTTGTCCGGATCCGTCGTGCACTCCATTTGCCGGAGGATCCGTAAAACCGCAAGTGAACTGAAAGCATTTGAAGACGGATCCGTCTTCAAAATGCGTTCAGTGTTACTATGGCAGCCAGGACGCTATTAAAGTCCTGGCTGCCATAGTAGTAGTGGGGAGCGGGGGAGCAGTATACTTACCGCCCGTGCGGCTCCCGGGGCGCTCCAGAATTACGTCAGAGCGGCCCATGCGCATGGGTTACGTGATCCATGCGATCACGTCATCCATGCGCGTGGGGCGCCCTGACGTCACTCTGAAGCGCCCCGGGAGCCGCACGGACGGTACCCATACTGCTCCCCCGCACCCCACTACACTTTACCATGGCAAACAGGACTTTAGTGTCCTGGCAGGCATGGTAACCATTCAGAAAAAGCTAAACGTAGGATCCGGTAATCCGCCGAAACGACGTTTAGCTTAAGGCCGGATCTGGATTAATGCCTTTCAATGGGCATTAATTCCGGATCCGGCCTTGCGGCAAGTGTTCAGGATTTTTGACCAGAGCAAAAAGTGCAGCATGCTGCGGTATTTTCTCCGGCCAAAAAACGTTCCGTTCCGGAACTGAAGACATCCTGATGCATCCTGAACGGATTTCACTCCATTCAGAATGCATGGGGATAATCCTGATCAGGATTCTTCCGGCATAGAGCCCCGACGACGGAACTCTATGGCGGAACACAACGCAAGTGTGAAAGAGCCCTTATGCCGCATCTTGCAGTTCGTGGACCATTTAAAGTCAATGGGATTTGCAGCATGGACACAGCAACACCACGGTTGTGTGAATGTAGCCTATGTCTACAAAATTACCTGATTGTGCCTGAAATAAATAATCTTGTAGAAATCCTGCAGAGAACACAGGGATTAATTTCCAGCTGAGCTGTTCTATTTCCAGCAGATGAATGGCCAGAAGCATGGTAGAGCAGAGGGTGAATGCATCTACTGCAGCCAGTTGTCTTACAGACATATGCAGGTTAGTGAGGGACACAGACAAAATTTGAGAATGTAAGAGATTAAGGAGGCTTTAAGGGAATATTTTATTATGCATTTTCTGTGGTTACTGTACATTTAAAGGGCATCTGTCCCCCCTCTAAAGTCTTTTTTTTTTGGCTACTTATAATCCCTATACTGCAATATATCAATATATAATGCTATTACTCATTTTGGTTCAGTAGTTAATTCAAAAAACTGACTTTTATAATATGCAAATTACCTGTAAAAAATTAAAGACTTTAGTGGGGTGACAGATGCCCTTTAGAGTCAGGTTAAATTATCACTGATACAGTTTCAATGTATTGGAAAGTTTAATAGTACTTTGCTGAATCCTCAAGCCCAACTCACCCCAATAGCTGTTAATATGGGCGCTTGGTAAATCCATTTGATTTCTCCAGCACTTAATTCCCAGCATCTACAAAAATAAAGAAGAAAAGGAAAATTTAGACTGTGAGCTCCACTAGAATGTCTGTATAGAGCTATGGAATATGTAGGCGCTACATAAATAAATACAATGTTGTGTGCCATGTAATCTGATGTGTGGAACCAGGGAGTGATTTATAACTACAGTTTATAGGGGAAAGATTCATTTTACATTCCTTTATACTACACAACTTGCCACTAATTTCATACTGAGTCACATGACAAAACACCAACATAAACATGTAATTTATGCAAAATGGCTGTAATGTAGCTTAAAAGGGTTTTCCGAGATTTTGATACTAATGACCTATCCTCCAATGAGCACCACTGCCTTCTCTGTGCTCACCAAGCACAGTGCCATACATTGTATAGTGGCTGTGCTTGGTATTGCGTTCAGCTCCATTCACTTGAATAAGGCTGAGCTGCGCTTAGGCCACGTGTCCAATGAATGTGTCATCACTGACCTAGGAAAAGCAGAGAGAAGCCTATGGCACTCACAGGAGCACCTGATGATCTATCTAGAGCAGGGATGGCCAACCTGCAGCTCTCCAGCTGTTGTAAAACTACAATTCCCACCATGCCCTGCTGTAGGCTGATAACTGTAGGCAGTCTTTGCATGCTGGGAGTTGCAATTTTGCAACAGCTGGAGAGCCGCAGGTTAGCCATCCCTGATCTAGAGGATAGGTCATCAGTAGTAAAATCTCAGAAATACCCTTTAGCCCTTTCGCTACCAGCAGCAAACATGTACAGCGCTGGAGCAATGTTTAAACATGGCATTCGCTATCATACCATGGCCATCGGGTCTCCACTGTTTCCAACAGCAGAGGCCCGCGGTTAAGGACAACGACCAGCAATAATGCCGATTGAAGTCATTACAGCCTTAAAATACTGTGATCAAGTATGATCACTGCATCTAAAGAGTGGGAAACCCAGAAATGTGCACTTCAGGGTTAATAACGTCATAGTGTTATAACAAGAGTCTTGCCATAACACTATACAACTAATAGAGGGCGCTGTAATCATGAGTCATGATTACAGCACCCTCTATTAGTTGTATAGTGTTATTATAAGACTCTTGTTCATAGTCTTCTGTCATAAGACTTTAAAACCAATAGAGGGCGCTATTCATAACTCCATAGCGCCCTCTATTTGTTTTCATAGTCTTATGACAGCTGAAAAACAAGGCAGATTATGCTCATTTGCATGTCTTTCCCATATGCTCATGTTTATGCAAATGAGTTTTTACATGACAAAACTGTATAGAAAGGTAATTGAATATTATGTTGGGACAATCGGAAAACTCTGTCGCCATAATGATATTGATCTACGTGTGCAGGTCCACCCAAGCCATCAAACAGATGCAAAATAACTGAGGTTTACTGGTTCTCAGTCAAATGAGAGCTGCTTTGGAATATCTCATAGTGCACAAGGCTGCCATTGTAAGGTATCCTGGCTGTTATCGGTCTCTTGGATAGGTGGATGGTTTGTACATACCTGGCTTTTGGCATATAGCCTTTATGTGGTTGTCTATCCTATGTCATGTATAATAGGAGTCTAAGATGCATCCAGCTATCCTGTTAATGCTGTTACCAAACCATCAATTTCTAACCTGTTTTTGTGAACCAGACACCCTCTTGTTTTCCGAGCAGGGGGAGCCTGGTTGTCTCCCATTGACTTTCAATATACTCGAGTGCTCAGCCGAGTACACGAATATAGCAATGTGTTCGGCCGAATACTTTGGTGCTCGCTCATCACAATTAAAGATCCCTCACAAAACCTCATGTGCACAAGATTTCACACGGGATCTTCAATCAAGATAGCCACGGCAGCCTCTTTGCGCTCAAACCAATGAGGTGAGTATGTATTTTTTTTTACGTCATTTCAGGTAAAAATTTGTTACTACAAAGCACAAGGAAATTTGGCTTCTCTGCAAATCAGATTTTTCCTGGAATTCGGATCGAAGTCCACTTCAGATACTTTGATTCTCTTAACACTACTTGCCACTATTTACAATCCAAAAAGGAAGACTGGATGGCAAATGGCAAAATACAACAACGTATACCTCACCTCTAGATCAGTCCAACTGTAAATAAAACTTGAAGATAACTTTCTCGATTCAAAAGAAAATGTGTAAAATGTCTTGAAAAAGTGTGATTTCTTATAAACACCAGATATAAACTGAATGAGATGTGCCATTATTGATCCACATATTTGACAAGAAAATTAACAATTACTTGCAGTCATTTTTTGATGAACTTATTCACACTTGAAATTCCATTTTGATGACCTATTCCAGGGTTGGAACATTATAGGTTACACTCTATTATATAAAATCATTTATTAAGTTTATTAATCATGTTGCAGGAGGTAGAATAATAAAATTTGGATTTTTAACCACTTTAGCTTTTAGCCTTTTGTTATTGTACACAGTAGAGATGAGCAAATTTTTCAAAAATATATTTGCCGGTTCTCCGAATTTTTTGGGGGAAAATTTGGTTCCATCCGAATTTATTTGTGGCAAATTATGTTAAAAACTGCTATTTCCTGGCTGCAGAGAGCGTTTATAATGGTGTAGAACACTGTGCCTTGCATTAACACACATAGGGAATCTGCTTTGTAATTGAAATACTGTGAGTCCGTATGACATGCAGATGACAGGCGTCACACTTAGAATCACTGCACACTTCACTTATTTGGGCAGTCACAGGGCCAAAACTGACCACATAACTCAAGTATGAACTCAGCCTTACAGGTCAATGTTAGCGCCAAGAAGAAGCGCACTCCTTTTACACCCCCGTCATCTGATTCCTCATAGATGTCTACAGAACCTGTTCTATTAATTGTTTATACAAGTAGAGCCACCTGACAGAGTGGAGAGGGTGTCAGCAGTAAGTTTGTGTTGATGTCACTGATTAATTTGCCCTTCCTTTGATCCGTCAGAACAATAATCTACAAAAAAACGATCCTGCCTGTGGCGCATACGCCTTCACTCGGTCAGCATTTGCTCAATAATCCATCAGTATTAAAAAAAATTAGGAGTGGATCTAAAACAGAGATGACACAAGAATGGAATATTTGCATTACACCACAAATAACTGCAACAGTGAAGTGCGTATATATTTTTCTTTCTGTACTGAAATAGGCCACTAAACGCTTTCAACACATATAACTGCAGAAGTGAACTGAGAATATACTTTTCTTTTTGTACTGAAATAGGCCACTAAATGCTTTCACCACAAATAACTGAAACAGTGAAGTGCGTATATATTTTTCTTTTTGTACTGAAATAGGCCACCAAACGCTTTCAACACATATAACTGCAGAAGTTAACTGAGAATATATTTTTATTTTTGTACTGAAATAGGCCACTAAATGCTTTCATCACAAATAACTGCAACAGTGAAATATGTATATATTTTTCTTTTTGTACTGAAATACGTCACTAAACGCTTTCACCACATATAACTGCAGAAGTGAACTGAGAATATATTTTTCTTTTTGTACGGAAATACGCCACTAAACACTTTCACCACATATAACTGCAGAAGTGAACTGCGTATATATTTTTCTTTTTCCAGATATAAGCTACTAAAGGCTTTTCAACATAGCACTTGCACCCCAAGAACAAATTTCTGGAATGACAGAGCTGTATAATGGCTATTTGGATCCCCAAATAATCTTTCCCTGCACTTGTAAATTGATTTTCTAGCACTGTCCCTAGCACCTTCTGACATCTCTCCCTGCACTAAGATGCTGTGAAATTATTCCTCCCTATCCTTTCCCTGCACTTATAAATAATTTTCAGTTTTTTTCTCACAATGAGGTTTTTCCTATTGCTGTCCCTAGCGCCTTCTCATATCTGTCCCTGCACTCCGAACACTGGAAAATGTCTGAATCCAAAATGGCCACCGTATTTATAGTGCTAGTGCCTTTGCAGCATTTGTCAGTGTGCAATTTAAGCTAGAAATGCAGCAATAATTTTCTGGATTTTAAAAAACACACTTTTTGGTCAAAATACTCAATTTTACAGCCCTTGCTGCATTTGTCAGTGTGAAATTCCAGCGTTATATACTGCTGTTATATTCTGTTAGTAAAAAAAAAACACCCATTTTGGGCAAAGTACTTAATATTGCAGCCTTTGCTGCATCTGTGATTGTTAAAAACAAGATTGAAATACTTCAATAATTTTCTGGGTTTTAAAAAACACCCATTTTTTGCAATACCCTCCATCTGGGGCCTCTGCCGCATTAGTCAGTGTGCAATTTAAGCTACAAATACAGCTATAATTTCCTGGGTTTTAAAAAAACACCCTTTTTGGGCAAAATACTAAATTTTACAGCCCTTGCTGCATCTGTACGTGCAAAATTCAAGCATTATATACTGCTGTCATATTCTACTATTTAAAAAAAAACACCCATTTTGGGGCAAAGTACTTAAAGGGGTTATCCGAGTTATTTTTTTGTTCTTTCTATGTTCCTAACTAGGCAAATGTAACAGCTTTCCAATTAACTCACTTAATCTCCAGTGGCTGGTTTCTCAGATTTCACTGAGGGTCACATGACCTGTGATGTCAGCTTCTCTCCCTGCTCTGATATAGGTTGTTTACAAGCCTGTAAACGAAACGTCACTGTGCTGGCCACGCCCCCCCCCCCCCCCTTCACTGCCGTCTACTCTCTGCTAGGATTCTTAAGAGATTGTTTTTATTGCATGTAAACAAAGGGCCAGAAAAGAACCAGGGAAATGAGGAAATATATATATTTTTTTTGCATAAAACTTGCTTAGCTCAGTTATATATCAGATTTTCAGTGCTATATTATTTATTTTCATAACTCGGACAACCCCTTTACTATTTCAGCCTTTGCTGCATATGTGATTGTTAAAAACAAGCTTGAAATACTTCAATAATTTTCTGGGTTAAAAAAAAACACCCATTTTTTGCCATACCCTCCATCTGGGGCCTCTGCCGCATTAGTCAGTGTGCAATTTAAGCTACAAATACAGCTATAATTTTCTGGGATTTAAAAAACACCCATTTTGGGCAAAATACTAAATTTTACAGCCCTTGCTGCATCTGTACGTGTGAAATTCAAGCGTTATATACTGCTGTCATATTCTACTATTTAATAAAACACCCATTTTGGGCAAAATACTTAATTTGCGGCCTTGTCTGCATCTATACATGTGAGATACACCCTTTAGATACTGTTTTTCTATTCTGCTATTAAAAAAAACACCCATTTTGGGCAACAATCTTAATTTTGCAGCCTTTGCTGCATCTGTCATTGTGAGATACCTGCGTTAGATACTGTTGTTCTATTCTGTAATTAAAAAAACACCCATTTTGGGCAAGATCCTAAATTTGAGAAATATGAGGAGAGCGTCAAATAAGGGACGTGGCCCCGGTCGTGGTGCTGCTGGTGGAGCTCCTGTTGCAGGGAGAGGACATGGTCGATCTGTGCCAGCTACACGCACAAGTGAAAAACCTTCCTCAGGTGCGAGTAGGCGACAGAACCTTCAGCGGTATTTGGTCGGGCTTAATGCGGCTCTACGAATGGTGAGGCCAGAACAAGTACAGGCGATAGTAGATTGGGTTGCTGACAGTGGATCCAGTTACTTCACATTGTCTCCCACCCAGTCCCCTGCTGAAATATCAGAGTTGGCACCTGTCCATCAGTCTTTCACCTCACCCACTTGCAAATCAGCCAAGCAGTCTGAGCCCCAAGTCATGCAACAGTCTCTTCTGCTTTTTGATGACTCTGCTAGCTGGGTTTCCCAGGGCCATCCCCCTAGCCCTGCTCCAGAAGTGGAAGAGATTGAGTGCACCAATGCCCAACCACTTATGTTTCAAGATGAGTACATGGGAGGACCATCGCAGCATGTCTCAGATGATGACAAAACACAGGTTCCAACTGCTGTGGCTTTCTACAGTGTGCAGACCAACAAGGAGGGCAGGGGTGAAGACTGGGTGGAAGATGATGTGGAGGACGATGAGTTCCTCGACCCCACATGGAATCAAGGTCATTCGAGTGACCTGTTTAGTTCAGAGGAAGAGGCGGTGGTCGCACAGAGCCACCAGCACAGCAGAAGAGGGAGCAGGGTGCAAAAGCGGAGTGGCTATCCCCTAGACAGTACGCCTGCTACAGCCCACCGCAGCAAGGGACTAAAAGGAAGTGAGCACTCAGTGTACACTTCCTGTCAGTCCGGCCGGGAACAGGAAACTGAATCCCCTGTTCCTGTACCGCGTGGTACCCGGCCGGACTGAGTGACAGCCAGGAGGTAGAGGAGGAGAGCTCGGCCACGCTACAGAGCAGCAGTCAGCAGAGGAGGAATTCGGGAAGTAACCAGGAGTGCTGCAGCCGCCTGAGGCTCTCTATCGAGCGCTCAGGCGGCTGCAGCCTTAAAGGAAGCAAAACAAGCACCGGCTCTGCTTGGCCCCGGGCCAGCTCGGGGCACCAAGCAATTGCTTGTTTTGCCTGTCTGTTAGCGACGGGCCTGCCGCTTCCTCATCCTCTACAGGCTTCTCATCCGGTCAGCGTAACACCTTCACCACCAACTTCAGCACAGCCAGGGGTAAACGACAGCAGGCAGTTTTAAAACTTATCTGTTTGGGGGACAAACCCCACACCGCGCAGGAGCTGTGGACGGGCCTTGAACAACAGACCGATAAATGGTTGGTGCCAGTGAGCCTCAAGCCCGGCCTGGGGGTGTGCGATAATGGGCGAAATCTCATAGCAGCTCTGGGACTAGCCGGTTTGACGCACACCGATTGCCTGGCACATGTGCTGAATTTGGTGGTGCAGAGGTTCATTAATAATTACCCCAATATGTCAGAGCTGCTGCATAAAGTGTGGGCTGTCTGTGAGCGCTTTCGGTGTTCTTACCCTACTGCTGCTCACCTGTCAGCGCTGCAGCGTATCTTCGGACTTCCCGCTCACCCAGGACCCCCGCTGATCAGCTGTTTGAGAAGGCAGCGGCGTTCCAGCAGCGGTGCGGCCTTCTCACTGTTTACCGCTGGCCCAGTGACGTCACGACTAGTATCAACTAGCGTGTGCGGGGCTAAGCTCCATTTAAGTGAACAGAGCTTAGCCCCGCCCACGCTAGTTGATACTAGTCGTGACGTCACTGAGCCAACGGTAAACAGCGAGGAGGCAGAACCCCTTTAAGCAAAAAGCATAGATGTGGTAGGCATTAACAAGTGCTCGGCGGCACTAAATCAGGTGCTCAGCGGCACCAAATCAGAACCGCAAGGCCACCTCTACTGGTGATGATGGAAGAGGATGTAGCACAGGAAGAGGAGGAAGAGCGATCATTTCATACTTTTTCCGTCCAGTCATTCACAAGTGGCTCCGAGTGTGGGTTCCTGCACCCACAAACGTCAGGTACACAATTGTCCAGCCAGGGCACAGTTCTGGAGGATAATGAGGTGGAGGATGAGGAGGAGGAGATGGAGGAGAAGGAACCGTGTTCACAGCAGGGTGGCACCCAAACAGCTCATGGCCATCACTGGTGCATGGCTGGGGTGATACAGAGGACACAGGCGATACACCTCCCAAAGAGGACAGCTTTTTTGTTGCCTCTGGGCAGCCTGGCACACATGAGTGATTACATGCTTCAGTGTCTCCGCAAAGACCGCCGAGTTGGTCACATTCTAACTTGTGCTTATTACTGGGTGGCCACGCTGCTGGATCCCCGTTACAAGGACAATGTACTAACCTTAATTCAGTCACTGGATCATGATCGTAAGATGCGCGAGTACAAGCGCACGCTGGTAGACACGCTGCTGGTGGCATTCCCACCTGACAGCGGGGGCACAGTGGAAGCACAAGGCGAAGGCAGAGGAGGAGGAAGAGGTCGCCAATGCAGCTGGAGCACCACCAGCACCTCAGAAGGCAGGGTTAGCATGGCCGAAATGTGGAAAAGCTTTGTCAACACGCCACAACAACCAGCACCACCAGCTGATATGGAACGCCTTAACAGGTGGCAGCATTTCACCAACTTGGTGGAGCAGTATGTGTGCACACGCCTACGCATACTGAATGACGGGTCTGCCCCCTTCACCTTCTGGGTCTCCAAATTGGGCACATGGCCTGAGCTTGCCCTTTACGCCTCGAAGGTGCTGGCCTGCCCTGCAGTCAGTGTATTGACTGAACTTGTGTTTAGCACAGCAGTGGGCGTCATCATAGACAAGCGCAGCCGCCTGTCCACAGCCAATGTGGGCAAGCTCACGTTCATTAAAATGAACCAGGCATGGATCCCACAGGACTTGTCCGTACTTTGTGCAGAATAGACATGTATACCGGCCTTAACCAGCCATTGTTATACTGCAGCGCAATTGCTCATTGTTGTATTTTGGGTATTTCACACTCTTTTAGAGTGTACCCTAATTTAAAAAAATTAATAAATAAAATAATTAAAACCAAAAACCAGTGTTGGCTACCTCTTCCTCCTCCACCGCCACTTCCACCTACACCGCTACGTCCACCGTCTCCTCAAACTTCTACTCTATATGGACCTCCACCTCATAAATCAAGTATTTTAATTTTTTTATTTGTACGTATTTTATTTTATGTAATTTCACTAATTTGTCTTACATTTTCGGGTGAAATTAACCAATTTTTGGCTGTGATATACCCCTGCTCTACCTAGTAGACAGGTAACAATTTCACTAATTTGTCTGTTACATTTTCGGGTGAAATTAACAAAATTTTTTGCTGTGATATACCCCTGCTCTACCTATTAGACAGGTTAAAACATTTCACTAATTTGTCTGTTACATATTCGGGTGAAATTCACCAATTTTTGGCTGCGCTATACCCCTGCTGTACCTAGTAGACAGGTTAAAAACATTTCACTAATTTGTCTGTAACATTCTTGGGTGACATTTGACAATTTTTGCCGTGATTAAGCCCCTGCTCAGCATAGGTTATAGGGACATAAATTTCAAAAAATCGTCTGTTACATTGTCAGGTGACATTTTACCAATTTTGCCGTATACAAACTCCTGCTCTGCATAGGTGACAGAGAATTCAATTAAAAAAATTCTTCTTTAATTCATGTGCGCTACCTACTTTCAATAAATGCTTAAACTTTAACAAGTTGTCCCACATTTGCGCTTCAATAATTTGTCCCGCTTTTCTGCTCGATCACATTTAATTTGAAACAATTAACCTCCCTTGGATGTTGTCTCCCTTTCTCACGCTCCCTCTCCGGCGTGGATACCTGATTCGCCGATAACTGTGATCAACATGGTAGGCGCAGAGAAGAACATCGAAAATTGATAGAGAAGATATCCAAATGGATGGTGAACGTCACGGGGGCACCTCTGCATAGTTGACAGGGACATACATTTCAAAAAATCATCATTGTCAGGTGACATTTTACTAATTTTGGCGTAAAAAATAAACTGCTCTGCATAGGTGACAGGGACCTAATTTTTTGTAAAATCGTCTGTTCTATTGTTGGGTGACATGAACCCAGTTTTGCCGTGAATAAATCCCTGCTCTACATAGTTGACAGGGCCCGAAATTAGTAAAAAGGAACTTTGGTGGTGACATTAATCTATTTTTGCCAATGAAAAACCCCTGCTATGCATAGGTGACAGGGACTTAAATTTCTAAATAGGGTTGAGCGAATCCGAACTGTAAAGTTTGGGTTCATACCGAGCTTTAGAATTTTTGGACCCCGGACCCGAACATTTCAGTTAAAGTTCGGGTTCGTTGATCGGCGATTTCTTGGCGCTTTTTGAAAGGCTGCAGAGCAGCATATCAACAAGCGTTTAACTGTGTGACCTTAGAAGCCATCACAGCCATGCCTACTAATGGCATGGCAGTGATTGGCCAGTGCAGAATGTGACCCAGCCTCTATATAAGCTGGAGTCAAGTAGCACTGCACATCACTCTGCTGTGCTTTGTGTAGGGAGAGGATGCTGCTGCTGTTTTGAGGGAGAGAATAGGACAGAATCTGTTATCAGAACTCCAATTGAAATTAGCGATCTACATAGATTTACCTTATTTTTCGCCCCATAAGACGCACTTTTTTCCTTTTGGGAGAAAAATGCCCCTGCGTCTTATGGGGCAAATGTTGCCATTTTGCAGACTGCGATGTATCAGCTGGAGGGAGGAGGGGCCAGTGTCATGCAAATGCGGCGGGGCCGGTGCGGTCACTGTACTCCGGCCCCGCCGCTCACTCACTTCCTTAATGCCTAAACCTTTTATAATAATAACTTTAATTTAAGTTCCGATCCCTAGACCCATCTGTACTACTTACTAAATGTCCTGTAGCAGGCAGAGCTTCATTCATAAAGTAGGCGGCACAGGCACGTGACGTCAGTGAGTTAAGGCCGGCCGCCTGCCCTGCTCTGCCTGCTACAGGACATTTAGTAAGTAGTACAGATGGGGCTGGGGATCGGAACTTCAATTAACCTGCTCAGGACCGCTGAACGCAGGATTGCGTCCTGGCGGCGGCAGGTTTATTCCTCCTGGACGTGCCGATGCGTCCTCTCGCGAGACGCGAGATTTCCTGTGAAGGCGCACACACAGGAGCGCGTGTTCACAGGATCGGGAGGTAAACAAGTACATCTACAGCCTACCAGCGGCGATCATTCGCTGGCAGACTGTAGATGCAATTTTTTTAACCCCAAAAAAGGTATATTAGACGCTGTTTTGTAAACAGCGTCTAATATACCTGCTACCTGGTCCTCTGGTGGTCCCTTTTGCTTGGATCGACCACCAGAGGACACAGGCAGCTCTGTAAGTAGCACTAAACACCACTACACTACACCCCCCCTGTCACTTATTAACCCCTTATTAACCCCTGATCACCCCATATTAGACTCCCTGATCACCCCCTGTCATTGATCACCCCCCTGTAAGGCTCCATTCAGACGTCCGTATGTGTTTTGCGGATCCGCGGATCCGCAAAACACGGACACCGGCAATGTGCTTTCCGCATTTTGCGGATCCGCACATTACCAGAACTATATAGAAAATGCCATTTCTTGTCCGCAATTGCGGACATGTTCTATAGGCTCTACAAAAAACGCAGTGTTCGCCCGATCAGGCCTGATCTTGTGCGCACACTTGCGTTCAGTACACCCCACCGCAGTGACCAGAATTATTTTTTTTTTCTGATCACTGCAAAAACACCGTAAAATCGCTGCGGCGCTATAAAAAGATCACTTTTGAGGGGCATGGCGAGTTCATAGAAGATTTATTTTTTTGGCACACGTTAGCGGAAATTGATGGTTTTTTTTCTGTTTGTTTTTTCTTACAAAGTCTCATATTCCACTAACTTGTGACAAAAAATAAAATCTCACATGAACTCACCATACCCCTCACGGAATTCAAATGCGTAAAAATTTTTAGACATTTATATTCCAGACTTCTTCTCACGCTTTAGGGCCCCTAAAATGCCAGGGCAGTATAAATACCCCACATGTGACCCCATTTTGGAAAGAAGACACCCCAAGATATTTCATGAGGGACATGGCGAGTTCATGTAAAATTTTATTTTTTGTCACAAGTTAGTGGAATATAAGACTTTGTAAGAGAAAAAAAATATATAAAAAGTCATTTTCCGCTAACTTGTGCCAAAAAAATAATATTCTAGGAACTCGCCATGCCCCTCACGGAATACCTTGGGGTGTCTTCTTTCCAAAATGGGGTCACTTGTGGGGTATTTATACTGCCCTGGCATTTTAGGGGACCTAAAGCGTGAGAAGTAGTTTGGAATCCAAATGCGTAAAAAATGCCCTGTGAAATCGTAAAGATTCTCATTGGAATTGGGGCCCCTTTGCGCACCTAGGCTGCAAAAAAGTGTCACACATGTGGTATCGCCATACTCAGGAGAAGTAGGGCAATTTGTTTTTGGGTGTCTTTTTACATATACCCATGCTGGGTGAGAGAAATATCTCTGTAAAATAACAACTTTGTATAAAAAAAATGGGAAAAGTTGTCATTTACAGAGATATTTATCTCACCCAGCATGGGTATATGTAAAAATACACCCCAAAACACATTGCCCTACTTCTCCTGAGTACGGCGATACCACATGTGTGACACTTTTTTGCAGCCTAGGTGCGCAAAGGGGCCCAAATTCCAAAGAGTATCTTTACGATTTCACAGGACATTTTTTACGCATTTGGATTCCAAACTACTTCTCACGCTTTAGGTCCCCTAAAATGCCAGGGCAGTATAAATACCCCACAAGTGACCCCATTTTGCAAAAAAGACACCCCAAGGTATTCCGTGAGGGGTATGGTGAGTTCATGTAAAAAAAAAAAAATTGTCACAAGTTAGTGGAATATGAGGCTTTGTAACAAAAAAAAAAAAATCATTTTCCGCTAACTTGTGACAAAAAATAAAAACTTCCATGAACTCACTATGCCCATCAGCGAATACCTTAGGGTGTCTACTTTCCGAAATGGGGTCATTTGTGGGGTGTTTCTACTGTCTGGGCATTGTAGAACCTCAGGAATCATGACAGGTGCTCAGAAAGTCAGAGCTGCTTCAAAATGCGGAAATTCACATTTTTGTACCATAGTTTGTAAACGCTATAACTTTTGCGCAAACCAATAAATATACACTTATTGCATTTTTTTTTATCAAAGACATGTAGAACAATAAAGTTAGAGAAAAATTTTGCTAGAAATGTAGTTTTGTTTGAAAAATTTTACAACAGAAAGTGAAAATTTTTATTTTTTTGCAAAAATTTCGGTCAATTTCGATTAATAACAAAAAAAATAAAAATGTCAGCAGCAATGAAATACCACCAAATGAAAGCTCTATTAGTGAGAAGAAAAGGAGGTAAAATTTATTTGGGTGGTAAGTTGTATGACCGAGCAATAAACCGTGAAAGTAGTGTAGTGCAGAATTGTAAAAAGTGGTCTGGTCATTAAGGGGGTTTAAGCTAGGGGAGCTGAGGTGGTTAAAGTTATTATTATAAAAGGTTTAGGCAATAAAGCAGTGAGTGAGTGGTGGGGCCGGAGTAGAGTGACCGCACCGGCCCCGCCGCATTTGCATGCCACCGGCCCCTCCCACAGGTATATTAGGGCATATGTGGATGGCACTATTATGGGGTGGGGGATATGTGGATGGCACTGTTATGGGGGGGGAGATCTGTGGATGGCACTGTTATGGGGGGGTGATCTGTGGATGGCACTGTTATGGGGGGTGATCTGTGGATGCCACTATTATGTGGTGGGGAATATGTGGATGGCACTGTTATGGGGTGGGGGATCTGTGGGTGACACTTATATAGCAGTGCCATCCACAGATCCACCCCCCATAACAGTGCCATCCACTGATCCCCCTCCATAACAGTGCCATCCACAGATCACCCCCCCATAACAGTGCCATCCACAGATCTCCCCCCCATAACAGTGCCATCCACAGATCACCCCCCCCATAACAGTGCCATCCACAGATCACCCCCCCATAACAGTGCCATCCACAGATCACACCCCCCTATAACAGTGCCATCCACAGATCACCCCCATAACAGTGCCCCCCTCAAATCCCCCCATAACAGTGCCCCCCTCAAATCCCCCCATAACAGTGCCCCCCTCAGATCCCCCCCATAACAGTGCCATCCACAGATCCCCCCATAACAGTGCCATCCATAGATCCCCCATAGTAGTGTCATGCACAGACTATCATTAGTTCAAAACCCACCAAAAGCACACCTTTTGGTTAAAAATATTTTTATCTTATTTTCCTCTTCAAAAACCTAGGTGCATCTTATGGGCCGGTGCGTCTTATAGGGCGAAAAATACTGTAGTTGTGTGGGTGCAGTGCACAATCTTTTTACCCTGCCCTGAGCCCAGTGACAGAAAAAAAAATACTTTCATCCGTCTGTTAGTTAGGTGGGTGGCGGCAGAAGCCATTTTATGCAAGCTCAGTACACCAGCACTGCATCTGAGCTTTTGTGACATTCAAATCCAAGCTTAAAAATCCTACACTAATAATCTTTTTTTTTTTTTTTTTTTTTTTTTTTTTTAACTTTTTTGGCAATATACAACATCTGGTGCCTTTGCAGGATTAGTTAATGTGCAATTTAAGCTAGAAATATGGCCATAATTTTCTGGGTTTTTAAAAACACCCTTTTTTGGCAAAATACACTATTCTACAGCCCTTGCTGCATCTTCTGCACGTGTAAAATTCAATCGTTATATACAGCTTTCATATTCTGTTAGTAAAAAAACCCACTTTTTTGGCAATATACAACATCTGGTGCATTTGCAGGATCAGTCAGTGTGCAATTTAAGCTAGAAATACAGCCATAATTTTCTGGGTTTTTAAAAACACCCTTTTTGTGCAAAATACACTATTTAATAGCCCTAGCTGCATCTGCACGTGTGAAATTCAATCGTTATATACAGCTTTCAAATTTTGTTAGTAAAAAAAAAAAAAATTTTTTTTTTGCTAAATACTAATATTGTAGCCCTTGCTGCATCTGCGATTGTTAAAAACAAGTTTTAATAAATTAAATAATTTTTTGACTTTTAAAAAACACCCATTTTTGGCAATATCCAACATCTGGTGCATTTGCAGGATTAGTCAGTGTGCAATTTAAGCTAGAAATACACCCATAATTTTCTGGGTATTTAAAAACACTCTTTTCGTGCAAAATGTACTATTTTACAGCCCTTGCTGCATCAGCACGTGTGAAATTCAAGAGTTATATACTGCTGTCATATTTAGTTATTAAACAAACACCCATTTTGGGCCCTAAACTTAATTTTGCAGCCTTTGCTGCATATGTAATTGTGAGATACACACTTTAGATACTGTGGTTATATTCAGTTATTTGAAAAACAACCATTTTGGGCAAAAAACTTTAATTGCGGCCTAGTCTGGATCTATACGTGCGAGATACACACTTTAGATACTGTGGTTCTATTCAGTTATTTGAAAAACAGCCATTTTGGTCAAAAAACTTAAATTGCAGCCTAGTCTGGATCTGTACGTGTGAGATTCCGTATTTTTCGCCCCATAAGACACACTTTTTCACCCCAAAAGTGGGGGGGAAATGCCCCTGTGTCTTATGGGGTGAATGCTGCCCTTTTACATCGCAGTCTGCGATGCTGCAGCATCGCAGACTGCAATATATCAGCTGGACGGGAAAGGGAGGAGGGGCCGGTGCACTGCTCACTCACTTCCTAAATGCCTAAACCTTTTATAATAATAGCTTTCATTGAAGTTCCGATCCCCAGCCCCATCTGTACTACTTACTAAATGTCCTGTAGCAGGCAGAGCAGGGCGGGCAGCCGGCCGTAACTCAATGACGTCACGTGCCCGCGCCGCCTACTTCATTCATAAAGTAGGCGGCGCAGGCATGTGACATCAGTGAGTTACGGCCGGCCGCGCGCCCTGCTCTGCCTGCTACAGGACATTTAGTAAGTAGTACAGATGGGACTGGGGATCGGAACTTCAATGAAAGCTATTATTATAAAATGTTTAGGTAATAAAGCAGTGAGTGAGCGGTGGGGCCAGAGTACAGTTACCGCACCGGCCCCGCCGCATTTGCATGACACCGGCCCCTCTCACAGGTTTAGCTCTGGTATATTAGGGCATCTGTGGATGCCACTATTATGGGGTGGGGGATATGTGGATGGCACTGTTATAAGGGGGGTGATCTGTGGATGGCACTGTTATGGGGGGGTGATCTGTGGATGCCACTATTATGGGGTGGGGGATATGTGGATGGCACAGTTATGGGGTGGGGGATCTGTGGGTGACACATATATAGCAGTGCCATCCACAGATCAACCCCCCATAACAGTGCCATCCACAGATCACCCCCCCATAACAGTGCCATCCACAGATCACCCCACCATAACAGTGCCATCCACAGATCACCCCCCATAACAGTGCCATCCACAGATCACCCACCATAACAGTGCCATCCACAGATCACCCCATAACAGTGCCCTCCTCAGATCCCCCCATAACAGTGCCCTCCTCAGATCCCCCCATAACAGTGCCACCCTCAGATCCCCCCCATAACAATGCCATCCACAGATTCCCCCCCAATAACAGTGCCATCCACAGATCCCCCCCATAACAGTGCCATCCACAGATCACCCCACCATAACAGTGCCATCCACAGATCACCCCACCATAACAGTGCCATCCACAGATCACCCCCCCATAACAGTGCCATCCACAGATCCCCCCCATAATAGTGTCCCCCTCATATCACCCCCATAACAGTGCCATCCACAGATCCCCCCATAACAGTGCCACCCACAGATCCCCCCCCCCCGTAACAGTGCCATCCACCGATCCCCCATAGTAGTGTCATGCACAGACCACCATTAGTTCAAAATCCACCAAAAGCACACCTTTTGGTTAAAAATATTTATTTTCTTATTTTCCTCCTCAAAAACCTAGGTGCATCTTATGGGCCGGTGCGTCTTATAGGGCGAAAAATACGGTACACACTTTAGATACTGTGGTTATATTCTTCTATTAATAAAACACCTTTTTTCTGTAAAATGCACAATTTTACAGCCCTTGCTGCATCAGCACGTGTGAAATTCAAGAGTTATATACTGCTGTCATATTTAGTTATTAAACGAACACCCATTTTGGGCCCTAAACTTAATTTTGCAGCCTTTGCTGCATATGTAATTGTGAGATACACACTTTAGATACTGTGGTTATATTCAGTTATTTGAAAAACAACCATTTTGGGCAAAAAACTTTAATTGCGGCCTAGTCTGGATCAGTACGTGTGAGATGCACCTTTTAGATACTGTGGTTCTATTCAGTTATTTTAAAAACTGCCATTTTGGTCAAAAAAATTTAATTGCGGCCTAGTCTGGATCTGTACATGTGAGATACACACTTTAGATACTGTGGTTATGTTCTTCTATTAATAAAACACCCTTTTTGGGCAAAAATCTTTCATTGTGGCCTAGTCTGCATCTGCACGTGTGAAATACACACTTTACATACTGTCGTTATATTCTGCTATTAATAAAACACCCATTTAGGGCAAGATCCTAAATTTAAGAAATATGAGGAGAGCGTCAAATAAGGGACGTGGCCCAGGTCGTGGTACTGTTGGTGGATCTTCTGTTGCAGGGAGAGGACGTGGTCGATCTGTGAAAGCTACACGCACAAGTGAAACCCCTTCCTCAGGTGCGAGTAGGCGACACAACATGCAGCGGTATTTGGTCGGGACAAATGCAGCTCTACGAATGGTGAGGCCAGAACAAGTACAGGAGATAGTAGATTGGGTTGCTGACAGTGCCTCCAGTTCCTTTACATTGTCTCCCACCCAGTCTCCTGCTGAAAGATCAGAGTTGGCACCTGCAGCCGAAGTCCATCAGTCTTTCACCTCACCTACTTTCAAATTAACCAAGCAGTCTGAGCCCCAAGTCATGCAACAGTGTCTTCTGCTTTTTGATGATTCTGTTAGCAGGGTTTTTCAGGGCCATCCACCTAGCCCTGCCCCAGATGTGGAAAAGATTAAGTGCATCGATGCCAAACCACTTATGTTTCAAGATGAGTACATGGGAGGAACATCGCAGCACATCTCTTATGATGACGAAACACAGGTGCCAACTGCTGGGGCTTTTGAAAATGTGCAGACCGACAAGGAGGGCAGGGGTAAAGACTGGGTGGAAGATGATGTGGAGGACGATGAGGTCCTCGACCCTACATGGAATGAAGGTCATGCGAGTGACCTATGTAGTTTGGAGGAAAAGGCGGTGGTCGCACAGAGCCAACAGCACAGCAGAAGAGGGAGCAGGGTGCAAAAGCGGAGCGGCCATCCCCTAGACAGTACGCCTGCTACTGCCCACCGCAGCAAGGGACCGAGCACACCAAAGCTAGCTCCAAGGAGTACCCTGGCGTGGCAGTTCTTCAGACAATGTGATGATGACAAGACACGAGTGGTTTGCACGCTGTGCAATCAGAGCCTAAAGTGAGGCATAAACGTTCTCAACCTGAGCACAACCTGCATGACAGGGCTTCTGTCACCCCACTAAACTCTTTTTTTTTTTTGGGGTACTTATAATCCCTATACTGCAATATATATATACATTATGTTATTAATAATTTTCGTTCAGTAGATAATGCAAAAAACGTACTTTTATAATATGCAAATTACCTGTCTACCAGCAAGTAGGGCGGCTACTTGCTGGTAGCAGCCGCAAAAAAACGCCTCCTCCTGTTGATTGACAGGGCCAGCAGCGATCTCCTCCTCCGGCTGGCTATGTCTAAATTTCAAAAATCGCGCGCCTGTCTTGATTCGGCGCAGGCGCTCTGAGAGAAGGAGGCTCGCCTCCTCAGCACTCCCTCAGTGCGCCTGCGCCGATGACGTCACCGAAACAGAAGACCTCATCGACATCTTTGGTCTTCCCGCTCACAGCCTCATATGCAACGTTCCCACAAGGTGGAACTCCACCTTGTACATGCTGGCCAGACTGTGTAAGCAGCAGCATGCGATAGTGGAGTTTCAGCTGCAGCACACACTTTTGAGTCGCTCTGCGGAACATCACCACTTCACCACCAATGACTGGGCCTCCATGCGAGACCTGTGTTCCTTGTTGCACTTGTTACCTTGTTTCGAGTAATCCACCAACATGGCCAGTGTCGATAACGCCGTTCTCAGCGTTACTATCCCACTTCTATGCCTAATTGAAAAAACACTGCTGTTGATTAGTGTTGATCACGAATATTCGAATTGCGAATTTTAATCGCGAATATCGGCACTTCGAGAATTCGCAAATATTTAGAATATCGCAAAATATATTCGTAATCGCGATTATTTGATTTTTTTTT
This sequence comes from Bufo bufo, assembly GCF_905171765.1. Lineage (NCBI taxonomy): Eukaryota > Metazoa > Chordata > Amphibia > Anura > Bufonidae > Bufo > Bufo bufo. Next base: position 121,662,194 of record NC_053395.1, on the reverse strand, counting down.
TTAAATACCAGCTCATGCGAATTTCTATGCGAATTTTGCGCAATCAAGAAAATAATGCCTGGAGATCATGAATTTGCGAACTCTCGAATATATGGCGAATATTCGCCCAAATATTCGCAAAATATTGCGCATTTGAATATTGCCCCTGCCGCTCATCACTACTGGCGATGATGGAAGAGGATGTGGCACAGGAGAAGGAGGAGGAGGAAGAGGGATCATTTCATAGGGTTTCCGGCCAGTCATTTACAAGTGGCTCCGAGGCTGGGTTCCTGCACCCACAAACCCAAGGTAGACAATTGTCCAGCCAGGGCACAGTTCTGGAGGATGACGAGGTGGAGGATGAGGAGGAGGAGATGGAGGAGAAGGAACCTTGTTCACATTATGGTGGCACCCAGACCAGCTCATGGCCATCAATGGTGCGTGGCTGGGGGTATACAAAGGACAAAGACGATACACCTCCCACAGAGGACAGCTTTTCGTTGCCTCTCGGCAGCCTGGCACACATGAGCGATTACATGCTGCAGTGTCTCCACAAAGACCGCCGAGTTGACCACATTCTAACTTGTGCTGATTACTGGGTGGCCACGCTGCTGGATCCCCGTTACAGGGACAACGTACCGTCCTTATTTGCCTCACTGGAGCGTGATCGTAAGATGCGCGAGTACAAGCGCACACTGGTAGACGCGCTGCTGGTGGCATTCCCACCTGACAGCGGGGGCACAGTGGAAGCACAAGGCGAAGGCAGAGGAAGAGGTTACCAATGCAGCTGGGGCACCGCCAGCACCTCAGAAGGCAGGGTTAGCATGGCCGAAATGTGGAAAAGCTTTGTCAGCACGCCACAACAACCAGCACCACCAGCTGATATGGAAACTCTTAGCAGGAGGCAGCATTTCACCAACATGGTGGAGCAGTATGTGTGCACATGCCTACAAGCACTGAATGACGGATCTGCCCCCTTCAACTTCTGGGTCTCCAAATTGGGCACATGGCCTGAGCTTGCCCTTTATGCCTTGGAGGTGCTGGCCTGCCTGCAGCCAGTGTATTATCTGAACGTATGTTTAGCACGGCAGGGAGCGTCATCACAGACAAGCACAGCCGCTTGTCCACAGCCAATGTGGACAAGCTCACGTTCATTAAAATGAACCAGGCATGGATCCCACAGGACTTGTCCATACCTTGTGCAGAATAGACATGTATAACGGCCTTAACCAGCCATTGTTATACTACAGCGCAATTGCTCATTCTTGTATTTTGGATATTTCACACTCTTTTAGAGTGTACCCTAATAAAAAAAAATATTAAAACCAAAAAAAGGTGTTGGCTACCTCGTCCTCCTCCAACACTGCTTCCACCTACAATGCTACGTCCACCGCCTCCTCAAACTCCTACTCCATATAGACCTCCACCTCATAAATCAATTTTTTTTTTTTTTATTTGTACGTATTTTATTTTATGTCATTTCACTACTTTGTCTGTTACATTTTCAGGTGAAATTCACCACTGCTATACCTAGTAGACAGGTTAAAAAATTCACTAATTTATCTTTTACATTTTTTCACCAATATTTGGGTATAATATACCCCTTCTCTACCTATTTGACAGCTTAATAAATTTTATTTATAACATTAAACTATTTTTTTCTGTCATAGACCCCTGCTCTACCAGTAGACAGGTTAATAAATTTCACTAATTTTTCTGTTACATTCTTGAGTTGACATTTTACAATTTTGCACGTGAATAAACCCCTGCTCTGCATAGGTGACAGGGAATAACATTTCTGAAATTCTTCTTTAATTGATGCGCGCCTCCTACTTTTATTCAATTCTTAAACTTTAACAAGTTGTCCCACATTTGCGCTTCAATAATTTGTCCCACATTTGCGCTTTAATAATTTTTCCCACATTTGCACTTTAATAATTTGTCCCACATTTGCACTTCAATAATTTGACCCACATTTGCACTTTAATAATTTTTCCCACATTTGCGCTTTAATAATTTGTCCCACATTTGCGCTTCAATAACTTTTCCCATATTTCCGCTCAATCAAAAAAAAGTTAATCCATTCATCTCCCTTGGATGTGGTCTCTCTTTTTCACGCTCCCTCTCCGGCGTGGAACCCTGATTCGCGATAACCGCGATCAACATGGTAGGCTCAGAAAAGAACATTGAAAGTTGATAGAGAAGATATCCAAATGGATGGTGGACGTCACAGGGACGTGCAATCAGGCAGAAGTTATCTAGAGTCAACAAAGCGGCAGCAGGGCCTCTCCTGGCTAACGTTTCCAAATCCAAAATACCCCAGTGACATTCCCTATAATTTTTTATTAATTATTCCAATAACAGGGCATCTTAAGAGTCCTGTATTGTTATTTATCGTCACTACCTTTCCGAGTCGGGAGTGGGTAATTGCCGCGCGCCCCCTCCTTAACTTGGAAGCTTATGCTTCAATACTTTGTCCCACATTTCCGCTCGATTACATTAAATTTCATCCATTGACCTCCCTTGGATGTGGTATCCCTTTCTCAGATTCCCTCTCCGGCCTGGAACCCTGAATCCCCACCACCCATAATCACCATGGTAGGCACATAAGAGAACATCAAAAGTTGATAGAGAAGATATCCAATTGGATCGTGGACATCACGGGGACGTGCGACATGGTGGAGCAGTATGTAAGCACACGCCTAAACGTACTGAATGATGGATCTGCCCCCTTCAACTCCTGGGTCTCCAAATTGGGCACATGGCCGGAGCTCCCTTTAACGCCTTGGAGGTGCTGGTCTGCCCTGCAGCCAATGTATTGTCTGAACGTCTGTTTAGCATGACTGGAGGGGGTTATCACAGGTTATATTTCCCAATGTTTTGGGGTGTACCCTAATTTAAAAAAATAAAAATAAATTTAAAACCCAAAAACTGTGTAGGCTACCTCCTCCTCCTCCTCCACCGCCGCTTCCACCTACACTGCCACATCCACCGCCTCCTCAACCTCCTACTCCATATGGCCCTTATCCTCCTAGATCAAGATTATAATTTTTAATTTTTACGTATTTTATGTTATTTTAAGTCATTTCCCTATCCACTTTTGTTTGCAGAGCACTTGTTATGCTCTTAACCGCAATTTGCTGCCATTTGCAGCCCTCTAGCGCTTTCCATTACATTTTTACAGCCATTCTAGTGCTCAAAAGTTCGGGCCCTTATTGACTTTAATGGGGTTCGGGTTCGCAGTCAATTTCGGGTCAAGTTCGGGTCCCGCTCAAAATTGGTCTTTAATTGGCCCTTTTATTCGATCCTTCTGCTTTAAAGGGTTTCTACCACTTCATTTTCACATAATTAGCTTTCAGACACTAGCGATCCGCTAGTGTCTGCTCTACCGAACCATCCTAATATAACTGTTTATTGTCCTGCCGTTTCGCTAAAAATCGAACTTATATAGATATGCTAATGAGCCTCTAGGTGCTATGGGGGCGTCATTAGCACCTAGAGGCTCGGTCTACCTTCACAAAATGCCGCCGCCCAGCGCGTCCCTCCAGCCCGCCCATCTCCTCCGGAATGCGATCAAGCGGACGAATTCTCGCGCATGCGCCATGCGTGTCTGTATTCAGCGCATGCGCAGTGAATGTCTGACCGCTTCCCTGCACAGACATCTCCACTGCGCCTGTTCCTCGGAGCACTATGACGTCATTGGCGCAGGCGCAATGGAGATGTCTGAGCAGGGAAGCGGTCAGACATTCACTGCGCATGCGCCGAATACAGACGCGCATGGTGCATGCACGAGAATTCGTCCGCTTGATCGCATTCCGGAGGAGATGGGCGGGCTGGAGGGACGCGCTGGGCGGCGGCATTTTGTGAAGGTAGACCGAGCCTCTAGGTGCTAATGACGCCCCCATAGAACCTAGAGGCTCATTAGCATATCTATATAAGTTCGATTTTTAGCGAAACGGCAGGACAATAAACAGTTATATTAGGATGGTTCGGTAGAGCAGACACTAGCGGATCGCTAGTGTCTGAAAGCTAATTATGTGAAAATGAAGTGGTAGAAACCCTTTAATAACTTTTCCCATATTTCTGCTCTATCACATTGCAGCCATTGACCTCCCTTGGATGTGGTGTCCCTTTCTCACGCTCCCTCTCCGGCGTGGAACCCTGATTCGCCCCGATAACCGTGATCAACATGGTAGACACAGAAAAGAACATCGAAAGTTGATAGAGAAGATATCCAATTGGATCGTGGACGTCACGGGGACGTGTGATCAGGCAGAAGTTATCTAGCGTCAACGAAGCGGCAGCAGGGCTTCTCCTGTCTAACGTTTCCAAATCCTAAATACCCCAGTGACATTCCCTATAATTTTTTAATAATCATTCCAATAACAGGACATCTTAAGAGTCCTGTATTGTTATTTATCGTCACTATCTCCCCGAGTCGGGAGTGAGTAATGGCCACGCACCCCCTCCTTTCCTTTAATTCTTCCGTTTTAATAGCTTCTCCCACATTTCCGCTCGATCACAATTAAATTTTATCCATTGATTTCCCTTGGATGTGCTTTCCCTTTCCCACGCTCCCTCTCCGTCGTGGAACCCTGATTCGCCGCTAGCCGTGATCAACATGGTAGGCGCAGAAAAGAACATCGAAGGTTGATACAGCAGATATCCAATTGGATCGTGAACATTACTGGGACGTGCAACATGGTGAAGCAGTATGTATGCACATGCCTACACGTACTGACTGATGGGTCTGCCCCCTGCAACTTCTGGGTCTCCAAATTGGGCACATGGCCTGAGCTTGCACTTTACGCCTTGGAGGTGCTGGCCTGCCCTGCAGCCAGTGTATTGTCTGAACGTGTGTTTAGCATGGCAGGGGGCGTCATCACAGACAAGCACAGCCGCTTGTCCACAGCCAGACTGGAGGGGGTTATCACAGGTTATATTTCCCAATGTTTTGTGGTGTACCCTAAATTAATTTTTTTTTAATAAATTTAAAACCAAAAAGCAGTGTAGGCTACCTCCTCCTCCTCCACCGCCGCTTCCACCTACACCGCCACATCCACCGCCTTCTCAACCTCCTACTCCATATGGACCTTGTCCTCCTAGATCAAGATTATTATTTTTTATTTTTACGTATTTTATGTTATTTAAAGTCATTTCCCTATCCACATTTGTTTGCAGAGCACTTGCCATGCTCTTAACCACATTTTGATGCCATTTGCAGCCCTCTAGCCCTTTCCATGTAATTTTTACAGCCATTTTAGTGCTCAAAAGTTCGGGTCCCCATTGACTTCAATGTGTTTCGGGGTCAAGTTCGGGTCAAGTTCAGGTCCCGAACTCAAACTTTTTTGTGAAGTTCGGCCGAACCCGTCGAACCCAAACATCCAAATGTCCGCTCAACTCTACTTACCAATCTTTGTCCCTATACTTATTTCTCCAGTATATTTTTACAGATTGAAAAAAATATGACATGCGCAATAAGGAGTTATTTGTTATCAAATAGAGCATTTGGGGTATTTTTAGGAGGGGACCTAGCACCAAATTACTGTTTTGATGTACCACAAGAATTTGACATTCCTGAAATCAGCCAAGAGACTCAACCCAGTGTCGGACTGGGTTACCTGTGGCCCACTGTACAGTTACTAGCAAATACTACTTGCTCACACAGCATCTGACAGCAGCAACTTCAAAAAGGTGTGTCTCTAGGGAAAGAGAATATTTCCGGGCTGGCCTCTCTCTATGTAGACTTCATCTCAGCCACTCCACTTGATGCATCTATAATAATAAACTATGTACTTTGTTGAATAATCTACACAGTTTTTTAAATGGATATATGCTGGCTAAGATGATGTATTCTACCTATCTATATGTAGTGCAGTCCATGAACTGTGCAATGTGCCACTTGTGCAAGGGGAGAGGTCTTGAGGCCCACCCTTGCTCAGAGCCCATCAGTGGATTCACTGCTTCCTCTATGGGCCAGTCCAAGCCTTACTCAACCCCACACAGGCTAGGTGGGATCTGTTGTTTACCAGTTTTAACTTTGTGGTAACTTGTAGACCCAGGTCTAAAAACATCAACCCTCTGAGTTCTGAGGATTTTTCATTTTTGTGCTTTCATTTTACCTCTGAGCGTTCATGGAGCCATATCCTTTTTATTTTTCATTCTCATAGCTGTATAAGGGCTTGTTTTTTGCACCACCAGATGTACTTTCCAAAGGTGCCACTTAATATTAGATACAATGTAATGGGAAGTAGTAAAAAAATTCAAAATGTGGTGGAATTGGAAAAAAATAATGTAGATCTGCCACGGTCTTACGGGTTTTGTCTCTATGACGTTCTCTATGTGCCCTGTGCCCTTCATTTCCTTAGTCAGTACAATTAAAACAATACCAGATTTATATAATTTTTTGTATCTTAATACTGTCCAAAAAAAACTTTGAAAATGATTTTTTATTTTTTTTTCAGCATCATATTCTGAACCCATAATCTGTAGTTTTTATTGATATCATTTTGTAAAGTGTGTGACTTTTTGATCACATTTCACTCATTTCTTTTTTTGTAAGGGAAACAATGAAAAAAATGGCAAATCAGCAATTTTGATTTTTTTTTTCTGTCACACTATTTACTGTATGGGATAAATCAGCCAAGAGACTCAACCCAGTATGTCGCCGCGAAACGACCACCGGGCGAACCACAAGGCCCTCTCTAGACATCACTGCATCCCAAAATGCGTGAACTATCAAAATATAAAAAATATTTTAATAGTTCAGGCATTTTGGGATGCAGTGATGTCTAGAGAGGGCCTTGCGGTTCGCCCGGCGGTCGTTTCGCGGCAAACTATGCTCGTTTGCAGTTCACCGAACAGGCGAACATATGGCGATGTCCGCTGGCGCCATATTCTTTTGCATTGTGCCGAACTTTGACCCATGACACATCTATCAGGTGGGACAGGACAGCCAATTGAGACATTTCAGCACATGGACACACCCTCTACCCTAAAAATAAACCCAATCTGGCAGCCATTTTACATTCAGTCTTTTGCCAGTGTAGGGAGAGGTTGCTGTGTGGAGCAGGGACAGACTGTTAGAGACACCAAATGCTAGCTAATAGGGCCACAAAGGCCTTTTAAGGACTGGTATAGGTGTGTTATCGATAGGTGTAAGATACTGAGGGGTGTGATATACTTATAATATACTTTCTAACATAGAAAGTATATTATGGTGCATTTGTATTGTGCAGCATTTGTGTTCTGTTCTGCTGACATACCACAGCTATACAGAGGGACAAACGCTATTGGGACAACTAATTGCAACTGGTGTAATATACCAGTTGCCCCCCAAAAAAACTGATTGAGGCAGGTGTGTGATATACCTATAATATAATTTCCATATAGTACATTTGAAATTTGCAGGAGTTGTGTGCGGTTCTGTGAGCTACCACAGCTATACAGAGGGGCAAATGCTATTGGAACAACTAATTGTAACTGTTGTGATATACGAGTTGTCCCCCAAAAAACTGATTGAGGCAGGGGTGTGATATACCTATATAGTGCATGTGCAGCATTTGTGTGCGGTTCTGCTGAGATACCACAGCTATACAGAGGGGCAAACGCTATTGGAACAACTAATTTCAACTGTTGTGATATTCCAGTTGCCCCCCCAAAAAATGATTTCAGGGGTGTGATATACCTATAATATAATTTATATATAGTGCATGTGCAGCATTTGTGTGCGGTTATGCTGAGATACCGCAGCGAAAGAGAGGGACAAACGCTACTGGAACAACAAATTTCAACTGGTGTGATATACCAGTTGCCCCCCCCAAAAAATGATTGAGGCAGGGGTGTGATATACCTATAATATAATTTATATATAGTGCATTTGTATTGTGCAGCATTTGTGTGCGGTTCTGCTGAGATACCTCCAGCTATACAGAGGGACAAACGCTATTGGAACAACTAATTGCAACTGGTGTGATATTCCAGTTGCCCCCCCAAAAAATGATTTCAGGGGTGTGATATACCTATAATATAATTTATATATAGTGCATGTGCAGCATTTGTGTGCGGTTATGCTGAGTTGCCCCCCCAAAAAAGAGATTCATGGGAAAGGCAGCCTAACATGAAGTCAGACATGTGTGCCAGAGTACCAACAGTCAAGACTTCGCTGTCATCATTAGAAGTTGAGCTGACCTTGTAAAATATTTTAGGTGAGGGCCTGAAGTTGAGCTGACCCTGTAAAACATTATATGTAAAAGCCTGCAGTTGAGCTTACCCTGTAAAAAATTATATGCATAGGCATATATGCGAGGGCATTATATGTGAAGAATAAGCATGATAATATGATGGAAGAGGAGGAGGAGGATGAGAAAAGGAAGATTTAACCATATACCCTTTTTTGTGGTGGAAGGGGTGCGTGGGAATACAGTGTATTGAGTACATTAAACTACACCTTTAAAGTGCCTTTGTTCTTCCGCTTTCCTCTGGTGGTAGTCAACCTGTCAGCATTTTCAGTTGACAGACGAATGCGTTTATATGTTATAATGCCGCCAGCAGCACTAAATACACACTCAGACAAAATACTGGCAGCAGGGCAGGCCAGCACCTCCAAGGCGTAGAGCGCCAGTTGCCCAAGGAAGTAAGGACTCTGCCACCAGCGTTGTCAGATGGAAATTTTTGGAGCAATGTTTCAACAAGGACCTTCTGGTATTGTACCCTTTTGCTTGTCCTCTCCACCAGAGGAATTAGAGATGAGAAGTTCTCTTTATAGCGGGGGTCGAGAAGGGTGAACACCCATTAATCCGTGTTGTCTAAAATGTGTATAATGCGCTGGTCGAGGGAAAGGCAGCCTAACATGTAGTCAGCCATGTGTGCCAGAGTACCAACAGGCAAGACTTCGCTGTCGTCATCAGGAGGATCACTCACAATCTCTTCATCCTCTTCCTCCTCTTCTGCCCTCCCACGCTGAACAGATGGAATTAAACTTCCATGGGTACTAACCTCTGTAGCGGAGGCAACCATCTCTTGCTCCTCCTCCTCTTCATCGTCAAATTTGCGCTGAGAAGATGGACGGAGGTTGGTCTGGCTATCACCCTGTGTAATGTCTTCTTCCCCCATTTCCACCTCTTCCACATGCAAAGAGTCATCCTTAATAGTGAGCAGCGAGCATTTGAGTAGACACAGAAGTGGGATGGTTGTGCTGATAATAGCGTTATCGCCGCTCAAACTCTGTGTTGATTCCTCAAAGTTTCTTAAAACCTCACAGAGGTCAGACATCCCTGCCCACTCCTCGCTTCTAATTAGTGGAAGCTGACTGGAAAGGCGACGACCATGTTGCAGCTGGTATTCCACTACTGCCCTTTGCTGCTCACAAAGCCAGGCCAACATGTGGAACCTGGCTCATGCTCACGTCGCACAACAGACTGGCTGAAGCTGTTGGTGACTTGCGGAAATGTGCACACACGTGGCGCACCTTCACCAGTAGCTCAGGCAAATTGGGGTAGGTTTTGAGAAACCGCTGAACCACTACGTTTAAGATGTGGGCTAGGCATGAGATGTGCGTGAGCTTGCCGAGCTCCAAAGCCGCCATCAAGTTACAGCCATTTTCACACACAGCCATGCTTGGTTGTAGGTTGAGTGACGAGAGCCTCAGCTCAGTCTGGTCACTTATTCCCTGCAACAGCTCTGCGGCGGTGTGCTGTTTGTCCCCTAAGCATATCAGCTTCAGAACGGCCTGTTGACGCTTCCCCACTGCAGTGCTGCACTGCTTCCAGCTACCGGCTGATGGCTGACTGGTGCTGCACGCGGATAATTCAGAGGTGGAAGTGGAGGAGGAGGCCGAGGAGGAGAAGTGGGGGTTGGAGCCACTAATGTAGGTGCTGGCGGAAACCCTGATGGAATTAGGGCCCGCAATCCTCGGCGTCGGTAGCACCTTTGCCATCCTAGGGTAGGACTCATTCCCGGCCTCCACAATGTTCACCCAGTGTGCCGTCAGGAAAATGTAGCATCCCTGGCCAAATGCACTTGTCCATGTGTCCGTGATTAAGTGAACCTTCCCAGTAACTGCGTTGGTCAGGGCATGTGTGTGACGTTTCGGGAAACACGTTGGTGTAAGTCGGGCATGGCACACATAAAAAAATTGTGGTGGCTGGGGACAGAGTACCGCGGGATGGCCGCCGATATCAGGCTGCGGAAGGCCTCAGTGTCCACAAGCCTAAATGGCAACATTTCCACGGCCAGTAATTTTGAAAACTTTGCATTTAGTGCTATGGCCGGTGGGTGGGTGCCTGGGTATTTGCGCTTGCGTTCAAATACCTGGGGTACTGACATTTGGACACTGCACTAGGACAGGGAAGTGGATGTGGTCGCTGATGGTGCTTGCAAGGTTTCAGGTGCAGGTCAGGAGACATCCTTGCCTGCGCCTTCTACAGGCGATGGTGCAGCACGTACCATAGGGGAAATGGAGGCAGTGGTGTGACTCACAGACACTGATTGTGGACCCAGGTGTTTGTTGTACTTATTAGGGTGCTTGGATGCCATGTGGCGGATCATGCTGGTGGTGGTGAGGTTGCTAGTGTTCACGCCCCGGCTCATTACGGTGTGGCACAGGTTGCAAACTACTATTATTTTGTCGTCTGCACTCTTCTCAAAAAAGCGACATACTGCGGAACACCTACCCCTTGGCAAGGGAGATTTACGCATGGGGGTGCTCTGTGGAACAGTTGTGGGCCTGTTTGGTGTGGCCCACCTTCTCCCTTTTGCCACCCCACTGCCTCTTCCAGCCTGTTGCAGTGCTGCAGATGCTTCCCCATCTGTACTGCTGTCCTCGCTCGGCTTTCTACCTTCCCAGGTTGGGTCAGTGACCTCAACATCCACCAAGTCCTCGTCCACTTCCTCACTCTGATCATCCTCTTGATTTATTGACCTAACCACAACCTCAGTCATTGACAACTGTGTCTCATCCTCTTCATCCACCTCAAGACAGTAATTGCAGTTGACTCATTGACAACTGTGTTTCATCATCATCCACCCCATTTAATACTAATTGCCCCCACCGTCATGTTCTTGTGACTGTGGATGCTCAAGAGGTTGGTAATCAGGGCAAAAGATCTCATGTTCCTCTTCAAGCATGCTTAGCGAGAGGGCCAAATCAAGAAATGGCGATTAAAAGAGCTCCTCGGAATTTCCGAGTGTGGGATCACTTGTTTGGTCAGACTCTCCATGTTGGAAGGAAGGAAGATCAGGGAGAGGATTCTGTTGACCAGACTCTTGGCTACTGAGACTGGACTTGGTGGAAGACAGGGTGGTGCTTAACTGACTGGAATCATTATTTGCTGCAATCCAACCGACCACCTGGTCGCACTGGTCTGACTTCAAGAGTTTTGTCCTGCGACGCCCTGCAAACTAGGAAATGAAGCTAGGTATCGTGAATGATTGTTTTTCTTGTGCTCTGGCAACAGGCAGTTTCAACGCGCCCAGCGCCACAGCCTCTGCATGATCCATCACGGCCTCTTCCCCGTCCCTTACTGCTCGCCTTGCGCATATTAAATCTTTTATGCACGCTTGACACACAAGATGTGGGACAGATGTCACAGTTCACAGCAAGCACAATATATGGAAAAAGTACGTAAAATTATGGAAAAAGGAAAATAGATTTTACTTATATTTTTCCTATCTCTGGCCCTGACACACAGAAGGTATTGGACAGATGTCTCTAGTCACTGCAGACACCCATTATAGAAAAAGTATTGAAAATGATGGAAAAAATATAGTAATTTTCAGTTACATTTCTCTAATCTCTGGCCCTGACACAAAGAAAGTATTACTGCAGACACCCTCTATAGAATTTTTTTTGAAAATTATTGAAAAAATATATTAATTTCACTTATATTTCTCCAATTTCTGGTCCTGACACACAAAAGGTATTGGACAGATGTCACTAGTCACTGCAGACACCCTCTATAGAAAAAGTATTGAAAATGCTGGAAAAAAAAAATATTTGTACTGTAGCTATAAAATACTGCCAGCCTGCCACCACACACAATAGTCCTTAAAAGGACTTTTGGGTATTTGAAACGTTTTTCTACTGAATTGATTGTGATCAGACTCCCTACACTCTGTCATTTCTGAAGCGCAGCTACTGGCAATATAGTAAAGGCAGTACTTACCTGCACGTTTATTGGCTTCATAGCAGCCGCGAAACGTGCGGGAAGGAGACACAAGCATGGCGCTCGGCCGAGTACCGCCATGTGCCGAGCATAGCAATGTTCGAGCCGAACAGCAGTTTGGCTGAGCATGCTTGCTCAACACTAATAGTGATACCTCCTAAAATAGCTATTAATTTACATTTCCCATATGTCTACTCATGTTTGGATCATTTTGTAAATGGCATTTTATTTTTTGGGTTGTTAGAAGGCTTCGAAGTTTAGAAGCAAATTTTTTTACTTTTCAAAAAATTTCAAAAACCCACTTTTAAAGGACCAGTTCAGGTCTGAAGTCACTTTGTGAGGCTAACATAATGAAGACCACACATAAATGGCCCCATTTTAGAAACTACACCCCTCAAGGTATTCAAAACTGATTTTAGAAACTTTGTTAACCCTTTAGGTGTTCCACAAGAATTAAAGAAAAAATGTAGATGAAATTTCAGAATTTAACTTTTTGGGCAGATTTTCCATTTTAATCATTTTTTTCCAGTAACAAAGCAAGTGTTAACAGTTGCCATGTCACATTTGAAGACCCCCTGATGCACCCCTAGAGTAGAAACTCCAAAAAAAGACCCCATTTTGGAAACTATCGGATAAGGTGACAGTTTTGTTCGTACTATTTTAGGGAACATATGATTTCTGGTTGCTCTATATTATACCTTTTGTGAGGCAAGGTAACAAAAAATAGCTGTTTTAGCACTGTTTATTATTTATTTACAATGTTCATCTGACAGGTTAGATCATGTGGTATTTTTATAAAGCAGGTTGTTATGGATGCGACAATACAAAATTGTTTGTTTCAGTTTTACATAATAAAGCATTTTTGAAAAAAAATCTCTATATTCTGAAAGCCATAGTTTTTATTTATTTTTTGGGAGAATGTCTTATGTAGGGGCTCATTTTTTTTTTGTATGAGATGATGGTTTGATTGGTACTATTTTAGGGTGCATATTACTTTTTGATCACTTTGTATTACACTTTTTGTGATGTAAGGTGACAAAAAATGGCAGTTTGACACTTTTTTTTTTTTACGGTGTTCATCTGAGGGCTTAGATCATGTGATATATTTATATAGCAGGTTCTTACGGACGCGGTAATACCTAATATGTTTACTTTTATTTATTTATTTAAATTTTACACAATAACAGCATTTTTTAAACAAAAAAAATCATGTTGTAGTATCTCCATATTCTGAGAGCCATAGTTTTTTGTTCTGTTTTTGGGGCGATTGTCCTAGTTAGGGTTTCATTTTTTGCGGGATGAGATGTCGGTTTGATTGATATGATTTTGGGGTGCGTATGACTTTTTGATTGCTCAGTATTACACTTTTTGTGATGCAAGGTGACAAAAAATTGCTTTTTTTTATAGATTTAATATTTTTTATTTTTTATGGTGTTCAACTGAGGGGTTAGTTATTGTGATATTTTTCTTGAGCAGGTCATTAAAGACGGGGCAATACCTAATATGTATACTTTTTTTATTTAAGTTTTACACAATATTATTATTTTTGAAACAAAAAAAAATATCATGTTTTAGTGTCTCCGTAGTCTGAGAGCCCAAGTTTTGTTTTGTTTTTGGGCGATTGTCTTAAGTAGGGTATCATTTTTGCAGGATGAGATGACAAATTGATTGGCACTATTTTGGGGTGCATATCACTTTTTGATCGCTTGCTATTATACTTTTTGTGATGTAAGCTGACAAAAAAATGGCTTTTTGACACCATTTTTATTTTTTATTTTTTAAGGTGTTCACCTGAAGGGTTAGGTCATGTGATATTTTTGTAGAGCAGGTAGTTACGGAATTTGATTTGAAATTCGAATCGCATCAAAAAGCGGTTATTTCCTGGCTGTAGAGAGCCTTTATAGTGGTGTAGAACACTGTGCCTTGCAGTAACACGCATAGGGAGTCTGTTTTGGTATTGAAATAATACTGTGAGTACCGAACTTTAGGATTTTTTGACCCGGGTTCGAGTTCGGTGTTCGGTGATTTAATGGCACTTTTTGAAACGCTATCAACAAGCGTTTAACTCGTGTGCCCTTAGAAGCCATCCCAGCCATGCCTACTAATGGCATTGCTGTGATTGGCCAGTAGGGCATGTGACCCAGCCTCTATATAAGCTGGAGTCACGTAGCTCTGCACGTCACTCTGCTCTTACTAGTGTCACGCCCATGTTTATGGTCGTGACTCCTGATCCGCATGCTGTTGCCTGCGGTTTGGTTTTATTGTCAACCACATGGTGAGGGCTGCTTGCATGTTGCCTCACGTGTGGTTGCCGCTGGCAACATGATTGTACTTGGCAGTATAGCAGCCTGAGCTGTTGCTAGGCAGCTTGCTGTCAAGTGCATGCGGTTACACCTGGTTGGGTGTGTGTGTGTATGTATGCACTTTCTATGTCTGGTGTGCACGAGGTTTATGTAGGTGTGCACTGTGACACTTCCCTTCACTTGTGGCTGCCCGAGGCAATGTGTTGTATTGTGTACATGTGGTGGCAGTGTCTCGGCCTTGTGCCTGACTCCCAGGACATGGTGGCCACGCATGTCGTTGCCTGCGGTAACAGCTGCAGTGTAATTGTTTATTGTACACTTCCCCTTTATGTGGCTTTTCCCTTGCCTGGTGTTGGAAGGGTTAACTCCCTTCTTAGTGTGTGAACACTGGGTGTGTGTGTGGGTGTGGCCACTGGGGGCTATTTAGCTCCTGCTGGATGCCAGACTCTGAGGGGTACTTCAGCCATGCTTAGCTGATGTCATCCTCCTAGTTTATACCATCTGCCAGTGAGGGCCACCCTTGTGGTCATAAACCTTATGTCTGATGTTAGATGATGTGGATAAGGTCTTTCTGTTTATTGCAGCTATGGTTTCCTGGGTGATGTGTGGTGTGTGCTGTGTCCGTTAGTATTGTTGTGGACAGCAGCACTTGTACAGTCGTGGCCAAAAGTTTTGAGAATTACATAAATATTGGAAATTGGAAAAGTTGCTGCTTAAGTTTTTATAATAGCAATTTGCATATACTCCAGAATGTTATTAAGAGTGATCAGATGAATTGCATAGTCCTTCTTTGCCATGAAAATTAACTTATTCCCAAAAAAAACTTTCCACTGCATTTCATTGCTGTCATTAAAGGACCTGCTGAGATCATTTCAGTAATCGTCTTGTTAACTCAGGTGAGAATGTTGACGAGCACAAGGCTGGAGATCATTATGTCAGGCTGATTGGGTTAAAATGGCAGACTTGACATGTTAAAAGGAGGGTGATGCTTGAAATCATTGTTCTTCCATTGTTAACCATGGTGACCTGCAAAGAAACACGTGCAGCCATCATTGCGTTTCATAAAAATGGCTTCTCAGGCAAGGATTGCACCTCAATCAACAATGTATAGGATCATCAAGAACTTCAAGGAAAGAGGTTCAATTCTTGTTAAGAAGGCTTCAGGGCGTCCAAGAAAGTCCAGCAAGCGCCAGGATTGTCTCCTAAAGAGGATTCAGCTGCGGGATCGGAGTGCCACCAGTGCAGAGCCTGCTCAGGAATGGCAGCAGGCTGGTGTGAGCGCATCTGCACGCACAGTGAGGCAAAGACTTTTGGAAGATGTCCTGGTGTCAAGAAGGGCAACAAAGAAGCCAATTCTCTCCAAAAAAAACATCACAGATTGATCTTCTGCAGAAAGTATGGTGAATGGACTGCTGAAGACTGGGGCAAAGTCATATTCTCCGATGAAGCCTCTTTCCCATTGTTTGGGGCATCTGGAAAAAGGCTTGTCCGGAGAAGAAATGGTGAGCACTACCATCAGTCCTGTGTCATGCCAACAGTAAAGCATCCTGAGACCATTCATGTGTGGGGTTGCTTCTCATCCAAGGGAGTGGGCTCACTCACAATTTTGCCCAAAAACACAGCCATGAATAAAGAATGGTACCAAAACACCCTCCAACAGCAACTTCTTCCAACAATCCAACAACAGTTTGGTGAAGAACAATGCATTTTTCAGCACGATGGAGCACCGTGCCATAAGGCAAAAGTGATAACTAAGTGACTCGGGGACCAAAACGTTGACATTTTGGGTCCATGGCCTGGAAACTCCCCAGATCCTAATCCCATTGAGAACTTGTGGTCAATCCTCAAGAGGCGGGTGGACAAACAAAAACCCACTAATTCTGACAAACTCCAAGAAGTGATTATGAAAGAATGGGTTGCTATCAGTCAGGAATTGGCCCAGAAGTTGATTGAGAGCATGCCTAGTCGAATTGCAGAGGTCCTGAAAAAGAAGGGCCAACACTGCAAATACTGACTCTTTGGATAAATGTCATGTAATTGACGATAAAACCCTTTGAAACGTATGAAGTGCGTGTAATTATATTTCACTACATCACCTAAACAACTGAAACAAAGATCTAAAAGCAGTTTAGCAGCAAACTTTGTGAAAACTAATATTTGTGTCATTCTCAAAACTTTTGGCCACGACTGTACATGGGTTCCAGGCTGTGTGTCTGTGGCAGGTTGGTTGTGTTACTAGTTACATTTACTTGCCATTGCCATTAGCTGTTTATGTTCCCCTTTCCTTGCAGCTTGGCCACTTTAGACTCCTGTTTCTCCGCGTCCAGGAGGAACGGGCTGTCTACCCAGCTCCTAGCTCAGGGATCTGCGGAGGGTTAGTAGGGATCCGAGGTTCCAAAGCATGAGCTCTCCTACCATCTAGGTCGGCTCATGCAGCTAGGAGTCAGGGTCAGATTAGGGATGCGATAGGAGGTGACCTGCTCCCTAATTCTGTGGTCCTGGCCAAGTAGCGACCTACCATCTCCTGGCATCGCACAGCTGAGGGTTTCCCCCATCCTCAGCCGTGACAACTAGTGTAGGGATAGGATGCTGCTGCTGTGAGGGAGAGAATAGGAAAGAATCTATCTGATATCAGAACTAGGTAACTCTGGGATCTACAGCGTTTTTTTTTGGTGGGTGCAATGCAACATTTTTGTACCCTGCCCTGAGCCAAGTGACACAGAAAAATAAGTTTTATCCGTCTGTTAGTTAGGTTGGCGTCGGCGGCCATTTTGTGCAAGTTCAGTGCACCAGCACAGCATATGTGCCAGGGACAATAATTGTTGGCTTGAAGAAGCCTGTAACATACTGTTCTTCGATTGTTATGTTGGTAGTGTTGAGCGCGAATATTCGAATAGCGAATTTTAATCGCGAATATCTGCACTTTGCTAATTCGCAAATATTTCAAATATAGTGCTATATATTCGTTAATTCGAATATTCGTGTTTTTTTTTGTTTTGTTTTTTTAAGTTGTTCCCACTTCCCAAAAGCAGTTCTTCTTACATGTCCGGGGGACTCCATGCTCCTTGCCCGCTCCAGTCAGTGCCCGTTGCCGAGTCTGCCGAGTGCTGACTTCCAGTGCGCATGGAGTGTCCCCATCACCATGGGAATGCCTCCATGCTAGAATGTATGTCGGATGTGAGAATCACGGTTATCTAGACCATGGTAAAAGTTGGATGCGCAATGCGAGTAAACTTACTTAAATTACTCGCATTGCGCATCCAACTTAATTTTGTGTATAGGCAACGTTCCTAATGGTTGGCTTGTTAGAATTAACGAATATAGAGAATATAGCGCTATATTCGTATTCGTCATATTTGTCAATTCTAGCAAGCCAACCATGTTCGCATTGCAAATTCAACTTAGAGCTGAGTTCCTGATGGTTGGCTTTCTAGAATGTAACGAAGATTGAGAATATAGTGCTATATTCGTGATATTCATCATCTTCGTCAATTCTAGCAATACAACCATTAGGAACTCAGCTCTAAGTTGAATTCGCAATGTGAGTATATGTTCGCATCGCAAATTAAACTTAGAGCTGAGTTCCTAATGGTTGTTGCTAGAATATAACGAAGATTGAGATTATAGTGCTATATTCGTAAATTCGTGTTATTCGTCATCTTCGTCAATTCTAGCAATACAACCATTAGGAACTCAAAGTTTAATTCGCAATGACGAATATTCGATTTCGACAAATATATTGACGAATATTCAAACGAATATTCGCGAAATATCGCGAAATCGAATATGGCACCTCCCGCTCATCACTATATGTTGGCTTGAAAAAGCCTGTAACATCCTGTTATTCTGTAACATCCTGTTATTCTGCAACATCCTGTTATTCTGTAACATCCTGTTATTACTGTTATTCGATTGTTTCAGCTTATTATGTTGGCTTGAAAAAGCCAACATACTGTTATTCGTTGGTGGTTCAGCTTATTATTATTCTTGGCGCCCCCTCTCTTTCTAAATGCTACTCCTCCTACAGTTTTAGGAATACATACCCCAAACTTTACACACTTCTTCGTCCTATAGCGAAGTTTGTTGCTTGTGCTTTAATAACCGTTCCCACCCTCCGGGCCCCTGTGGCGGGCCCCCAAACGCCACTTTTTTCC
Source organism: Bufo bufo (assembly GCF_905171765.1). NCBI lineage: Eukaryota > Metazoa > Chordata > Amphibia > Anura > Bufonidae > Bufo > Bufo bufo. Next base: position 121,643,594 of record NC_053395.1, on the reverse strand, counting down.
CTCAGTCTTTGACAGGGAAAATTTTCAAGTCGCTCTCACTTGCACAGTTTTGAAGCTACATTCCCCAAACTCGGATCACATATTGTTGGTGTCACCCCGAACAAAGCTGTGAATTTTGGGGGGACACCCCAAAGTGGGCGGAGCTAGCAACGGCCAATGAAAATTTAGCAATTTTCTATACGCTACTCCTGCCACAGTTTTAGGAGTACAATTACCAAACTTTGCACACTTGTTCGGCACATACCCGAACAGGTTGCTTGTGTTTTGTTAAGCGATCCCACCCTGCGGGCCCCTGGGGCGGCCCCCCCGAAGATCCAATTTTTTCCTATAGACTTTCATTGGAAAATTTTAAACTTTTGCCACTCGTACAGCTTTTAACCCCTTAAGGACTTAGGGCGTACTTTTACTGAAATGTTCGGGTTCGGGCCCGGGGTCCAAAAATCGCTCAACCCTAATAGTAACACAATGCGCCACCTGCTCTCTGAACATTATATAGCTAGTAACACAAAGCGCCACCTGCTGTCTGAACGTTGTATTGCAATTTATCCAATTTAGGTATAACATCATTCCGTGACACACATCTCAAGACATGTTGAGATAAGTGATCAGTTAAGTGTGGACACATCTGTAACTGCACCGCTGAACTGCAAATATATTTTACTTTTGCCACTAATACACAACAAAAAGGACTTTAGAACATATAACTGCACCACTGAATGGCAAATATATTTTACTTTTACCACTAATACACAACAGAAAGGGCTGTAATTTTCGAATTTCACCACACAACGGCTAATTGCCTCTTTTTTTCCCACAAATAGAAGCTAGTTAAGCCAAGCTCGGCATCCTCTAGTTCTGCATGAGTATCTCCCATCTGGCAGTTTGCTCCATTTTGTCGGAGGACAGAAGTGTTGCCCTGTGCAAGCTCTGTAAGAGCAAAATAAGCCATGGGCATTCAAACAGAAACTTAGGCACCACAGCTCAATTGAACCACATTTTCATGTTCTATTTTATTCAGATTTATTCAGATGAAGGGAGAACATAAGTATTAGTATTCAAATCGCAACTTTTAAACGCGAACATCGGCACTTCGATAATTTGTGAATATTTACAATATAGTAACAAAATATTTGTATTTTCGAATAGTCTAGATTTTTTTTTTCCATCTGAACCCATGATCCCCCCCTGCTTCTTGCTTGTGGGCCAATGAGAAGGCTGCAATGTCTTTGTCTGAGCTTAGAAACATCCCTAGCATCCAATAGGAAAGTTGCCTACCCCTTACTATAAAAGAACCTTCCCAACAGCTATTTTCTGTAGTTTTGTGGAGATCTGAGAAAGACAGCAGTGTCATTGCTGTGCTCTGTGCTTTCCACTCATTACATTAGATACATAGTTAGCTTATATATATCATACAGGTAGTTAGTGGGAGATAGTCAGTGTATGTTATATCCTGATATAGTGTAGCTGTTGCAGTGCAGGGTGTTAGGTAGTGTGATAGGTTCTGCTATCCATACATACATGCTACAGACATAGTGCTGTGATGTCACAACAATACATAGTGCACCAATCAGTAATATGTAGTCAGATCTGCTAAAATATGAAGTTTCATGTATTGCGCCAAAATATTTGCATCATTAGTGCCGAATAACGCAAGCACAAATATATTGGAGCACTCTATCTGCCTCTATAAAGCTATTGTGATGTTCTTCAGTGCCAAATATTTTCTCCAGTCTCAGGAAACTTCTAGCAGCTTGGAAAGTGTAACCCACACCTGTACTGAGCGAGAATTACGCAAATATTACACTGCCGATTTTTGCAATCAAGAAAATAATCGTGAATTCTCAAATTCGCAAATATATGACGTATATTTGCAAAATATAGTGAATTTGAATATTGCCCCTGCCGCTCATCACTAGTAAGTATCACTGTGTGCAGCATAAATAACCAGGATATGTTCTAGCACTCAATGCCAACAATTCATGGTTTTGCAGCTCAAATGAGATGCATCTCCAATTTACTTTACAGAAGGGAGTTGACATTTCATTGATGAATCACTCTGTGCTATCATTCTGCTGGCAGTTTGACCTGAATGAATGCATTAGAAATCATCTAACCTATTTACTGTCATCAGCCAGCCTGCTGTTAAAAAAGGAAAATCAAACAAACTTAAAAATGAATTGATAAAAAGCATTTTATCCCTAGAACATTGCAGGTTATGTAGTCTGTTCTATCTACAGTATATTTACCATGTGTAAAGGTAATGTACATAGACTACTGACAAACAAAAAGCTGATTTTAGATGTCTAGAAATGTTGCAATGAAGTCCTGAAAAGTAAAAACCCATGTAGTAATGTGCAAAATATATCTATGTAAATGCTATTCCACCAGACATTTTAGGGTACAAGTAATCTTTGTGTGCCCTCCTTCTGTATATCTGTTCAAATTTCCTTCAGTTGTAACCAAATTAAATTTTTCTATTTACTATATTTATTAAAACAGTGAAATTAAAAACCCATAGATATTAGAGCTGCATCTAGTTTTTATATCTGTCCCATTTATGATAGATGATGCAAGCATGTACATTGTCTGTATGTTACAATTGCTACACAAAGGCAGCAAACAGAATTTATTCACTTTTCACTACTATATCCTGTGAGATGAAATTGTTCACAAATGCAGACAAGTTGTCATTTTTCACCTCTGAAAAAATGTAATTTATAACTTTGAAGAATAGAAAAGTAATTTTTAAATAAAATATTGCCATAAATAATCTTAATATATAAAATAAAATATTGATACTAGAGTTGAGCGGACACCTGGATGTTCGGGTTCGGACGAACGTCACAAAAAAGTTCAAGTTCAGGACCCGAACTTGACCCCGAACCCAAACCCCATTGAAGTCAATGGGGATCCGAACTTTTGAGCACTAAAATGGCTGTAAAAATGTCATGGAAAGGGCTAGAGGGCTGCAAAGGGCATCAAAATGTGGTTAAGAGCATGGCAAGTGCTCTGCAAACAAATGTGGATGAGGAAATGACTTTAAATAACATAAAATACGTAAAAATAAAAAATAAAATAATCTTGATCTAGAAGGACGAGGTCCATATGGAGTAGGAGGTTGAGGAGGCAGTAGATGTGGCGGTGTAGGTGGAAGCGGCGGTGGAGGAGGAGGTAGCCTACACTGCTTTTTGGTTTTAATTTTTAATAAAAAAAAATAATTAGGGTACACCCCAAAACATTGGGAAATATAACCTGTGATAACCCCCTCCAGTCGTGCTAAACATACATTCAGACAATACACTGGCTGCAGGGCAGGCCAGCACCTCCAAGGCGTAAAGGGCAAGCTCAGGCCAAGTGCTCAATTTGGAGACCCAGAAGTTGCAGGGGGCAGACCCATCAGTCAGTTCGTGTAGGCGTGTGCACACATACTGCCCCACCATGTCGCACGTCCCCGTGATGTTCACGATCCAATTAGATATCTGCTCTATCATCTTTCGATGTTCTTTTCTGCGCCTACCATGTTGATCACAGTTAGCGGCGAATCAGGGTTCCACGTCGGAGAGGGAGCGTGAGAAAGGGATAGCACATCCAAGGGAGATCAATGGATGAAATGTAATTGTGATCGAGCGGAAATGTGGGAGAAGCTATTAAAATGGAAGAATTGAAGGAAAGGAGGGGGCGTGTGGCAATTACCCACTCCCAACTCGGGGAGGTATTGACGATAAATAATACAGGACTCTTAAGATGCCCTGTTATTGGAATGATTAATACAAAATTATAGGGAATGTCACTGGGGTATTTAGGATTTGGAAACGTTAGACAGAAGAGGCCCTCCTGCCGCTTTGTTGACTCTAGATAGCTTCTGCCTGATCGCACATCCCGTGACGTCCAAGATCCATTTGGATATCTTCTCTATCAACTTTCGGTGTTCATTTCTGAGCCTACCATGTTGATCACAGTTATCGGCAAATCAGGGTTCCACGCCGGAGAGGGAGCGTGAGAAAGGGAGACCACATCCAAGGGAGGTCAATGGCTGCAATGTGATCGAGCTGAAATGTAGGACAAGTTATTCAAGCAGAAGGATCGAATGAAAGGGCCAATTGAAGACGAATTTTACTAATTTAATTCCCTGTTACATATGCAGAGCAGGGGTTTTTCATCGCCCGAAATGGGTTAATGTCACCAACCAATGGAACAGATTATTTTTAAAAATTTTGGTCCCTGTCACCTATGCAGAGCAGAGGTTTGTTCACGGCAAAAATGGTAAAATGTCACCCAAGAATGCAACAGAAAAATTTGTGAAATTTATTAATCTGTCTACTAGGTAAAGCAGGGTTATATCACAGCCAAAAACTGGTGAATTTCACCCGAGAATGTAACAGACAAATTAGTGAAATGTTTTTATCTGTCTACTAGTTAGAGCAGGTGTATATCACACCCAAAAATTTGTGATTTTTACCAGAAAATGTAACAGACAAATGAATGAATTTTTTTTTACCTGTCTACTAGGTATAGCAGTGGTATATCACAGACAAAAATTGTTGAATTTCTCCTGAATATGTAAGAGAAAAATTAGTGAAATGTTACCTGTCTGCTATGTAGAGCAGGGGTATATCACACCCCAAAATTGGTGAATTTCGCCAGAAAATGTAACAGACAAATTAGTGAAATGTTTTAACCTCAATAGAAATATAGGCTGGCTCACAGTTTTTTTGCATTAAAATTTTTATTAATACACTAAATTAAATGACTTATACCATCATACAACATACATACATGCATACATGTGTAAATATAGGTATATAAGTGCGGAGCTCACGCACAATCCTATATATCTGGAGTACTCCTAATAGGACCAAATGGCTAGAGTGAGGCTGCAAGAGATATTCAAATGAACCGCTTGTATGTCCAGGACATGGATGGCAAATTGCCAGGTGATTGAAACAAAAGTTCAAACAAAGATTACAAAATGTCCTTGCTGTATTCTCATCAAGAGAGGTTCTGCATTCACATAACCTGTAACAGATCTTAGCCGCAACTGTTAGGCAGTGCTCCACTTACTTTTTCGCTTGCGGAGCAAAATTTCAGACAAGCTCACTCAGTGTCTCACGTGTCCAGCCAGGTAATGAATCGCTGGGTTAGTGACGCAGGCGTCTGAAGCCGTCAGACCAACGGAAGCTGGTTGTGCTGAGCTGAGCTGGTGATTGCCTTAGCCTGTCAGGCCAGCAGCAGTAGATGTAACAAGGTTTTACCTTGATTTGCGGCAATAGTGACACAGGTGTAGTCCACTTTTTGAGTAGTTAGTGAATGCCAACCTTTAAAGCGGTATGGGACGTCTTCGGATACTTTAAAAATCCTCAAAGAACTGGAAATTGAAGCAAAGTCCTCCTCTTGCAAAAAACCGCACCGGCAGCCTTGGTCTCTATACACACTAGACGCATTTCGGAAACAAGTTCCTTCCTCAGTAGATAATCATAGAATGCTGAATGTAGATACAAGTCATGACTTTAAATACCCTTTTTCAGGTTAATAAAAAATGTGGGTCGGATTGTGGACTGGGCTAATTACACAGCCTCAATCCACACCTATACAATATAAGCAGTGATTGCTCACAGTTTCATTGCAACCTATAACTTCCTATCACACTATGTATATATATGCGCACAGTATATACTAAAAATATATAAACATAACCAAGAATAAATTATAACATATGCTGAATAGACTAAGTTGTAGTATTGAAAAGATTTAATAACAGATGCGGATCGAACTCAATTCATATCACAGACCCTATTTCCACCATATATAAATGATCTGAAATCAATACTTTACAGCATATGTTTATAAATATTCAAAGTATGAACAATAACATAAAAAATACTGTTTATAACAATAAAATAAATAAAAAATAAAAAATTAAAAAAAAGAAAAATTAAAAAAAAAATATTATTTTTTTTTCTTTTTTTTAATTTCCAAAAATCTTTTTCCAAAAATTTCCTTAAAAATTTTTTTTTTTTTTAATTTCTTTTCTTGAAATAGGTAACCCATGCTAAAGATGTCTAGATTGAGATATTTTTGTGGCTTTGGGAGAGAAGGGAAGGGATGCAGGAGGAGTCAGTGCGGTGATTAACAACCTGGCACCGACTCCCCATGTAAACCAACCCGTCTCCCCTAGAGAAACCCAAAAATCTCAATTTCCGAGTTGAGGCCCTGGGGCATCAGGGACCCAAACTCAAATATTTTCTTGGACTCTTGTCTAGACATTTTGGCCACAAAATCTCCTCCTCTCCAATCTTCTTTAACCGATTGGATAGCTGTGTATCTCATATTACTTGGATCACCTGCATGGTAAAGTTTAAAATGTTTGGATAAAGGATGCGTTTCAGATTGTTTTTTGATGTTATTTATATGTTCAGATATTCTAGTCTTAAATGTCCTTTTTGTACGGCCAATGTACTGTTTTGGGCATGGGCACTGAATAACATAAATTACTGCCTTACTATTGCATGACAATATTTCTTTGATTTCCCATTTAAAATTATTGGACGTTGACATTATCTGTTGTCTGTTTCTATTAAAATGTGTCTGTCTACAATTGAGACAGCAACCACATCTGTAGAAACCTTTTAAATTAGCCCATGGGGTTATCAATGATTTTGTCTGGTGTTTTCTTATAGTAGGAGCTACTTGAAGTCCCAAATTAGAGGCCCGAGTATACACTATTGGCGGATGTGCTGGAAGTATAGGGCCCAGAACCTTATCGTTTTTCAATAGGTGCCAATGGTTATGGACAATACTGCTCACCATCTTATGATCTTTATTATATGGTAGAATTATTTTAGCTGTAGTGTCTTGTTCTTGTAAAGTAGTCGGTACTTCTTTGGGCTTAAAAAATGAGGCTCTGTCTAATTGTCTTACCCTTTGGATTGAATTCTCCAATAGTTTATTGGGGTACTCTTTTGCTAAGAATTGAGCTTTCATATTTAGTGCCTCTGCCTCAAATTGTTCATCTGCCGTACAATTTCTTCGTAAGCGCCTAAATTGGCTAAAAGGGACATTTAAGAGCCACCTCGGAAGATGGCAACTTGTATTCAAAATGAAACTGTTTTTAGCTACATCTTTTTGATATGTGCTACAGGCAAAAGTTTCCTTTTTCTTTTCAATGTGTAGATCCAAAAAATCCACTGAACATGGGTCAATATTGGCTGTGAATTTTAAATTAAACTTGTTGGTGTTGATGTTGTCTATGAACTCCAACAATGATATATGGGATCCCTTCCAAATTAACAGGATGTCATCTATATAGCGCCGCCATAGGACCAGGTCTGCTCCAAGCTTTGGGGTAATGGTGTCTTGTTCCCAAGCTGCCATAAATAAATTGGCATAGCTCGGAGCGAACCTGGTACCCATGGCGGTGCCCGTAGTCTGTAGATAATAATTGGACCCAAATTGGAAATAATTATGATTAAGCACAAAATTGATGCCATCTAGTATAAATTGGAGTTGTTCAATTGTAAGGTTCCCCTTTTGAGACAGGATTTTGGACACTGCCTGTATACCCTGATTGTGATTGATGCTTGTATACAGAGAACTTACGTCTAATGTAGCAAGCATCCAGTCTGGGTGACAGTACATATTCTCCAACAGTGTCACTACTGTAGAGGTATCCCCAAGATACGAAGGAGTGTCTCTGACATAGGGTTGCAAAAACCTGTCCAGATATTGAGACAGGTTTGATGTTAGAGATCCTATGCCAGAGACAATTGGCCTTCCAGGAGGGTTGACCGAATCCTTATGTATCTTGGGGATACAATAAAAGATGGGTAATCTTTTCTGTGTTCCCAAAATAAAATTACATTCTGTTTCATTTAAAATTCCTGTTTCTTTGGCTTGGTTGCACAACAGTGTTAATTGTTTGCAATATGTCATTAAGGGGTCCTCTTGCAATTGAATATAAGTTGTAATATCAGACAACTGCCTTGAACACTCTTTATTGTATTTTTCAGTGTCCAAGATCACAATCGCCCCTCCCTTGTCTGCTGGGCGTATTGTGATCTCTAGATCTTCCTGTAATTGCTTTATTGCCTGAATTTCTTGTTGAGAAAGGTTTCTATTTCCTTTTTGTTTTGGATTCAATTTTCTTATGTCTGCCTCAACAGCTCCTCTAAATGTCACCAGTTCCTTACTTAGTTCTTGTTTGGGATACATTCTAGATTTTAACCTTACATCAACATGTTGATATTTGGTGGACACTATTTCAGATTGGTAAAAATTGTTTTTCATAAAATATTTTTTACAGCATAATTTTTTAATATATTTTTCAATTCCAATATATGAATCGAATTTATTGAGATTGGCACTAGGGGCAAATTCTAACCCTTTTGACAATAATGATTTTTGGGAGGGGGTAAGTACTTTTATACTCAAATTAATTATATTGTCTCCTGTGACTTCACTATCTTTTGTTGTGGGCCTTCGTTTATTTCTACTTCTGCGTGTTCTCTTTTGCGTGTGGTTGTGTTCAATTGTGTGAAAGGATTGTGTATTTGTGCTTGTGCTGTAAATATTTTTGGCCTCATATTCAATGGTGAATCTATTTTGTGTGTTTCTATTATTGGTTCTCTGAGTGGTTCTAATGGTGGGTACAGTTCCTTGGATAGGGAAAATGACCAAGGAATTTTTGACTGAGGTGTCTGTTTCTCTATCATGTTCTTGTGATGTTGTGATTGTGAATAAGCCCCCTTCTGTTGTTGTCTTAAATGTTGGTAATTTTGTTTGGGTTTGTATTTCTGATATTCTTGTTTTTTTGATCTCGGACTTTTTACTAAAAAAGGCGATGTATCATAGGCTCCATTTTGTATTCCACCTATATCTGGTTTATTTTTATTTTTTGGGAAATTAGAATGATTTTTAGAGCCATTTATACCAGGAATTGGAGCATCTTTTTCTCCTTATATTTGAGAACCAGTTTTTATATTGGCAGTTTTGTGAGCATTGCTCTGTTTTCTCGATGTTATTGCGAATTTTTTTTATTTTTTTCTCAATAATTTCTTGCTCAATTTTATCCAGTTTTATAAATAACTCATTTTGGAGTCTTAAATATTCATCATCTTTCCTAAATGTGTCCATAATTGCCCTTTTTTCATTTATTAATTGCTCTAACTCAATTATCAATTCCTCTCTTCTTTGTATTACTAGTTGTACTAGTGCAGTAGATTGGATTTTGAAAAAACATTCCCATTGGGAGTCAAATTTTTCCCCACATAAATCTGAAGCAGGAGATTTAAACAGAGTCAACCCTTGTGGGGTGATTCCTGCTTTGAGATATTGGGTTAATGATCTGACCTCCCACTGGTGTCTTAATTTACGCATTAACAGTTTCTCCAATGTTTTAAACGTATCATACATATTTGGTTGGGATATCCCTATATATTTGGATGCATTATCTGAACCTTCTACAAAAACAAATTTCTCAATTGTTTCTTCTTTCAACGCCATATATTGCCAAATATCCATTTTCTAAAATTCACAATAATTAATGCGCTAAATATTACAACAATGAATATAAAATAAACAGTATTACAGTCTAAAATAGTGCAAAACTGCTGGGAGCACTTTCTATATGGTAAAGAAATAGAACTATTATCAAATAAGAAAAGGCTCCACCAGCAAACTACTGGAGCTCAGCCTTTTAGTTACCAGCTGAAAAAAGAGATCAAATCAATAGAAATATAGGCTGGCTCACAGTATTTTTGCATTAAAATTTTTATTAATACACTAAATTAAATGACTTATACCATCATACAACATACATACATGCATACATGTGTAAATATAGGTATATAAGTGCGGAGCTCACGCACAATCCTATATATCTGGAGTACTCCTAATAGGACCAAATGGCTAGAGTGAGGCTGCAAGAGATATTCAAATGAACCGCTTGTATGTCCAGGACATGGATGGCAAATTGCCAGGTGATTGAAACAAAAGTTCAAACAAAGATTACAAAATGTCCTTGCTGTATTCTCATCAAGAGAGGTTCTGCATTCACATAACCTGTAACAGATCTTAGCCGCAACTGTTAGGCAGTGCTCCACTTACTTTTTCGCTTGCGGAGCAAGATTTCAGACAAGCTCACTCAGTGTCTCACGTGTCCAGCCAGGTAATGAATCGCTGGGTTAGTGACGCAGGCGTCTGAAGCCGTCAGACCAACGGAAGCTGGTTGTGCTGAGCTGAGCTGGTGATTGCCTTAGCCTGTCAGGCCAGCAGCAGTAGATGTAACAAGGTTTTACCTTGATTTGCGGCAATAGTGACACAGGTGTAGTCCACTTTTTGAGTAGTTAGTGAATGCCAACCTTTAAAGCGGTATGGGACGTCTTCGGATACTTTAAAAATCCTCAAAGAACTGGAAATTGAAACAAAGTCCTCCTCTTGCAAAAAACCGCACCGGCAGCCTTGGTCTCTATACACACTAGACGCGTTTCGGAAACAAGTTCCTTCCTCAGTAGATAATCATAGAATGCTGAATGTAGATACAAGTCATGACTTTAAATACCCTTTTTCAGGTTAATAAAAAATGTGGGTCGGATTGTGGACTGGGCTAATTACACAGCCTCAATCCACACCTATACAATATAAGCAGTGATTGCTCACAGTTTCATTGCAACCTATAACTTCCTATCACACTATGTATATATATGCGCACAGTATATACTAAAAATATATAAACATAAAGAAGAATAAATTATAACATATGCTGAATAGACTAAGTTGTAGTTTTGAAAAGATTTAATAACAGATGCGGATCGAACTGCAAACTCAATTCATATCACAGTCCCTATTTCCACCATATATAAATGATCTGTAATCAATACTTTACAGCATATGTTTCTAAATATTCAAAGTATGAACAATAACATAAAAAATACTGTTTACAACAATAAAATAAATAAAAACTAAAAAATGTAAAAAATTAAAAAAAAAAATTTTTTTTTTTTTAAATTTCCAAAAATCTTTTTCCAAAAATTTCCTTAAAAAAAAAAAATTTTTTTTTAATTTCTTTTCTTGAAATAGGTAACCCATGCTAAAGATGTCTAGATTGAGATATTTTTGTGGCTTTGGGAGAGCCACAAAAATATCTCAATCTAGATATCTTTAGCATGGGTTACCTATTTCAAGAAAAGAAATAAAAAAAAAAATTTTTTTTGAAGGAAATTTTTTGAAAAAGATTTTTGGAAATTAAAAAAAAAAAAAAAAAAATGTATTTTTTATTTTTTAAATGTTTTATTTTTTATTTATTTTATTGTTATAAACAGTATTTTTTATGTTATTGTTCATACTTTGAATATTTATAAACATATGCTGTAAAGTATTAATTACAGATCATTTATATATGGTGGAAATAGGGACTGTGATATGATTTGAGTTTGCAGTTCGATCCGCATCTGTTATTAAATCTTTTCAATACTACAACTTAGTCTATTCAGCATATGTTATAATTTATTCTTGGTTATGTTTATATATTTTTAGTATATACTGTGCGCATATATATACATAGTGTGATAGGAAGTTATAGATTGCAATGAAACTGTGAGCAATCACTGCTTATATTGTATAGGTGTGGATTGAGGCTGTGTAATTAGCCCAGTCCACAATCCGACCCACATTTTTTATTAACCTGAAAAAGGGTATTTAAAGTCATGACTTGTATCTACATTCAGCATTCTATGATTATCTACTGAGGAAGGAACTTGTTTCCGAAACGCGTCTAGTGTGTATAGAGACCAAGGCTGCCGGTGCGGTTTTTTGCAAGAGGAGGACTTTGCTTCAATTTCCAGTTCTTTGAGGATTTTTAAAGTATCCGAAGACGTCCCATACCGCTTTAAAGGTTGGCATTCACTAACTACTCAAAAAGTGGACTACACCTGTGTCACTATTGCCGCAAATCAAGGTAAAACCTTGTTACATCTACTGCTGCTGGCCTGACAGGCTAAGGCAATCACCAGCTCAGCTCAGCACAACCAGCTTCCGTTGGTCTGACGGCTTCAGACGCCTGCGTCACTAACCCAGCGATTCATTACCTGGCTGGACACGTGAGACACTGAGTGAGCTTGTCTGAAATCTTGCTCCGCAAGCGAAAAAGTAAGTGGAGCACTGCCTAACAGTTGCGGCTAAGATCTGTTACAGGTTATGTGAATGCAGAACCTCTCTTGATGAGAATACAGCAAGGACATTTTGTAATCTTTGTTTGAACTTTTGTTTCAATCACCTGGCAATTTGCCATCCATGTCCTGGACATACAAGCGGTTCATTTGAATATCTCTTGCAGCCTCACTCTAGCCATTTGGTCCTATTAGGAGTACTCCAGATATATAGGATTGTGCGTGAGCTCCGCACTTATATACCTATATTTACACATGTATGCATGTATGTATGTTGTATGATGGTATAAGTCATTTAATTTAGTGTATTAATAAAAATTTTAATGCAAAAATACTGTGAGCCAGCCTATATTTCTATTGATTTGATCTCTTTTTTCAGCTGGTAACTGAAAGGCTGAGCTCCAGTAGTTTGCTGGTGGAGCCTTTTCTTATTTGATAAATGTTTTTACCTGTCTACTAGGTACAGCCGGGGTAAATCACACCAAAACAGTGGTGAATTTCACCAGAATATGTAACAGACAAATTTGTGAAATGTAACCTGCCTACTAGGTAGAGCAGGGGTATATCACACCCCAAAATTGGTGAATTTAACCAGAAAATGTAACAGACAAATTATTGAATTGTTTTTACCTGTCTACTAGGTACAGCCGAGGTATATCACACCCAAAAAGTGGTGAATTTCACCCGAGAATGTAGCAGATAAATCAGTGAAATTTGTTTATCTGTCTACTAGTTACAGCAGGGGTATATCACACCCAAAAATTGGTGAATTTCACCAGAAAATGTAACAGACAAATTAGTGAAATGACATAAAATAAAATACGTACAAATTTAAAAAAATAAACTTGATTTATGAGGTGGAGGTCGATATGCCGTATTCGTTTGAGGAGTAGGTGGACGTAGCAGTGTAGGTGGAAGCAGCGGTGGAGGAAGACGAGATAGCCAGCACTGGTTTTTGGTTTTAATTTAATTTTTTTTTTATTAGGGTACACTCCAAAAGAGTGTGAAATATCCAAAATAGAACAATGAGCAATTGCGCTGTAGTATAACAATGGCTGGTTAAGGCCGGTATGCATGTCTATTCTGCTCAAGGTACAGACAAGTCCTGTGGGATCCATGCCTGGTTCATTTTAATGAAAGTGAGCTTGTCCACATTGGCTGTGGACAGGCGGCTGCGCTTGTCTGTGATAACGCCCCCTGCCGTGCTAAACACACGTTCAGACAATACACTGGCTGCAGAGCAGGCCAGCACCTCCAAGATGTAAAGGGCAAACTCAGGCCATGTGCCCAATGATCCCTCTTCCTCCTCCTGTGCCACATCCTCTTCCATCATCGCCAGCAGAGATTTTTCAAGGAGGCATAGAATTGGGAGAGTAATGCTGAGAACGTCGTTATCAGCACTGGCCATGTTGGTGGAGAACTCGAAACAGCGCAACAAGGAACACAGGTCTCGCATGGAGGCCCAGTCATTGGTGGTGAAGTGGTGCTGTTCCGCAAAGTGGCTCACCCGTGCGTGCTGCAGCTGAAACTCCACTATCGCCTGCTGCTGCTCGCACAGTCTGGCCAGCATGTTCAAGGTGGAGTTCCACCTTGTGGGCACGTCGCATATGAGGCGGTGAGCGGGAAGGCCGAAGTTACGCTGCAGCGCTGACAGGCGAGCAGCAGCAGGGCGAGAACGCCGAAAGCGCGCACAGACGGCCCACACTTTCTGCAGCAGCTCTGACATATCGGGGTAATTTTTAAGGAACCGCTGCACTACCAAATTCAGCACATGCGCCAGGCAAGGGATGTGCATCAAATCGGCTAGTCCCAGAGCTGCTACGAGATTTTGCCCATTATCGCACAGCACCAGGCTGGGTATGAGGCTCACTGGAACCAGTGACTCATCGGTGTTGGCGCCAGTGAGCCTCAAGCCAGGCCTGGTGGAACTCATTGTTCAAGGCCCGTCCACAGCTCCTACGCGGTGTGGGGTTTGTCCTCCAAATAGATACGTTTTAAAACTGTCTGCTGTCGTTTACCCTGGCTGTGCTGAAGTTGGTGGATAAGGTGTTACGCTGACCGGATGAGGAGCCTGTAGAGGAGGAGGAAGTGGAGTAGGAGGAGGAAGCAACAGGAGGCAAACTGAAGTGCCCTGAAATCCTCGGTGGTGGAATGACATGCACCAAACTGATATCCGCCTCAGGCCCAGCCGCCACTGCATTTACCCAGTGTGCTGTTATGGAGATATAACGTCCCTGACTGTGCTTACTGGTCCACGTATCCGTACTGAGGTGCACCTTGCCACAGTTGGCGTTGCGCAATGCACACCTGATTTTGTCCCCCACTTGGTTGTGCAGAGAAGGGATGGCACGCCTGGAAAAGTAGTGGACACGACGTTCTGTGGGACAGCCACCGCCATAAGGCTTTTAAAACTCTTCGTCTCCACCAGACGGAATGACAGCATTTTAAAGGACAGTAATCGGGGGTGGGTAGGGGGTCACTTCCTCTTCCTTTTCAGTGTTTGGGAGATGGAGAGCTGAACGCTTCCGTGAGACATTGTGGAGATGCTTGGTGACCCAGGTGTTGGTGTTGCTGGCAGATCCTCTGTTTGCGGGGTGGCAGGTGGTATTGTCACTCCAGAGGTGGATGAAGAGGCCGAGACTGCAGCAGAAGAGGAAGCAGGAGGAGCCAGAGAACTTTCTTGGTTTTTGAGGTGTCTACTCCACTGCAGCTCATGCTTTCAGGGATCTCAAGTCTCCCGGACGTTCAGGGAGTCTCCCGCTATTAGATAGCGGCTCCCTGACACCCGCATGTGAAACAATATATCCCAAAGGTTTACTGATAGCAGAGCAGAGAGATAAGAGAAGTGACAGGACACAGAGTTTAGATTACAGGTTGAATTAACCCTTTAGGGTCAATTTGGCTTCTCAAGGAGATATATATGTTAAAGGCATCCCTTCTTCTGTCTCATTCAGTAGCTATATAACTATAGAGAGAGATAAAAACATTTACACATTTAGCCCTCCATTTTAATTCTATTATTTACCCCAGTGTTAAATTCACACCCCCTGGATGCTTGTTTTTTTCCTACAGTGGGGTAGATAATTACACACAGGGTTTTAAAGAATAAACTTCCGGACTCAGACCAAGAGCCGACTCAGCGAGTCAGCAAGTGAATCGAAGCATCCGCGCATGCGCATTGCGCAACCTAAGCTTCGGTTCACTTGCTTCTTGTCAGCTCAGCGAATGAACCAAAGTTTCGATTCATGAATCGGATCATTTGAATGAACTGATTCAAATGAACCGATTCATGTGAAAGATCCGAACTTCCCATCTCTAGTTTACTCGCAGTAAACCTTCCCGGCAACCTGTAGCAGTGCCCCCTTCTCAGCGCGTGCGCACAGTGCAAGAAGAAGCCGATGCCAGCAGTCCGCAACGGCGCATCAGGCTGAGCCTGTGTGAACGTGCGGGATCTCAAAGCGGGAGGAGGGGGAGGAAGGGAGAGGCGGCACTGAGGAGTAGAAGGCAGCGCTGGGCACGAACGCCGATGCGTGCGGCCGGGCACCATGCATCCACAGACCTCCCCTGCTTGGGCACCTTAATTCAATGATTGACAGGTTAGTAAAACCAGTTTTTCCGCAGAATAAAGCCACAAATAGCTTTTATAAGGCCACCTTAGAAATCAGAATGCTACCCTGGACATGAGCATATATTTAGCTCACAGGACTTATAGGTGGTGACAGAATCCCTTTAATCATATACATAAATATGATAATTTGGGGCAGGGTAATGAGCCCAGTCCTCCACACCATAGAGCAAAGTGTGCAGATACTGCATATGTTTGGAAAATGTAATAAAAAGTTTGTGAAAGAAAAAAAATGAAAACCTCCCTGAAATGAGAAGTGCACCTCCCTGAAATGAGTTTTTGCAGGTTGGGATGTCTGTTCACTTAGATGCCTGGTCATGCAGGTTGTGCTCAGGTTGAGAACGTTTATGCCTCGCTTCAGGCTCTGATTGCACAGCGTGCAAACGATTTGTGTCTTGTCGTCAGTACATTGTCTGAAGAACTGCCATGCCAATGAACTCCTTGGAGCTGGCTTTGGTGTGCTCGGTTCCTTGCTGCGGTGGGCAGTAGCAGGCATGCCGTCTAGGGGACGGCCGCTCTGCTTTTGCACCCTGCTCCCTCTTCTGTTGTGTTGGTTGCTCTGTGCGACCACCGCCTCTTCCTCCGAACTACACAGGTCACTCTCATGACCTTGATTCCATGTGAGGCAGGGGCGGACATACTGTCTGTGCAGCCGGTTCAGCTGCACAGGGGCCCAGCATGGGAGGGGGCCCTCCAATTAAGCTGTCTATGCATCTACAGGACGCACAGACAGCTGATTGTAATAGTGAAGCAGAGAGCCGCACGCTTCACCATTCATCATCACACCATTCATCATCACACCATCCAGCATGTAGAAGGGGCCCACCTTACTATCTGACTTCAATCTCAGGATTTTCTGCATCCGCAGCTCTGAGGAGCAGGGCCAGGGCCAGGGCAGCACATCCTGAGCTGCATCTGCGATCTCCCCCCCCCCCCCCCCATCCTACATACAGCTCAGTCCTGCTGTGTAGTGGGTAGCGTCAGCCAGGTCTGTGCTAAGCCACTTTACTGTGTTGTAGCTCTGCCTCTGTGTGGTAATGTCAGTAGCTCCTCCCCCTTATGGTAGCCCCGCCCACATGCAGTCCTCTCCTAGCGCTTATGGTGCTTAATGTGTGAGGCCTGCAGCAACTTAGGAGGAAGTGAGTGAGGACCGGAGGCTGCCCCAGTGACCACTGTCTCTGCCAGACACTGAACTTGACTTGGTATGTTGTTGTTTTTTTATCCCACCTGTCCCCCTCTGGCCCTCCTGTGACTGTCCCTTAGGCCTCATGCACACAGACTTTTTTTTTGCGGTCCGCAAAACGGATTTCCGTTGTTCCATGATCCGTGACCGTTTTTTTTTTGTCCGTGGGTCTTCCTTGATTTTTGGAGGATCCACGGACATGAAAAAAATGTCGTTTTGGTGTCCGCCTGGCCGTGCGGAGCCAAACGGATCCGTCCTGACTTACAATGCAAGTCAATGGGGACGGATCCGTTTGACGTTAACACAATATGGTGCAATTGCAAACTGATCCGTCCCCCATTGACTTTCAATGTAAAGTCAGGAGTCCCTATTAATATACCATTAGATCGGAGTTTTCTCCAATCCGATGGTATATTTTAACTTGAAGCGTCCCCATGGGAATGCCTCTATGTTAGAATATACCATCGGATTTGAGTTAGATCGTGAAACTCAGATCCGACAGTATATTCTAATACAGAGGCTTTCTCATGGTGATGGGGACGCTTCAGGTTAGAATATACTAAAAGAACTGTGTACATGACTGCCCCCTGCTGCCTGGCAGGTGCTGCCAGGCAGCAGGGGGCAGACTCCCCCCTCCCTCCCCCCCTGCATTTAACTCATTGGTGGCCAGTGCGGCCGGCCCCCCTCCCTCCGTTGTATTTAACACATTGGTGGCCAGGGCGGCCGCTCCCCCCTCCCTCCCTTGTATTTAACACATTGGTGGCCAGGGCGGCCGCCCCCCCTCCCTCCCTTGTATTTAACACATTGGTGGCCAGTGCGGCCATTGCTATAAGCAATGCGCCGCACAGACCTTTCACTTACCAGTAGGAGGAGCGCCCGGCCGGTCACAGACATTGCAGGTAAGTAAAATGTTTCTAAAATTGCTAAGTAACCATGGCAGCCAGGACTGCATTAGCGTCTTGGCTGCCATGGTAACCGATCGGAGCTCCAGCGATTAAACTGGGACTCTGATCGGAACTCTCTGCTGCCACCAATGATGGGGGGTCGGTCACTTTAATTAGGGGGAGGGAGGGGGGGCCGGCCGCACTGGCCACTCCTGTGAAGCCTGGAAGAAGTCTAGGAAGCTGGCTGCCTTGCTGGCTAGAGACGCCGGAGTCTCTGTGTGTGACCTGCGCTCAATAGGTTTTGACACTTACCCTAATCAGGAGTATAAAAGGAGGAGGGGAAACAGAACAAGGTTACCACTGAGGAAGGGGACACATCCCCGAAACGCGTATGGGCTATACCTTGCACCGGCATGCTGGCAGAGAGTCTCCCCTGGATCTGATCTAAGTTCCTGGAACAAAAAACCCTGGCGATACTTGATTTCAACGAGCGCTGAATTCGCTGGCGATACTGGATACAGAGTCAGCTGAGAGCAACAAGTCGGTATTCAGAGACGGGAATTGAGCAAGAGTAAGGTAACATTGAATAAGCGAATACAATTGAGTGGGACGCCACTCTGCTTTTTACATTGTACCCTCTAGCCTTTCCCGCTATACCGTAAATTAACCAGGAGTGTAACTGTATTAATATGGGTATTGACCCGTTACTTGGACAATTCATTTGAAAGAAAGATTTTGGCAGTATACCACTGCAGCTGTAAAGGAACATTTGATTCGCAACTGCGGCTCATGTGGATGGATTTTAAATCACCATTACCCCTGCTAGACTTTTGTTGCTGCTATACTATTGTTGCATATTGTGTCATTGTTTTATGCTATGTTATGCTGTTATTGTATGCTGTTATGTGTTTTTAGTAACAAACTACATTTTATCAAATAAATATCTCATTTATTGGCTACATATATAGAGTGCCTGGTCTACCTTTTACAATTTTCTATAACCCTTTGTGTGGCTGGGTGGGCCACTTAGACCAAGAGCACCTGTTCCATATTGTCCAGCTGGAGTGATCCACAGACACTCTTCTTATATTGTTTTTAACTATCACAGATGCAGAAAAGGCTGCAATATTAAGTACTTTGCCCCAAAATGGGTGTTTTTTTTAATAACAGAATATGACAACAGTATATAGCTCTTGAATTTCACACGTACAGATGCAGCAAGGGCTGTAAAATTGAGTATTGTGCCCAAAAAGGGTGTTTTTAAAACCCAGAAAATTATTGAAGTATTTCAAGCTTGTTTTTAACAATCACAGATGTAGCAAAGGCTGCAATATTAAGTACTTTTCCCAAAATGGGTGTTTTTTTTTACTAACAGAATATGACAGCAGTATCTAAAGCATGTATCTCACACTGACAGATGCAGCAAGGGCTTTAAAATTTAGTATTTTGCCCAAGAAGGGTGTTTTTTAAAACCCAGAAAATTATTGCTGTATTTCTAGCTTAAATTGCACACTGACAAATGCAGCAAAGGCACCAGATGTAGGATATTGCCAAAAATGGGTGTTTTTTTTCAACCCAGATTATTACTGCAGTATTTCAAGCTTGGATTTGAATGTCACAAAAGCACATATGCAGTGCTGATGCAATGAGATTGCATAATATGGCCGCGGCCGCCCACCTAAATAACAGATGGATAAAAGTTATTTTTCTCTGGCACTGGGCTCAGGGCAGGGTAAAAAGATTGTGCACTGCACCCACACAACTAAATCTATGTAGATCGCCGAGTTAACAAGCACTTCAGATTAAAGATTATTTTCTATTCTCTCTCTCACAACAGCAGCATCCTCTCCCTACACTAAGCACAGCAGAGTGACGTGCAGCACTACGAGACTCCAGCTTATATAGAGGCTGGGTCACATGCTGCACTGGCCAATCACAGCCATGACATTAGTAGGCATGGCTGTTATGGCTTCTAAGTGCAGAGTTAAACGCTTGTTGATTGGCTGCTTTGCAGCCTTTCAAAAGGCGCCAATAATTCACCGAACCCAAACTTTTACTGAAATGTTCGGGATCGGGTCCGGGGTCTAAAAATCCTAAAGTTCGGTACGAACCCGAACTTTACAGTTCGGGTTCGCTCAACCCTATTCATAATGTATCTTTGTAGTAACGGCCACTTTACAAGTCCACCTGCCGGCCACCGTGGATAGAGACACCAGGGCAGTGGGATAGTCCTTTAAGTCCCCATGGTTGCACACGATGCTGACTTTTCGGCCAGTGTACTCAGCGGGCCGCACCAGGGCAGCTCTTATCATGGACACCAGGCTCCTTGAATCCAGCAGTGCCAGCGCCAGGGTATATCCCACTTGCACCTGGCACAGGTGACTGTTGTCTATTGTCTCGGGGGTACGGTTGCACACAGCCTCATGGCATACATTGAGGGGCGGTAGCCATAGTTAGTATCCATGGGTTCCCCTGATGGGAACAGTCGGCCCTTATGTGACCAGGCTCTTGACACCGCCAACAGACCATCTCAGCTGGGTCTGTTGGGAGTATATCCCGAGCGGGTTTTGCTGGCACTGGCCGCCTGTTCAAGGGTGGAGATTTTCGGGGTTTAACTGGCCCCCTCCCAAAATAACCCCCCTGTAGATTTCTGGTGGCCTCATAGCTTTCTACCAGGTCGACCATCTCTAGGGCATTACCAGGGGACACCTGGACGATCCAGTGCTGGAGAGGGTATGACAAAGCCCTAAAGAACACATCAGCCAACAGATGGTCTAGCATAGCAGTGGGACTCAGTACGTCAGACTGCAGCCATTTTTGCAACCAATGAAGCAGATCATAATACTGCGGTCTGGTAGGTTCAGCCGGGTTAAATTCCCACTGATGCACCCGCTGGGCCCGGACCAATACATTCACCCCCAGTCTTGCCAGAATCTCACCCTTTACGGTCGGGTAGTCGGCCACTTGATCAGCTGGTAAGTCAAAAAACACCTGCTGGGGTCCAGACGCCAGGAACGAAGAGACGACCTCAGCATTGGTCTCGGGGTAACTTCTCCCTCACGGCCACCTTTTCGAATACCGCTAGATAGGTCTCGACGTTGTCCGAGGGAGTCATCTTAGGGATTGCCACACGGACAGCTTTCCGGGCATCGTGGACGTTCTGGGATGCTCCTGCCGCTTGTAATGCCATCGCATGCTGTAATAACAGCTGGTTGGTTTCCTGCTTCTGCTTGTTAGCCTCCTGCTGCTGCAAGTTAGCCTCCATGATGGCTTTCACGACCGCCTTCATTTTGTCAGGGCACACGGGTCGCAACCTTGCCGGCTTGATATAGGACATACACCCGTGCCCCGGAAAAAAAATATATATAATAATTTCGGCCTTTAGGCCAGCCTCACTGCTACATTGCCCACATCCTCCACCAAATGTGGAGATTTGCTCTGGTAGACAGGTTAATGGATGCAGTATAGAAGCATGGAACCAGGTTTTAAATAAAACTTCAGTGTTTTATTCACACTCAACAAAACATAACAGTGTTGGTGCTTGTTCACACACAGCAAAACAAAACAGTGTTTACCTGGAATCCTAGGTGTCAGTTCACACCCAGCAAAACAAAACAGTGTTCACCAGGAATCCTAGGTGTCAGTTCACCCCCGGCTGAGTGCTCAGCCACAGAAAAGTTCACTGGCAGGCTTCCAGGCGGCCTGCACGCCTGTTTGCAGTCTTCAGCCTTCACACAGAGTACTCCACAGCTTCAATGTCAGATGGAGGTAAAATCCACACCACCTGCTGACTGATTTTAAGCCTGCCAAGACCTTGCCTGGAACGTGGGAAGTAGCCACCCACCCAGCACTTTGGCTGCTCCCAGTAAAAGCCTTCCCGGATCAGCTTTGCAGCTATACTAAACAGCTGAAGTGTCAGACTGCAATCTGCAATAATGACACTTGATAAAAACCGGCTCTTACCTCACCAAGGCAGGAGCCTCAGTGACACATACTGACCATCAATGACGGTCCCTTGTTCCTTCCAAAAATACATATGTATAAAGTGTTATGTTTTTGTATATGCAGATTTTATCTGATGAAGGGAAGCAAACTCCACGAAGCGCATTTTCTCTTGAGACATTCAGGATTTCTTGTTCTTTTGGAAAGGGAGCTCGCTTGTGCATTTCATTCAGAAAAGTTTAATCCTGGGTGGGACATCCTAATTCTATTGAATGGATAGTTGACCTCTACATCTCATTTTGTGCTGATTATTGCATGTGAGGGAATGATTCTCATATGTATTTGTGGAATTTCTCTCTCTGGTTTGTCAAATAATTCAGGTTTGGTAGAATTTGAATTTTTCTGAAAATTTGCCCATCCTTAGTGTGCACCTCTATTTTATAACACAAATTAAGTACAAATAAACTAAGGGTACTTTTACACTAGTGTTTTTCTTTTCCGGTATTGAGTTCCGTCCTAGGGGCTCAATAACAGAAAAAAAACGGATCAGTTTTATCCTAATGCATTCTGAATGGAGAGCATTCCGTTCAGTACGCATCAGGGTGCATCAGTTCAGTCCCTCTTATGATTTTTGGCCGGAGAAAATACCACAGCATGCGGCATCTTTCTCTCCGGCCAAAAATCCTGAACACTTGTCTAAATGCTGGATCCGGCATTAATTTCCATTGAAATGTATTAGTGCTGGATTCGGCATTAAATATGCTGCATTGACGGATCCGTTCTTCCGGTCGATGCATGCGCAGACCTGTAAAAATGTGAAAAAAATAAATACCTGATCCGTTTTTCTGGATGACAACCGGAAAGATAGATCCAGCATTGCAATTTGTCAGATTGATCCGACGGAACTGCCTGCCCTAATCCTCTGCCGCAAGTGTGAAAGTAGCCTAATTGGCAAAGTTTAGGACTTGGTACAGAGAAGTAGGGGACGCTAAAACCTTTTGAGTCACTGGGTTTGCATCATGGTAAAGGTAACAGGTGACAATTTCAGTGTATTAATTTACATTATGTAGTGAGTGTAACTAAATATATGGGTTTATTTTTTGTTAATAACATTTTAGATTTAAAGAAATTACTTAATTTGAGAAAGTCTAAAGTGTTAGTATATAGGATATATAAGAAGCTGAAAAATAAGAGGTATTGGTCTGTATTTGGAGATTAAAAGTAAATGGGAAATAGAGGTCAGTATGTCCTCAGTTGAAAACTGGGAATGGAATATTAATGGGACTAGCAGGATAATATATAATAGATCACAGAGGATTCCACACTTATTTATAGTTTACTGATTGTGTTAGGGCTGTAATACACTGCCCGATGTTCCAGCAGTTGGAGAGCACTGATGGATGATAACACATCCATCAGTGCTCATTTCCACTGGACTGATTACACGGGCTGATGAAAACTAAATGTGGAAAGAACACATGCTACCACAGTCATTCCTCCCTCATTTAGTTCAGTTGATTATCACAAGCACACTCTCGAGATTACAGAACATGCCCATCACCCGTTCATTGGCTGATCGATTATAAGGACCAATTATTGGGAACAAGCATTCTCATGAACACTTGTTCCGGATAATTGGCCTGAAAACCATGTGGACTAATAGAGCCCTAAGGCTGGGTTCACACTTGAGCGTTCTGAAAGGAGCGCTCTGTATGCGCAATTGTACGGGCGTTTACAAGCGCGCATACAGAGACAAGTGAACACACATTGTCGCGCGTTCCCGAAAGTCTATGTACGGGAACGCGCGACAAACGCCCCAAAAAACGCTCATGTACTTGTTTGAGCGTCGGGCGTTTTACAGCGCGATGGTACGCACTGTAAAACGCCCAGGTGAGAACCATTCCCATAGGGAAGCATTGGTTTCTCCTTGTTGAGCGTTTTACAGCGCGTAGGAACGCGCTGTAAAACGCTCAGGTCTGAACTGAGCCTTAGGGTGCTGGCACACGTTGCAGCTATGCTGCATTTTTTGCTGCGGCATACTTACAATTATGGCGCATTTTCTTCCAGCAAATGGAAAACACATAGCATAATTATATTAATGTAACTCTATTATGTAATTAATGTAATTTAGTTTTGCTGTGCATTTTCCCTGTTATGAAATAAAAGGCACCATAAATGCAGGTATGTACCAAAAAACAGCACAACAGTGATGTGTGCCCGTACCCTTACGCTCCTAAGAAATTATCAAAGTTTGTCAAAAAGCAGATGGGTAACTGGCCAAAATGCAGAAAACAGAAAGCTGGATATCAGTTATAATGGAAATGTCTACAAATTTGTAGATTCTTGTAATGAGTTCTGTCTTACATTACAGAAAATCAACGGTCATTGGACCAAAAAAATCATTTTAGGGGTCGCCACTGAATTCTATAAAATAAAATTATCTCTTTATTTCATTATTTTTAAACATACGGTGTCAGGACAGAAAGAAACGTTAAAAGTATCAGTTCAAGATAGAATTTAGAACCAATTTTCCCAGCGGCTGCTAGTAATCACTAGCGGTGACTGAGAGGCATGTGGCCATATGGCTGTTATAACCACATCCAAATGCTCATTGCTCACTGTATTTCACGGGTGGGGTGTAATCGTGCTGCGCTTTAGCTTTTAGACAGTCCAAGTGTGAAATACAGTGAGCGATGTGTCACTGAGGGCAAGTTAGTTAGCAACATGTGTGTTTATTGAGGCTTGCCACTGCGCAGTATAGACAGACAAAGACAGGGGCGGCATTTAGATAGTGTTCAGCAACAATGTATGCCACCGAGTCATCTGTTTAGCACACATTGTAACAGTTGCAGGACAATTGACCAAAGTGCTATACCTGTGAAATAAACAGGCATAGATCAACCACAGAAGAGTTGTGTGGTTAGACTTTAGCACTACTCAGTCACCAAAAGCCTGCTTGTATGTGCATACGCATGAAGAACAAATCAGCTATCACAGTGCCTGCCTGATTCCATCATTAATATAAGCTATACTCTGTTGTCATGCCTTCAGGAATAGGCTTATGTGCATACCCTTTGTAAATTTGCACTAAAAACCACACATGTTGTCTTGCTCATTTTCCAGCATTTGGATGTGGTTATAACAGCCATATGGCCACATGCCTCTCAGTCACCGCTAGTGATTACTAGCAGCCACTGGGCAAATTGGTTCTAAATTCTATCTTGGACTGATAGTTTTAACGTTTCTTTCTGTCCTGACACCGTATGTTTTAAAATAATGAAATAAAGAGATCATTTTATTTTATAGAATTCAGTGGCGACCCCTAAAGGGATTTTTTTTGGTCCAATGACCGTTGATTTTCTGTATTGATATCCCGAGGGTCTCTATTAGGGCTTTTTGAATAGTTTGAACTGTCTTACATAAGGACATTCTAAAAATGAATCTGTATTATGACCCTTCTATTTGGTTGTTGAACACATACAGGACAATTTACAAACATTTTAACAGCTAAGTTACTATTCTTTGCTAGACAGGCAACAGCTAAACACTGGATGAAAAAGTCAGGCATTGTCACTTATGTACAGTGACATCACGTGTCTAAAAAGCGGCTTGGTGAGCACTGTGTTCTCTTTGAACAGCTGAGGGGGGGGGGACCTCACCGATCAGATATTGCTCACTTATTCTGAGTAGAGATGAGCAAATTTCCTGAAATTTGTTTTGGGTCTGATTCTAGCATAACAGTCAAAATATACACACACACACACACACACACACACAAAGTAGTATTGTAGTATTGGACATACGGGTGGCAATATGTTTTCATGCTGCATGTTTCAATATTTTGACCACTTTGTTACCAAATATGACCAGCTTCAGAATGTGAGATCCTCATTTTGTGGGAATGCTGTCTGTCATGGGAGGAGTGCTTAGACTCCCTGACCACATTATACCAAATGTGATTATTACAGTTTAGTAAAACATGAGTAATAGCTTATGATATATTTTATTTTTCCTCTTGTATTCAAGCTGAAAAGCTCCTGGACACATGCTGTGGGAGGTGCCGCGGTGTCTAAGGACTTCTAAATATCTGAAAAAATACAAAGAAGGCGCATAGAGCAACACCTGGGATAGCCAAAAAATGAGGGCGGAGGGTATGAAAACCACTCACCTTGGGGCGTTGTGATAGGCTCACAACAACCCAATGTGCCAAATAGGGGTTCTGGAAGCTGCTGCTTCATTGTCGCACTAGACAAAATCCGGTTAAAGGGTATCAAGGTATTTCAGCTGCGTAGTCTTGGTATATCCGTTCATTTGTGTAATTAATACATTTCCATGGGGCTGGAGTGTAAAAACCCAGGAAACTTCTCGTTGCCAGTTCAAAATAGCCAGCTTTTAGCAGGCCAGTACTAATTGGATTTCCATCAATGGGATGTGCATTCCCCACATAGGTTTCTAGATTGAGTGGCAATGTACAGACTTTGCTATTCTAAGCATCAGTACAGCATTATACAAAGAATATATGACATGTTCACACACCCCATTACCAAAAATATATGCTATGGGGTAGGCAGAGGGACTCTATGAATATTGCTAAAAACAATATTATACACTGATGTTACTGGACATAGAAATCACACAATATATTCATATTACAGATAGTACATGCTACAGGACCATCTATCATAGGGACATATGACTTACTCCTAAATCACACAGATGAGGTTTGCTACCAGAAAGGTTGTCCATTTATGACAGACAGTAATAGCATTTCTCAGAGAGTAAGAACCTTTGCACTCCCTAGTGTAACTGTACTTCACTGCCTCGGTCACTACTGGAAACAAGTAAATATCACCAATGGCACCAGCAGTCAATTAACATTTTTACTACAAGAAAATTTAGACTAGAACCAGAATCACAGGTGTATATCCATGAAGCAAACATAATTATAAAAAAGAAAATGGCTGCACACCATTATACATACAAACAATAGAGCTAAGAAATGGGGGTCATTCTAAATAAAAGTGGTACAATACCGACTATAAATGAGTTAATGGAAGCTCTTAGCGCACCTATTTGATCAAACGTGTGTCGGGCCAATCTACCAAGCGTCAAGGTGGCTTCCGCAGATGGGCCCTAATTAAAGTTTTTAGACATGATGGAATTTTATAGTCGCCTTAGCACCCTGGGTTATGCACTGTTAATCTGCAGACTCCAAAATAGAGATCCCATGGCTTTTTCTGCCTACAGACTAAGGACCCTTGCACACGACCATATGCCCTCTGAGACATACGGCCCGTGAGCGGGCCATATGTCCCGGAGCGGCACTGATTGTGCGCACGGGAGCACACAGCATCATAGATTACAATGATGCTGTGCACGTCGGGCCGCCCACGTGACTATTGTCCCACAGTTATAGTGCGGGACAATAGTCCCGTGGGCGGCCTAACATGCACAGCATAAATGTAGTCTATGATACTGTGTGCTCCCGTGCGCACGATCAATGTCGCTCCAGGACATATGGCCCCCTCATGGACCGTATGTCTCGGAGGGCATACGGTCGTGTGCAAGGGCCCTAAATCAGTGATCCATTGGCCCAGTTGGCCTGCTTATTCTGGCCTCTTCCACTGTAAACCTCCTAATCTTCCCCACAGAAGACTGAGTGGATTATAGCTCTTCATTGAAATCTGCTCTACAGATAAGAAAACATATTTTCTCATCGTATTGCTGCATTGTGGCAAAAACGTTATGCCTATGACTAGTTTTACACTTCAGCTTTAACTCCAGATGCTGCACATGGTTTGCATACGTCTTTCATACATCTTTTTAAATATTTGCATGAGTTATGGAAACTCAGTGTTGACCCCAATTTTTCACATGCCTGTTACAAGTGTTGAGCGAATTAAAATTTATTAAAATGAATTGACTTTAATCCAAATTTCAGGAAAAATGTTATTACTCATGAAGCCGAATTCCCTTGCGCTTCCTAGTAACTCATCTATTTTTCATGTAAGGGGGGTGAAGAAAAGAAAAAAAACAATATGCTCACCTTATCCATTTGCTCATGGAGAGGCCATCGCTACCATCTTGATTGAAAAAAACTGCGCAAAATCTTGCGAGCAGTAACGGCTGACGTCGCCATGTCAGCGAGCTGGCTAGGCAGGATGATGGCATCAGTGATGACGTCACCATGCCTGGCCAGCTTGATGATGTCATCGCACACAAGATTTTGTGCTGTTTCTTTAATCAAGATGACCGTGATGGTCTCTCTGCAAGCAAACGGATGAGGTGAGTACTAAGTATGTTTTTTTTTTTATACCCCTGATTAGGCCCTGAAAAGCCTCAATCATACTGTCAGATGCCGCGATCAGCAATGAACAAGGCATCTGAGTGGCTCAATGACAGAATGTGATTTGTGACGTGAATAGTTCGCAATGAATCAAATTTATCAAAGCAGCCAAATCAAGTTTTTGATAACTTCACTCATCTCTGCCTGTTACCATATTTCACCATGAAAATGTCTGTTTTTAATATCTACAGAATTGCTTTACAGTAATAGAAAATGGTGTTGGAAAAGGGAAAAAAAAAATCTGAATTGTACTTTTCACATGTATTAAAAATGATAACTGAGGAACATTACAATTGTACTTTTATATAAAATATAAATAAACCAATCCTTGCACAATATAGCCTTAAAATGAAGGGCTTAAATTAAAGTTTAGAAAGCCAGTTTAGACACTAAACTACTTAAAACTGAGGGAGAGGTTCTTGTCCCAACTAAGCAATGACTACTATACAGCAAGCCACCCCAGCATTCCACTAATCAGAGATGGTGAATATGGACAGGGGTTGTCCAATTTGGATAATCCCTTTAAGGCCCCTTTCAGATGAGTGAGTCTCACGAATCGGACTTTAAGCATGAGTATGCGGCAGCTCCCATCCTGCTCTCCCAGGACTGCTGGGATCACATAGCATTATATTGATTTATGATCTATGTAACCCTTAGAGGTCTGAAATGTATTGGATAACACTGACAGCATTATGTCTCTTTTATACAATACATTACAGAACTGTAAGGGTTACATAGCATCATTAATCATTATAATGCTATGTGACCCTGTCAGTGCTGGGAGGTCAGGACGGGAGCTGTCTCATACTTGCGCTGCAAATATGATGCGTGAGACTTGCTAGTCTGAAAGGGGGCTAACTATTCCCTTCAAAAGCCAATACATTATTGCATGTGGAGCTTTGTAATGCAACCCAGTTTGACTGTTGTCACATCTGTGGTTTTGTCTCAGCCGGATACCACCGCACACAGCAGGATCCCATTCACTGTAATAGGATCTGGGTAATGGCGATCTGTCCACTTACCAGCAAATGTGCCAGTTTTTGGTCGGACAAAAAATGCTGCATGTAGCATTTTTGGTCCGCCCGATGGCCAGCATGTACGCTGGATACAATGAATTCCGGCAGTCTGTTCCCTTGACAGAACAGACTGCCAGAATTAAGGACGCAGATATCAGCCCAGCCTTCACATGATAAAAATACTTTAGCTGTAGATTTAACAGAAAATTTAACTGAACTTATTATTTCCACTAAGATCAGTGGATAGGGTTTTCTGAAAAGGTTATCAACTATGCCATGTTTTATAAAACAGAAAGAGTAGCAAGTAATACACTTGAAGCACATGGAAGTTCTCTGCTGTCATAGTTTACAACAATAATTGCTAAGAAATCTAAAGGTTGATAAAGGGATTGAAATGAAATAATTGGCAAAATCAGAAAAAGTAGTTCAGTCTTATATTTATTTTCATGAAATCCCAACCTACCTCAATCAGTAACCTGCAAACACTGTATTCCATTACCTCAATTATTTGAGATGTTTACAGAAAAAAATAGCTACTAAAAGAGGCCAGAAACACTACACACAGCAGAGCCGATACTGAGTCTGGTCGGAAAAATAGACTCAGAAAAGAAATACATATGAACGATAAGATTTGTTGTGGTGGCAAAGAGATCTAATAATAAGATAATGGTTTTCCACGCACATTTTAAATTTGATTCAGTTTGAGACATTGCTTTTATACATGTACATATTGTGCTGTATCTTACCTTGCATCTGCTAACGTAGCACGGACCACTGACCATACTATTACAAATACAGCTGGGAAACCTTCAATGAAAAGAAAATACAGTAGAAATTGTTATTATTATTTTAGTTTTTTCTATTCTATTTGCTAAGAATTGGAAGATTCCTGCACAAAGACAGTGACCCTGTTTTTATGGAGCACATAGAGGTCCATGGGGCCTAAATATAGCATTGTATGCTTCTGATTTTATATAGTCTTATACAAAGAATATCAGCAACATAGATATGATTGCAACAAATCTCATTTACATGCTGATTTGCACACTGATTTTGCTGTAGATATATTTCAAGTTTAGAGAAAAATATAAAGGCGGATATATGGCGGATTTTCTGTCTCATGTGGACATACTGTACCTTAACTAATATTATGCGCACAATGCACGCAGGGGAGGGCAGAAGAACAAGCTCCAGCCAATAGCTGCAGAGTGGGAAGAGATGTTACGCAACTTTCTGTACGTCCCAACAATATGCAGCCATTTTTAATTGGTAATCTGGTGAAGGACCTGAGTTACACAGTACAGAACAATTTGGAAAATTTTATTTAGGGGAACAAAGTAAAAATGAACTAAAAAAATTCCAGATACAGAACTCGAGTCAGTGCTTTTCCTAAATATAATTGTATAAGGAGGACATTACCTGGCAACCGTATAACCACTTTATTGTGGTGAAGTTTGTCAGTCTTGATATTTACACTGACAGTTTAGGACATTAATGAATCCTTATTTTATAGGTTATATTTTCTCCTAAAAGTGAGGGGAAAGTGTCAGTGCATTTTATAGTCTGAATGCTCATGAACTCAGTCATCAGCATGCAGGAGGCATGGAGAGCGTTAAAGATAAGTGCTGTGCTGGCTCTACTCACCATCTGAGGCTGATGGGGGTCTGATTTGAAGCTGATGGGGGACTGATCTGATCTAAAGCTGATGGGGGTCTGATCTGAGGCTGATGGAGTTTGAAGAATCTGATCTGAGGCTGATGAAGATATCTCCAACTGTTAAACCTACAGTATGTAAAATCCTCATATTTCAAAAATACAGGTAAAAACAAGGAAATTAAAAAATCATGATCAATAGATGTATTTCATGTGACACTATTGACAGAATTTATTACAAATTACACTATGTGCAACAAAGCAATATATTGGTTGCACTTTTTGCCCCTTAAACTGTCTGTTTCATGACTGAATATTAAATTTCCCTATTAGTTCATTTTTCATAGAAATTATATTTAAACAAATATTGCTGTGTTACAGACAAGATGAGGATAACTATTTGATCAATGGGTGTTTTACTGCTGGGACCCCCACTGATTACAAGAATGGGGTAGCCCCCAAAACTAAAAGAACATCAGGTCGGGCCTGCAAACTGCCACTCGATTAATCTCTATGGGAGTTCTGGAAATAGCCAAGCATTATACTTGGCTGTCTCCAGAACTCCTGTGGAGTTACATGGAGTAGCAGTGCTCATTCCCAACCTGCGGATCCATTCTTTTTGGGGGGTTGGCCTGAGAGGTACATGGTCCCCATTCTTGTGATCAGTGTGAACCCCAGCAGTAGGACCCCCACTAATTTAATATTTATCCCCTATTTTGTGGAAAG